>NC_041385.1:476173397-476350923 GCF_002162155.2 Triticum dicoccoides
TTTTTTTTGTTTAACTGTTTATAACATTTTTCTTTTACGGTTTTAATTCACACTATTTTTGTTTTATGAAATATAATTCTAGCACCTAAATTAGTGGTAGTAATTATATTACTGCCACAATTATCCTTTTATTTATTAAAAGTAGTTTTCAATAATTTAATCATTTAAGTGACGATTAAATAAATAATTTAGCTATTGTTTCTATCATTTAGTGCATCTAAGCATTTTATAAAATTTTGGGTTCACCACCCTGATCATATATGATTTATTTGCTACACTTTGAACATTTTAGATTTGACTTTAGAAAACTTTTATCGTTTAACTTTATTTTAAGTTAGAATTCGAAAGGGACGTGATACACCGCAAGATTAAAAATAGTAACCATGATGACGTGGCATCATTATCATGAGATTACTGTAGCCTAAGTATCCGGACGTCACATCATATCACGAACCCAGTCCGCATCATTGCTACTATCATCTTTCAACTTTGTTTTCTCTAGGAACATATCAAAAACATAGGGGAGCTACAACGCGAGCTATTGATCTACAACATAATTTGCAAATACTATCAGGGCTAAGTTCATGATAAATTAAGTTTAGTTAATCAAATTACTTAAGAACTCCCACTTAGATAGACATCCCTCAAGTCATCTAAATGATACGATCCAAATCAACTAAACCATGTCCGATCATCACATGAGATGGAGTAGTCACCAATGGTGAACATCTCTATGTTGATCATATCTACTATATGATTCATGTTCGACCTTTCGGTCTCCATTCTTCCATGGCCATGTCTGTACATGCCATGCTTGTCAAGTTTAAGGGTATTCCGCATGTGCAAAACTGTCTTGCACCTGTTGTATGTGAACGTAGAGTCTATCACACCCAATCATCACATGGTGTCTCAACACGACAAACTGTCGCAACGGTGCATACTCAGGGAGAACACTTATACCTTGAAATTTATTTAAGGGATCATCTTATAATGCTACCGCCATACAAAGAAAAACAAGATGCATAAAAAGATAAACATCACATGCAATCTAAATATGTGACATGATATGGCCATCATCATCTTGTTCTTTTGATCTCCATCTCCAAAGCATCTCCACGATCTCCATCGTCACTGGCTTGACACCTTGATCTCCATTGTAGTGTCGTGGTCGTCTCGCCAACTATTGCTTCTACAACTATCGCTAACGCATAGTGATAAAGTAAAGCAATTACATGGCGTTTGCATTGCATACAATAAAGAGACAACCATAAGGCTCCTGCCGGTTGCCAGTAACTTCTACAAAACAAGATCATCTCATACAATAACGTATACCACATCATGTCTTGACCATATCACATCACAACATGCCCCGCAAAAATAAGTTTGACGTCCTCTACTTTGTTGTTGCAAGTTTTACGTGGCTGCTACGGGCTTCTAGCAAGAACCATTCTTACCTACACATCAAAACAACAACGGTGATTTATCAAGTTTGCTGTTTTAAACTTCAACAAGGACCGGTCGCTGTCAGATTCAATTCAACTAAAGTTGGAGAAACAGACACCCTCCAGTCACCTTTATGCAAAACTAGTTGCATGTTTGTCAGTGGAACTGGTCCCATGAACGTGGTCATGTAAGGTTGATCCGGGCCGCTTCATCCAACAATACCACTGAATCAAAATAAGACATTTGTGGTAAGCAGTATGACGATCACCGCCCACAACTCTTTGTGTTCTACTCGTGCATATCATCTACGCATAGACCTGGCTCTGATACCACTATTGGGAAACGTAGCATGCAATTTTAAAAAAATCCTACGCTTACACAAGATCTATCTAGGATATGCATAGAAACGAGAGGGGGAGAGTGTGTCCACGTACCCTCGTACACCAAAAGCGGAAGCGTTTGACAATGCGATTGATGTAGTCGAACTTCTTCTCGATCCGACCGATCAAGCACCAAACATACGACAACTCCGAGTTCTGCACATGTTCAGCTCGATGACGTCCCTCGTCCTCCTGATCCAGCAAAGGTGTCGACGAAGATGACGAGTTCCATCAGCATGACAACATAGTGACGATGATGGTGAAGTGATCGTGCAGGGCTTTGCCTAAGCACTACAAAGATATGACCGGAGGCGTAAACTGTGGAGGGGGGTGCCACACACGGCTAACAATGGTCGGTGTGTGTTCTAGGCATCCCCTCCCCACATATATATAGGCGGGAGGAGAGTTTAGGCAGCCAGGGGCGCCCTAGGGTTGGCCGCCGCCCCTTAGGGGCCCTGCCTTGCCCTGCGCCCCCCTTTCCATGTATGCATGAAGCAGAAGGAAAGAGGGGGTGAGGGAAGGAAGTGGGAATCCTAATCCATGATACGTCTCCAATGTATCTATAATTTTTGATTGTTCCATGCTATTATATTACCCCTTTTGGATGTTTATGGGCTTTATTTTACACATTTATATCATTTTTGGGACTAACCTACTAACCGGAGGCCAACCCATATTGCTGTTTTTTCCCTATTTCAGTATTTCGAGGAAAAGGAATATCAAACGGAGTCCAAACGGAATGAAACCTTCGGGAGCGTGATTTTTGGAACGAACATGGTCCAGAGGACTTGGAGTGCAAGTCAAGAAGCAGCCGAGGCTCCCATAAGACAGGAGGCCGCGCCCCCCCTGTAGGGCGCACCGCCCTGTCTCGTGGGTCCCTCGGGCAGCCACCGACATACTTCTTCCTCCTATATATACCTACGTACCCCGAAAACATCCAGGAGCACCACGAAACACAATTTCCACCGCTGTAACCTTCTGTATCCGCGAGATCCCATCTTGGAGCCTTCGCCGGCACTCTGCCGGAGGGGGAATCGACCATGGAGGGCTTCTACATCAACATCTTGCCCCTCCGATGAGTTGTGAGTAGTTTACCACAGACCTACAGGTCCACAGTTATTAGCTAGATGGCTTCTTCTCTCCTTTTGGATCTCAATACAATGTTCTCCCCCTCTCTTGTGGAGATCTATTCGATGTAAGCTCTTTTTGTGGTGTGTTTGTCGAGATCCAACGAATTATGGGTTTATGATCAAGTTTATATATGAATAATATTTGAATCTTCTCTAAATTCTTTTATGTATGATTGAGTTATCTTTGCAAGTCTCTTCGAATTATCAGTTTGGTTTGGCCTACTAGATTGATCTTTCTTGCCATGGGAAAAGTGCTTAGCTTTGGGTTCAGTCTTGCGGTGTCCTTACCCAGTGACAGAAAGGGTTGCAAGGCACGTATTTTATTGTTGCCATCGAGGATAACAAGATGGGGTTTATATCATATTGCATGAGTTTATCCCTCTACATCATGTCATCTTGCTTAATGCGTCACTCTGTTCTTATGAACTTAATACTCTAGATGCAGGCAGGAGTCGGTCGATGTGTGGAGTAATAGTAGTAGATGCAGGCAGGAGTCGGTCTACTTGTTATGGACGTGATGCCTATATACATGATCATGCCTAGATAATCTCATAACTATGCGCTTTTCTATCAATTGCTCGACAGTAATTTGTTCACCCACCGTAATACTTATGCTATCTTAAGAGAAGCCTCTAGTGAAACCTATGGCCCTCGGGTCTATCTCTTATCATATTTGCTTTCAATCTACTTTTATTTGCATCTTTACTTTTTGCATCTATATTATAAAATACCAAAAATATATTTATCTTATCATACTATCTTTATTAGATCTCACTTTCGCAAGTGGCCATGAAGGGATTGACAACCCCTTTATCGCGTTGGTTGCGAGTTCTCAGTTTGTTTGTGTAGGTGCGTGGGACTTTTGAGGAGCCTCCTACTGGATTGATACCTTGGTTCTCAAAAACTAAGGGAAATACTTACGCTACTATTGCTGCATCACCCTCTCCTCTTCGAGGAAAACCAACGCAAGCTCAAGACGTAGAAAGAAGGATTTCTGGCGCCGTTGTCGGGGAGGTCTTCGCTCAAGTCAACATACCAAGTACCCATCACAAACCTATATCCCTCGCATTTACATTATTTGCCATTTTCCTCTCATTTTCCTCTCCCCCACTTCACCCTTGCCGTTTTATTCGCCCTCTCTTTCCCAATCTCCACCTCTCTTCTTTTCGCTTGCCTTTTTCTGTTTGCTTGCGTCTTGGATTACTTGTTGCCATGGCGCAAGATAATACCAAATTGTGTGATTTCTCGAATACCAATAATAATGATTTCCTTAGTACTCCGATTGCTCCTCTTAATGATGTTGAGTCTTGTGAAATCAATACTGCTTTGTTGAATCTTGTTATGAAAGATCAATTCGCCGGCCTTCCTAGTGAAGATGCCGCTACTCATCTAAACAACTTTGTCGATTTGTGTGATATGCAAAAGAAGAAAGATACGCATAACAATATTGTCAAATTGAAGTTATTTCCGTTTTCTCTTAGAGATCGTGCTAAAGTTTGGTTTTCGTCTTTGCGTAAAAATAGTATTGATTCTTGGAACAAGTGCAAAGATGCTTTTATCTCTAAGTATTTTCCTGCCGCTAAGATCATCACTCTTAGGAATGATATTATGAATTTTAAACAACTTGATCATGAGCATGTTGCCCAATCTTGGGAAAGAATGAAATTGATGCTTCGCAATTGCCCTACTCATGGTTTGAATTTATGGATGATCATACAAAAATTTTATGCCGGTTTGAACTTTGCTTCTAGAAATCTCTTAGATTCGGTCGCGGGAGGCACGTTTATGGAAATCACGTTAGGATATGCTACAAAACTTCTTGATAACATTATGGCTAATTATTCTCAATGGCATACCGAAAGATCTTCTAGTAAAAAAGTGCATGCTATAGAAGTAATCAATGTTTTGAGTGGAAAGATGGATGAACTTATGAAGATGTTTGCTACTAAAAATACTCCTCTTGATCCCAATGATATGCCTTTGTCTTCTTTGATTGAGAATAATAATGAATCTATGGATGTGAATTTTGTTGATAGGAATAGTTTTGGAAACAATGCTTATAGAGGAAACTTTAATGCTAGACCGTTCCCTAGTAATTCCTATAATAATTATGGAAATTCCTACAATAATGCTTATGGTAATTTTAATAAGACACCCTCTGATTTTGAGAATAGTGTGAAAGAATTTATGATTTCTCAAAAGAATTTTAATGCTTTGCTTGAAGAAAAATTGCTCAAAGTTGATGATTTGGCTAGGAAGGTTGATAGACTTTTGCTTGATGTTGATTCTCTTAAACTTAGATCTTCTCCTCCTAAGCATGATATCAATGATTCTCTCAAAGTAATGAGAATTTCCATTGATGAGTGCAAGGAAAGAACCGCTCGATTGCGTGCTAAAAAAGAAAGCTTTATAAAAGCGTGTTCTTCTAGTTTCCATGAAAATAGTGATGAGGATCTTAAAGTTATTGATGCGCCTCCGATTAGATCTATGTTTTGCAATATGAATTTTGATGATTATGGGACTGATGATGAATCAACTTTGCCTAGAAGGCGTCCCAAGAATTCGGAGTCTTCAGATCTTGATGCTAAATTTGGTAAAAGTAAGATTGGAGAGTCCTCAACTTCTAATAACATTGAACCTACTATCTCGGATTTCAAGGAATTTGATTATTATAATTGCTCTTTAAGAGGTTGTATTTCCTTGTTGCAATCCGTTGTTAATTCTCCTCATGCTTATAGTCAAAATAAAGCTTTTACCAAACATATCGTTGATGCCTTGACGCAATCTTATGATGAAAAACTTAATTTGGAAGTTTCCATACCTAGAAAACTTAATGATGAGTGGAAACCTACTATAAATATTAGAATTAAAGATTATGAGTGTTTTGCTTTGTGTGATTTGGGTGCTAGCATTTCCACGATTCCGAAAAACTTTATGTGATATTCTAGGTGTCCATGATCTTGATGATTACTCTTTAAATTTTCACCTTGCAGATTCCACCATTAAAAAGCCAATGGAAAGGATCAATGGTGTTCTTATTGTTGCAAATAGAAATTTGGTGCCCGTGGATTTTATTGTTCTTGATATAGATTGCAATCTTTGTTGCCCTATTATTCTTGGTAGACCTTTCTTTAGAACGATTGGCGCGATTATTGATACGAAGGAAGGGAATATTAGATTCCAATTTCCATTAAAGAAAGGCATGGAGCACTTTCCAAGAAATAAAGTCAAATTACCTTATTAATCTATCATGCGGGCTACTTATGAATCTAGTGCCAAAGATGGCACTCGTTAGATCTATCTTCGCTTTTATGCCTAGCTAGGGGCGTTAAACGATAGCGCTAGTTGGGAGGCAACCCAATTTTCTTTATGTTCTTTGTTTTTGCTCCTGTTTAGTAATAATTCTTGCATCTACCTTCTGTTTAGATGTGTTTTTATCTTTAAATTAGTGCTTGTGCCAAGTAGAACCTATAGGATAACCTACGATGATAGTCAATTTGATTCTGCTGAAAAACAGAAACTTTGCACGCACGAATATAATTTTTTTAAATCACAGGAACGTGCTTTTGCATTGATTATTTTTGATGCCGATCAATAAACAAATTTTCCAGGACTTCCTATTTTGGTAGGATTTTTAAAGTTCCATAAGTTTGCGTTAGTTACAGATTGCCACAGAATGTTCTGTTTTTGACAGATTCTGTTTTTCGTGTGTTGTTTGCTTATTTCAATGCATCTATGGCTAGTAAATTAGTTTATAAACCATAAAGAAGTTGGAATACAGTAGGTTTAACACCAAAATAAATAAATAATGAGTTCATTACATTACCTTATGTGGTGGTTTTGTTTTCTTTCACTAACGGAGCTTATGAGATTTCCTGTTGAGTTTTGTGTTGTGAAGTTTTCAAGTTTTGGGTAAAGCTTTAATGGACTATGGAATAAGGAGTGGCAAGAGCCTAAGCTTGGGTATGCCCATGGAACCCCAAGATATTAAAGAATAGCCAAAATCCTAAGCTTGGGGATGCCCCGGGAAGGCATCCCCTCTTTCGTCTTCGTTCATTGGTAACTTTACTTGGAGCTATATTTTTATTCGCCACATGATATGTGTTTTGCTTGGAGCGTCGTGTATTATATTAGTCTTTGATTTTTAGTTTACCACAATCATCCTTGCTGTACACACCTTTTGGGAGAAGCCTATTTGATTAGAATTTTCTAGAATACTCTATGTGCTTCACTTATATCTTTTGAGCTTGATAGTTTTTGCTCTAGTGCTTCACTTCTATCTTTTAGAGCACGGTGGTGTCTTAATTTTGAAGAAATTTCTAGTCTCTCATGCCTCACTTATATCTTTTTGAGAGTCTTTTAGAACAGCATGGTATTTGCTATGGTCATAAAGTTGGTCCTAGAATGATGAGCATCCAAAGTTGGGTATAATAAAAACCTATCATAGAAAAAGAATTGGATGCTATGATCAATTTGATGCTTGATAATTGTTTTGAGATATAAAGGTAGTAATGTTAGGGTCATGCTAGTGGGTAATTATGAAATTGAGAAATACTGTTGTTGAAGTTGGCAAGTCCCGTAGCATGCACGTATGGTAAAAGTTGTGTGACAAATTTGTTGCGAGGTGCTCTTTTGATTGTCTTCCTTATGAGTGGCAGTTGGGGACGAGCGATGGTCTTTTCCTACCAATCTAACCCTCTTGGGGCATGCGTAGTAGTACTTTGCTTCGAGGGCTAAGTAGACTTTTGCAATAAGTATATGAGTTCATTTTGACTAATGTGAGTCCATGGATATATGCACACTCATCCTTCCACTTTGCTAGCCTTTATTATTACCGCGCAACTTTCGCCGGTATCATAAGTCCCTTATTTACCTTCCTCAAAACAGCCACCATACCTACCTATTATGGTATTTCCATAGCCATTCCGAGATATATTGCCATGCAACTTTCCACCGTTCCGTTTATTATGACACATTCCATCATTGTCATATTGCTCTTTGCATGATCATGTAGTTGACATCGTATTTGTGGGAATGCCACTTTCATAATTTTCATACATGTCGCTCTTGATTCATTGCATGTCCCGGTACACCGCCGGAGGCATTCATATAGAGTCATATATTGTTCTAGCTTTAAGTTGTAATTCTTGAGTTGTAAATCCATAAAAGATTGATGATCTTCATTATTAGAGCATTGTCCTAGTGAGGAAAGGATGATGAAGGCTATGATTCCCCCACAAGTCGGGATGAGACTTCAAACTTTACAAAAAAAAAGAGAAAGGCCAAAAATAAAAAAAAGAGGCCAAAGAAAAAAAGGGAAGAAAAAAAAGAAGAAAGAAAAAAAAAGAGAAAAAAAATGAGAGAAAAAGAGAGAAGGGACAATGCTACTATCTCTTTTCCCACACTTCTGCTTCAAAGTAGCACCATGATCTTCATGATAGAGAGTCTCCTATGTTGTCACTTTCATATACTAAGTGGGAATTTTTCATTATAGAACTTGGCTTGTATATTCCAATGATGGGCTTCCTCAAAATTCCCCAGGTCTTCGTGAGAAAGCAAGTTGGATGCACACCCACTTAGTTTATTTTGTTGAGATTTCATATATTTATAGCTCTAGTGCATCCATTGCATGGCAATCCCTACTCACTCACATTGATATCTATTAATGGGCATCTCCATATAGCCTGTTAATACGCCTAGTTGATGTGAGACTATCTTCTCCCTTTTTGTCCTCACAACCACCACCATATGCCACCATAGTGCTATGTCCATGGCTTGCGCTCATGTATTGCGTAAGACTTGAAAAAGCTGAAGCGCGTTAAAAAGTATGAAACGATTGCTCGGCTCGTCATCGGGGTTGTGCATGATGGGAGTATTTTGTGTAATGAAAATGAAGCATGGCCTAACTATATGATTTTGTAGGGATAAGCTTTCTTTGGCTATGTTATTTTGATAGGACATGATTATTTGTTAGTATGCTTTGAAGCATTATTATTTTTATGTTTTATAAGATTTTATTTTGAATCATTTGGATATGAACATTCATGCCACAATAAAGAAAATTACATTGAGAATTATGCTAGGTAGCATTCCACATCAAAAATTTCTTTTTTATCATTTACCTACTCGAGGACGAGCAGGAATTAAGCTTGGGGATGCTTGATACATCTCCAACATATCTATAATTTTTTATTGTTCCATGCTATTATATTACCCCTTTTGGATGTTTATGGGCTTTATTTTACACATTTATATCATTTTTGGGACTAACCTACTAACCGGAGGCCCAGCCCATATTGCTGTTTTTTTTTGCCTATTTCAGTATTTCGAAGAAAAGGAATATCAAACGGAGTCCAAACGGAATGAAACCTCCGGGAGCATGATTTTTGGAACGAACGTGATCCAGAGGACTTGGAGTGCAAGTCAAGAAGCAGCCGAGGCTCCCATGAGACAGTAGGGCGCGCCCCCTGTCTCGTGTGCCCCTCGGGCGGCCGCCGACGTACTTCTTCCTCCTATATATACCTACGTACCCCGAAAACATCCAGGAGCACCACGAAACACAATTTCCACCGCCGTAACCTTCTGTATCTGCAAGATCCCATCTTGGAGCCTTCGCCGGCACTCTACCGGAAGGGGATTGACCATTGAGGGCTTCTACATCAACATCCTTGCCCCTCCGATGAGTTGTGAGTAGTTTACCATAGACCTACAGGTCCATAGTTATTAGCTAGATGGCTTCTTCTCTCTTTTTGGATCTCAATACAATGTTCTCCCCCTCTCTTGTGGAGATCTATTCGTTGTAAACTCTTTTTGCGGTGTGTTTGTCAAGATCCAATGAATTGTGGGTTTATGATCAAGTTTATCTATGAATAATATTTGAATCTTCTCTGAATTCTTTTTTGTATGATTGAGTTATCTTTGCAAGTCTCTTTGAATTATCAGTTTGGTTTGGCCTACTAGATTGATCTTTCTTGCCATGGGAGAAGTGCTTAGCTTTGGGTTCAATCTTGTGGTGTCCTTACCCAGTGACAGAAAGGGTTGCAAGGCACGTATTGTATTGTTGCCATCGAGGATAACAAGATGGGGTTTATATCATATTGCATGAGTTTATCCCTCTACATCATGTCATCTTGCTTAATGCGTTACTCTGTTCTTATGAACTTAATACTCTAGATGCAGGAAGGAGTCGGTCGATGTGTGGAGTAATAGTAGTAGATGCAGGCAGGAGTCGGTCTACTTGTTATGGACGTGATGCCTATATACATGATCATGCCTAGATAATCTCATAACTATGCGCTTTTCTATCAATTGCTCGACAGTAATCTCATAACTATGCGCTTTTCTATCAATTGCTCGACAGTAATTGCTCGACAGTGAAACCTATGGCCCCCGGGTCTATCTCTTATCATATTTTCTTTCAATCTACTTTTATTTGCATCTTTACTTTTTGCATCTATATTATAAAATACCAAAAATATATTTATCTTATCATACTATCTTTATTAGATCTCACTTTCATAAGTGGTCGTGAAGGGATTGACAACCCCTTTATCGCGTTGGTTGCGAGTTCTCAGTTTGTTTGTGTAGGTGCGTGGGACTTTTGAGGAGCCTCCTACTGGATTGATACCTTGGTTCTCAAAAACTCAGGGAAATACTTACGCTACTATTGTTGCATCACCCTCTCCTCTTCGAGGAAAACCAACACAAGCTCAAGACGTAGCAATCCACACTTTCCTTTCCCTGCCCCCCTTTCCTTCTCCAACTCCTATAGCCTTATAGGATGCACCAGCCCCTTGTGGGATGGTGTGTTCCTTCACAAGGCCCATATGGCCCATAGGATTGCCGGGGGTACCTGAAACACCTTCTGGTGACCCGATAAGTACCCGATACCCTCTAGAACACTTTCGGTGTTCGAATACCACCGTCCTATATATCAATCTTTACCTCTCGACCATTTCGAGACTCCTCGTCATGTCTGTGATCTCATCCGGGACTCCAAACAACATTTGGTCACCAAATCACAAAACTCATATAATACTATATTATCATCGAATGTTAAGCGTGCGGACCCTACGGGTTTGAGAACTATGTAGACATGACCGAGACACCTCTCTGGTCAATAACCAATAGCACAACCTACATGCTCATATTGGCTCCTACATATTCTACAAAGATCTTTATTGGTCGAATCATTATGACAACATACGCTATTCCCTTCCTCATCCGAATGTTACTTGCCCGAGATTCGATCGTTGATATCTTCATACCTAGTTCAATCTCGTTACCGGCAAGTCTCTTTTACTCGTTCTGTAATACATCGTCTTGTAACTAACTCATTAGTCACTTCGCTTGCAAGGCTTCTTATGATGTGCATTATCGAGAGGGCCCAGAGATACCTCTCCGATACTCAGAGTGACAAATCCCAATCTCGATCTATGCCAACCCAACAAACACCTTCGGAGATACCTGTAGAGCATATTTATAATCACCCATTTATGTTGTGAAGTTTGATAGCACACAAGGTATTCCTCCAGTGTCCGGGAGTTGAAAAATCTCATAGTCAAAGGAATATGTATTTAACATGAACAAAGCAGTAGAAATAAAACTGAACGATCAATATGCTAAGCTAACAGATGGGTCTTGTCCATCACATCATTCTCCTAATGATGTGATCCCATTCATCAAATGACAACACATGTCTATGGTTGATGACCCACAAGTATAGGGGATCTATCGTAGTCCTTTCATAAGTAAGAGTGTCAAACCCAACGAGGAGCAGAAGGAAATGATAAGCAGTTTTTAGTAAGGTATTCTCTGCAAGCACTGAAATTATCGGTAACAGATAGTTTTGTGATAAGGTAATTTGTAACGGGTAACAAGTAATGAAAGTAAATAAAGTGCAGCAAGATGGCCCAATACTTTTTGTAGCAGAGGACAAGCCTGGACAAACTCTTATATAGAGAAAAGAGCCCCCGAGGACACATGGTAATTATCGTCAAGCTAGTTTTCATCACGCTCATATGATTCACGTTCGGTACTTTGATAATTTGATATGTGGGTGGACCGGTGCTTGGGTGCTGTCCTTTCTTGGACAAGTATCCCACTTATGATTAACCCCTATTGCAAGCATCCGCAACTACAAAAGAAGTATTAAGGTAAACCTAACCATAGCATGAAACATATGGATCCAAATCAGCCCCTTATGAAGCAACACATAAACTAGGCTTTAAGCTTCTGTCACTCAAGCAACCCATCATCTACTTATTACTTCCCAATGCCTTCCTCTAGGCCCAAACAATGGTGAAGTGTCATGTAGTCGACGTTCACATAACACCACTAGAGGAAAGACAACATACATATTATCAAAATATCGAACGAATACCAAATTCACATGACAACTTATAGCAAGACTTCTCCCATGTCCTCAAGAACAAACGTAACTACTCACAAATCATATTCATGTTCATAATCAGAGGGGTATTAATATGCATAATGGATCTGAACATATGATCTTCCATCAAATAAACCAACTAGCATCACCTGCAAGGAGTAATCAACACTACTAGCAACCCACAGGTACCAATCTGAGGCTTTGGGACAAAGATTGGATACAAGAGATGAACTAGGGTTTGAGAGGATATGGTGCTTGTGAATATGTTGATGGAGATTGACCCCCTCCCGCTGAGAGGATCGTTGGTGATGACGATGGCGACGATTTCCCCCTTCCAGAGGGAAGTTTCCCTGGCAGAACAGCTCTGCCGGAGCCGTAGATTGGTTCCGCCAAGGTTCCGCCTCGTGGCGGCAGAGTTTCTTCCCGAGAGCTTGCTTATGATTTTTTCCAGGGTAAAAGACTTCATATAGCAGAAGATGGGCACCGGAGGCCTGCCAGGGGGCCCACGAGGCAGGGGGAGCGCCCAGGGGGGTAGGTCGCCCCCCCACCCTCGTGGATGGTGGGTGGCCCCCTCTGGTACTTTCTTCGCTCAGTATTTTTTATTAATTCCAAAAATAACTTCTGTGGAGTTTTTAGGGCTTTTGGAGTTATGCAGAATAGGTCTCTAATATTTGCTCCTTTTCAAGCCCAGAATCCCTGATGTCGGCATTCTCCCTCTTCATGTAAACCTTGTGAAATAAGAGAGAATAGGCTTAAGTATTGAGACATAACGTGTAATAACAGCCCATAATGCAATAAATATCGATATAAAAGCATGATGAAAAATGAATGTATCAATGGTTAGGAAATTTAACCATCTTTGATTAACGAGCTAGTCTAGTAGAGGCTTACTTGGGACGTGGTGTTCTGTCTATGTATCCACACATGTATCAAGTTTCTGGTTAATACAATTCTAGCATGAATAATAAAAATTTATCATGATATAAGGAAATATGAAATAACAACTTTATTATTGTCTCTAGGGCATATATCCTTCAAGAGGTGTCTCGGTCATGTCTACATAGTTCTCGAACCCGTAGGGTCCGCACGCTTAACATTCGATGATGATTTTGTATTATATGAGTTATGCGATTTGGTGACCGAATTTTGTTCGGAGTCCAGGATAAGATCATGGACATGACAAGGAGTCTCAAAATGTTCGAGAGGTAAATATTGATATATAGGATGATAGTATTCGGACACCGGAAGTGTTTCGGAGGAATCGGCTACATATCGGACTACCGGAGGGGTTACCGGAACCCCCGAGAGATTAATGGGCCACATGGGCCAAAGGAGAGGGGGGTACACCAGCCCACAAGGGGCTGGCGCACCCCTCCTAGGCCATCGGCCGAGTGGGAGAAGGAAAGGGGGGAGTCGGCCTCCCCCTTCCTTTCCTCTCCCCTCTTCCCTTTTCCACCCTCCGGTAAAAGGAAAGGGGGGGGGGGGCGAATTGGACTAGGGCCCCAAGTAGGATTCCTCCTACTTGGGGCGCTCCAAGGCTGTCCCCCTCCCCATCCCACCTATATATACGTGTGGAGGGGGCGCCTAGAACACACACCAACAATTTTTAGCCGTGTGCGGCGCCCCCTCCACGGTTTACGCCTCAGCTCCTATCTTCGTAGTGCTTAGGAGAAGCCTTGCACAGATCACTTCACCACACTATTGGGGATATAACTATTTGTGTAAGCCACGTAGGAGGGGCCGGGTTACGCAAAGAGACTCATCAAAAAGAAGCCCAAGACCAAGCATGAAGATGGCGGTTCAATAAAGGGTCTAAGGCCCACAGGCGGCTTAAGGCCCATAGTGGTAAACCGCCATGATGATATGACTTGTAACATACGGTAGACTTAACTAGTCACCGAGCCAGACACTGTTTAATTATGAGCCGGCCGGGACTCTGTAGGCAGCAGGGCATCCACCCGTGTATATAAGGGGACGACCCGCTGTCGGCTTAGGGTAAGAAACAACTCATCGAGGACCGGGCATAGCGTATCTCGCTCCCTGGTCATCGAAACATCAAGAAATACCAACCCAACTAGATGTAGGCCTTACCTTCACCGTAAGGGGCCAAACTAGTATAAACCTCTTGTGTCTCTTGTCCTGATTAACCCCTTCAAGCTTCCTAGTTGCGATGGCTCCACGATTAAGTCCTTTCACTAGGACATCTGACATGACAATTCCACGACAGTTGGCGCCCACTATGGGGCCAGTGCACTGTGGATTTGAGTTCTTGAAGGGCAACTTCAAAGGGCTCAGGGGATACGCAGTGGGCCGGATGAACAAGAGTCGTCGCGTCAA
The DNA here is from genome assembly GCF_002162155.2 of Triticum dicoccoides. NCBI lineage: Eukaryota > Viridiplantae > Streptophyta > Magnoliopsida > Poales > Poaceae > Triticum > Triticum dicoccoides. The sequence goes on from NC_041385.1 coordinate 476,188,079, forward strand.
GATCTACATCGACGATGAAGGCTGGGGCCCCGACACCGACTCAATTGAGTATGGGTACCGGGTCCCCTTTGGCGGAATCCACGTCTTCATCGGCCGGATTGGTGAGCCGGGCCCTGAGCCGGACAAGTGCACCAACCTCGTCGAGACGGCTCAGCGCGCGAGACCCGCCCGAGTTCAACCCGTCATGAAGCATGCCTTCGTGGGCTGCATCCATGGAGAGGAACTGTCTAAAGGATCTGAAGATTGTGGTGAGACGGCCGTCCTCTCTGATGGTGATTCGTCCGCCGGTTCAACAGATTCGCTGTATCAAGTGTAAGAGGGCATGCTTGGGGGCTGTTCCGACGGCTCCAGTATTCCGGACCCCTATGAGCCGCCAAGCTGGGCAGGAGTCTTCATGGCTGGGACTCAACCCGGCCAAAACTCTACAACTGTTACTGCAATAACGTCCAGGTTAGGAGCGGCCGGGGCAGGAGGCCCTATGCGCCCGCCGGCTCAGGTGCTGATAGATCTCATGGATAAGCTTACGGCCCTGTTAACCGCCATGGTTATTCTTGAAGGAAATATGCCCTAGAGGCAATAATAAAGTTATTTTTTGTTTCCTTATTTCATGATAAATGTTTATTATTCATGCTAGAATTGTATTAACCGGAAACATAATACATGTGTGAATACATAGACAAACATAGTGTCACTAGTATGCCTCTACTTGACTAGCTTGTTGATCAAAGATGGTTATGTTTCCTAACCATAGACATGTGTTGTCATTTGATTAATGGGATCACATCATTAGGAGAATGATGTGATTGACATGACCCATTCCGTTAGCCTAGCACTTGATCATTTAGTATGTTGCTATTGCTTTCTTCATGACTTAAACATGTTCCTTTAACTATGAGATTATGCAACTCCCGTTTACCGGAGGAACACTTTGGGTGCTACCAAACGTCACAACGTAACTGGGTGATTATAAAGGAGTACTACAGGTGTCTCCAAAGGTACATGTTGGGTTGGCGTATTTCGAGATTAGGTTTTGTCACTCCGATTGTCGGAGAGGTATCTCTGGGCCCTCTCGGTAATGCACATCACTATAAGCCTTGCAAGCAATGTGGCCAATGAGTTGGTTACGGAATGATGCATTACGAAACGAGTAAAGAGACTTGTCGGTAACGAGATTGAACTAGGTATTGAGATACCGATGATCGAATCTCGGGCAAGTAACATACCGATGACAAAGGGAACAACGTATGTTGTTATGCGATTTGACCGATAAAGATCTTCGTAGAATATGTGGGAGCTAATATGGGCATCCAGGTCCCGCTATTGGTTATTGACCGAGAATAGTTCTAGGTCATGTCTACATAGTTCTCGAACCCGTAGGGTCCACACGCTTAAGGTTTCGATGACAGTTATATTATGAGTTTATGAGTTTTGATGTACCGAAGGAGTTCGGAGTCCCGGATGAGATCGGGGACATGACGAGGAGTCTCGAAATGGTCGAGACGTAAAGATCGATATATTGGACGACTATATTCGGAGTTCGGAAAGGTTCCGAGTGATTTGGGTATTTTTCGGAGTACCGGAGAGTTACGGGAATTCGCCGGGGAGTATATGGGCCTTATTGGGCTTTAGGGGAAAGAGAGAGGAGAGGCTGGGCGCCCCCCCAAGGCCTAGTCCGAATTGGACTAGGGGGAGGGGCTGCGCCCCCTCCTTCCTTCTCTTCTCTTCCCCCTTTCCTTGACTCCTACTCCTACTACTTGGAAGGGGGGGAATCCTACTCCCGGTGGGAGTAGGACTCCTCCTTGGTGCGCCTCCTCCTAGGTCGGCCACCCCCTCCCTTGCTCCTTTATATACGGGGGCAGGGGGGCACCCTAGGACACACAAGTTGATCTATGGATCGTTCCTTAGCTGTGTGCGGTGCCCCCCTCCACCATATTCCACCTCGGTCATATCGTCGCGGAGTTTAGGCAAAGCCCTGCGCCGGTGGAGCATCATCATCGTCACCACGCCGTCGTGCTGACAGAATTCATCCCCGACACTTTGCTGGATCGGAGTCTGGGGATCGTCATCGAGCTGAACGTGTGCTGAACTCGGAGGTGCCGTACGTTCGGTACTTGGATCGGTCGGATCGTGAAGACGTACGACTACATCAACCGCGTTGTCATAAGGCTTCCGCTTACGGTCTAAGAGGGTACGTGGACAACACTCTCCCCTCTCGTTGCTATGCCATCACCATGATCTTGCGTGTGCGTAGGATTTTTTTTTGAAATTACTACGTTCCCCAACAGTGGCATCCGAGCCTAGGTTTTATGCGTTGATGTTATATGCACGAGTACAACACAAGTGAGTTATGGGCGATACAAGTCATACTGCTTACCAGCATGTCATACTTTGGTTCAGCGGTATTGTTGGATGAAGCGGCCCGGACCGACATTACGCGTACGCTTACGCGAGACTGGTTTTACCGCCGTGCTTTGCACACAGGTGACTAGCGGGTGTCAGTTTCTCCAACTTTAGTTGAACCGAGTGTGGCTACGCCCGGTCCTTGCGAAGGTTAAAACAACACTAACTTGACGAACTATCGTTGTGGTTTTGATGCGTAGGTAAGAACGGTTCTTGCTAAGCCCGTAGCAGCCACGTAAAATTTTTGCAACAACAAAGTAGGGGACGTCTAACTTGTTTTTGCAGGGCATGTTGTGATGTGATATGGTCAAGACGTGATGCTATATTTTATTGTATGAGATGATCATGTTTTGTAACCGAAGTTATCGGCAACTGGCAGGAGCCATATGGTTGTCGCTTTATTGTATGAAATGCAAACGCCCTGTAATTGCTTTACTTTATCACTAAGCGGTAGCGATAGTCGTAGAAGCAATAGATGGCGTAAACGACAACGATGCTATGATGGAGATCAAGGTGTCGCGCCGGTGACGATGGTGATCACGATGGTGCTTCGGAGATGGAGATCACAAGCACAAGATGATGATGGCCATATCATATCACTTATATTGATTGCATGTGATGTTTATCCTTTATGCATATTATCTTGCTTTGATTGACAGTAGCATTTTAAGATGATCTCTCACTAATTATCAAGAAGTGTTCTCCCTGAGTATGCACCGTTGCGAAAGTTCTTCATGCTGAGACACCACGTGATGATCGGGTGTGATAGGCTCTACGTTCAAATACAACGGGTGCAAAACAGTTGCACACGCGGAATACTCAGGTTAAACTTGACGAGCCTAGCATATACAGATATGGCCTCAGAACACGGAGACCGAAAGATCAAGCGTGAATCATATAGTAGATATGATCAACATAGTGATGTTCACCATTGAAAACTACTCCATCTCACGTGATGATCGGACATGGTTAAGTTGATTTGGATCACGTGATCACTTAGATGACTAGAGAGATGTCTGTCTAAGTGGGAGTTCTTAAGTAATATGATTAATTGAACTTAAATTTATCATGAACTTAGTCCTGGTAGTATTTTGCAAATTATGTTGTAGATCAATAGCTCGCGTTGTTGCTTTCATATGTTTATTTTGATATGTTCCTAGAGAAAATTGTGTTGAAAGATGTTAATAGCAATGATGCGGATTGGATCCGTGATCTGAGGTTTATCCTCATTGCTGCACAAAAGAATTATGTCCTTGATGCACCGCTAGGTGACAAACCTATTGCAGGAGCAGATGCAGACGTTATGAACGTTTGGCTAGCTCAATATGATGACTACTTGATAGTTTAGTGCACCATGCTTAACGGTTTAGAATCGGGACTTCAAATACGTTTTGAACATCATGGACCATATGAGATGTTCCAGGAGTTGAAGTTAGTATTTCCAGCAAATACCCGAGTTGAGAGATATGAAGTCTCCAACAAGTTCTATAGCTAAAAGATGGAGGAGAATCGCTCAACTAGTGAGCATGTGCTCAGATTGTCTGGGTACTTCAATTGCTTGAATCAAGTGGGAGTTAATCTTCCAGATAAGATAGTGATTGACAGAATTCTCTAGTCACCATCACTAAATTACTAGAACTTCGTGATGAACTATAGTATGCAAGGGATGACGAAAACGATTCCCGAGCTCTTCGTAATGTTGAAATCGACGAAGGTAGAAATCAAGAAAGAGCATCAAGTGTTGATGATTGACAAGACCACTAGTTTCAAGAAAAGGGCAAAGTAAAAGAAAGGGAAACTTCAAGTAGAATGGCAAACAAGTTGTCACTCCCGTGAAGAAGACCAAAGCTGGACCAAATCCTGAAACTGAGTGTTAACACTGCAAAGGAAATGGTCACTGGAAGCAGAAATGCCCTGAATATTTGGTGGATAAGAAGGATGGCAAAGTGAACAAGGGTATATTTGATATACAGGTTATTGATGTGTGCCTTACTAGTGTTTATAGTAGCCCCTGAGTATTTGATACTTGTTCGGTTGCTAAGATTAGTAACTCGAAACAGGAGTTACAGAATAAGTAGAGACTAATTGAGGGTGAAGTGACGATGTGTGTTGGAAGTGGTTCCAAGATTGATATGATCATCATCGCACACTCCCTATACTTTCGAGATTAGTGTTAAACCTAAATAAATGTTATTTGGCATTTGCGTTGAGCATGAATATGATTTGATCATGTTTATTGCAATACGGTTATTCATTTAAAGTCGGAGAATAATTGTTGTTCTGTTTACATGAATAAAACCTTCAAATGGTCATACACCCAATGAAAATAGTTTGTTGGATCTCGATCGTAGTGATACACATATTCATAATGTTGAAGCCAAAAGATGCAAAGTTAATAATGATAGTGCAACTTATTTGTGGCACTGCCGTTTGGGTCATATCGGTGTAAAGCGCATGAAGAAACTCCATAAAGATGGATTTTCGGAATCACTTGGTTATGAATCATTTGATGCTTGCGAACCGTGCCTATTGGGCAAGATGACTAAAACTCCGTTCTCCGGAACAATGGAACGAGCTACTGACTTATTGGAAATAATACATACCGATGTATGCGATCCAATGAGTATTGATGCCCGTGGCAAGTATCATTATATTCTGACCTTCACAGATGATTTGAGCAGATATGGGTATATCTACTTGATGAAACATAAGTCTGAAATAGTTGAAAGGTTGAAAGAATTTCAGAGTGAAGTGGAAAAATCATCGTAACAAGAAAATAAAGTTTCTGCGATATAATCGCGGAGACGAATATTTGAGTTACGAGTTTGGTCTTCAATTAAAACAATGTGGAATAGTTTCACAGCTCACACCACCTGGAATACCACAATGTTATGGTGTGTCCGAACGTCGTAACCGCACTTTATTGGATATGGTGCGATCTATGATGTCTCTTACTGATTTACCACTATTGTTTTGGGGTTATGCATTAGAGACAGCTGCATTCACGTTAAAAGGGCATCATCTAAATCCGTTGAGACGACACCGTATGAACTATGGTTTAGCAGTAAACCTAAGCTATCGTTTCTTAAAGTTTGGAGTTGTGATGCTTATATGAAAAAGGTTTTCAACCTGATAAGCTCAAACCCAAATCGGAGAAGTGCGTCTTCATAGAGTACCCAAAGGAAACTGTTGGGTACTCCTTCTATCACAGATCCCAAGGCAAAATATTCGTTGCTAAGAATGGATCCTTTCTAGAGAAGGAGTTTCTCTCGAAAGAAGTGAGTGGGAGGAAAGTAGAACTTGATGAGGTAACTGTACCTGCTCCCGAATTGGAAAGTAGTTCGTCACAGAAATCAGTTCCAGTGATTCCTACACCAATTAGTGAGGAAGCTAATGATGATGATCAAGAAACTTCAGATCAAGTTACTACAGAACCTCGTAGGTCTTCCAGAGTATGGTCCGCACCAGAGTGGTACGGTAATCCTGTTCTGAAAGTCATGTTACTAGACCATGATAAACCTATGAACTATGAGGAAGCGATGATGAGCCCAGATTCCGCGAAATGGCTTGAGGCCATGAAATCGAGATGAGATCCATGTATGAGAACAAAGTGTGGACTTTGGTGGAGTTGCCCGATGATCGGCAAGCCAAAGAAAATAAATGGATCTTCAAGAGGAAGACGGACGCTGATAGTAGTGTTACTATCTACAAAGCTAGACTTGTCGAAAAAGATTTTTGACAAAGTTCAAGGTGTTGAATACAATGAGATTTTCTCACTCGTATCGATGCTTAAAAGTCTGTCCGAATCATGTTAGCAATTGCCACATTTTATGAAATTTGGCAAATGGATGTCAAAACTACATTCCTTAATGGATTTTTTTAAAGAAGAGTTGTATATGATGCAACCAGAAAGTTTTGTTAATCCTAAAGGTGCTAACAAAATGTGCAAGCTCTAGCAATCCATCAATGGACTGGTGCAAGCATCTTGGAGTTGGAATATACGCTTTGATGAGTTGATCAAAGCATATGGTTTTATACAGACTTTTGGAAAGGCCTATATTTACAAGAAAGTGAGTGGGAACACTACAGCCTTTCTGATAAGTATATGTGAATGACATATTATTAATTGGAAATGATGTAGAATTTTCTGGAAAGCATAAAGGATTGTTTGAAAGGAGTTTTTCAAAGAAAGACCTCGGTGAAGCTGCTTACACATTGAGCATCAAGATCTATATAGATAGATCAAGACGCTTGATAAGTTTTTTCAATGAGTACATACCTTGATATTTTTTTTGAAGTAGTTCAAAATGGAACAATCAAAGAAGGAGTTCTTGCCTGTGCTGCAAGGTGTGAAATTGAGTAAGACTCAAGACCCGACCATGGCAGAAAATAGAAAGAGAATGAAAAGTCATTCCCTATGCCTCAGTCATAGGTTCTATAAAGTATGCTATGCTGTGAACCAGACATATTGTATACCTTGCTCTGAGTTTGGCAAAGGAATATAATTTTGATCTAATAGTAGATCACTGGACAGCGGTCAAGAATTATCCTTAGTGAGAACTAAGGGAATATTTCTCGATTATGGAGGTGATAAAAGAGCCCGTCGTAAAGAGTTACATTGGTGCAATATTTTACACCGATCCAAATGACTCTAAGTCTCAATCTGGATACATATTGAAAGTGGGAGCAATTAGCTAGAGTGGCTCCGTGCAGAGCATTATAGACATAGAATATTTGCAAAATACATACGGCTCTGAATATGACAGATCCATTGGCTAAGCTTCTCTCATGAGCAAAACATGATCACACCTTAGTACTCTTTGGGTGTTAATCACATACAGATGTGAACTAGATTATTGACTCTAGTAAACCCTTTGGGTGTTGGTCACATGACGATGTGAACTATGGATGTTAATCATATACATATATGAATATTGGTGTTAAATCACATGGCGATGTGAACTAGATTATTCACTCTAGTGCAAGTGGGAGACTGAAGGAAATATGCCCTAGAGGCAATAATAAAGTTATTATTTATTTCCTTATTTCATGATAAATGTTTATTATTCATGCTAGAATTGTATTAACCGGAAACATAATACATGTGTGAATACATAGACAAACATAGTGTCACTAGTGTGCCTCTACTTGACTAGCTTGTTGATCAAAGATGGTTATGTTTCCTAACCATAGACATGTGTTGTCATTTGATTAATGGGATCACATCATTAGGAGAATGATGTGATTGACATGACCCATTCCGTTAGCCTAGCACTTGATCATTTAGTATGTTGCTATTGCTTTCTTCATGACTTATACATGTTCCTTTAAGTATGAGATTATGCAACTCCCGTTTACCGGAGGAACACTTTGGGTGCTACCAAACATCACAACATAACTGGGTGATTATAAAGGAGTACTACAGGTGTCTCCAAAGGTACATGTTGGGTTGGCGTATTTCGAGATTAGGTTTTGTCACTCCGATTGTCGGAGAGGTATTTCTGGGCCCTCTCGGTAATGCACATCACTATAAGCCTTGCAAGCAATGTGGCCAATGAGTTGGTTACGGAATGATGCATTACAAAACGAGTAAAGAGACTTGCCGGTAACGAGATTGAACTAGGTATTGAGATACCGACGATCGAATCTCGGGCAAGTAACATACCGATGACAAAGGGAACAACGTATGTTGTTATGCGGTTTGACCGATAAGATCTTCGTAGAATATGTGGGAGCCAATATGGGCATCCAGGTCCCACTATTTCTTATTGACCGAGAATAGTTCTAGCTCATGTCTACATAGTTCTCGAACCCGTAGGGTCCGCATGCTTAAGGTTTCGATGACAGTTATATTATGAGTTTATGAGTTTTGATGTACCGAAGGAGTTCGGAGTCCCGGATGAGATCAGGGACATGACGAGGAGTCTCGAAATGGTCGAGACGTAAAGATCGATATATTGGACGACTATATTCGGAGTTCGGAAAGGTTCCGAGTGATTCAGGTATTTTTCGGAGTACCGGAGAGTTACGGGAATTCGCCGGGGAGTATATGGGCCTTATTGGGCTTTAGGGGAAAGAGAGAGGAGAGGTTGGGCGCCCCCCCAAGGCCTAGTCCAAATTGGACTAGGGGGAGGGGCTGCGCCCCCTCCTTCCTTCTCTTCTCTTCCCCCTTTCCTTGACTCCTACTCTTACTACTTGGAAGGAGGGGAATCCTACTCCCGGTGGGAGTAGGACCCCTCCTTGGTGCGCCTCCTCCTAGGCTGGCCACCCCCTCCCTTGCTCCTTTATATACGGGGGCAGGGGGGCACCCTAGGACACACAAGTTGATCTACGGATCGTTCCTTAGCCGTGTGCGGTGCCCCCCTCCACCATATTCCACCTCGGTCATATCGTCGTGGAGTTTAGGCGAAGCCTTGCGCCGGTGGAGCATCATCATCGTCACCACGCCGTCGTGCTAACAGAATTCATCCCTGACACTTTGCTAGATCGGAGTCCGGGGATCGTCATCGAGCTGAACGTGTGCTGAACTCGGAGGTGCCGTACGTTCGGTACTTGGATCGGTCGGATCGTGAAGACGTACGACTACATCAACCGTGTTGTCATAATGCTTCCGCTTACGGTCTACGAGGGTACGTGGACAACACTCTCCCCTCTCGTTGCTATGCCATCACCATGATCTTGCGTGTGCATAGGATTTTTTTTTGAAATTACTACGTTCCCCAACAATTCCTGCAAATAAAGATGAGCATGACGCGGAGGTGGCATGGGTGCGCAAGGAAATAGCTCGGGCCAAGGTGGCCTTGGCAGCTGAGGACACCAGGTTAGCTATGGAACGGGCAGCTTTGGATGCATGGGCGCAGCAGCTCCAGTCAGAGGCTTTTCAGCTTACGATGAGCCTGAACGCATCTAACGAGGTGACAAATTTTGTTATGTGCTCCGGCTTATGTTTCCTTATACTAACAATGCAGCTGAGTACGAGGCCTTACTCCATGGTCTCCGGATGGCAAAAGAGATGAATTTGAGCCGGGTAAGGTGCTTGGGCGATTCAGATCTCGTGGCCCAACAGGTGTTAGGCAAGTGGGACTCCAAGGATCCCCTTATGGCGGCTTACCGTCGTGAAGTAGATGATGTGGCTGGGCACTTCAAAGGTTATCAAGTGGAGCACATTGATCGAAGGAAGAATGAGGCGGCTGATGCTTTAAGCCGGTTGGGATCTCAGTGTAAGCCGGTGCCGCCTAACACCTTTCTCGATGTTTTGCATAATCCTTCTGTCAAGGTACCTACAAAGGAAGAACTAGCAGTGCCAGACCCGGAGGCACAGCTGGTGGAAGCTCTTCACGTCATCCCGGATTGTACAGTGCCATATTTGGCCTATATGAGCTGGGGAGAGTTGCCCGAGGATGAGACCTTGGCAAGACAAATCATCAGGCGGTCCAAATCTATGACGATTGTTCATGGCGAGTTACATCACCGCAGTGTCACTGGGGCGTTTCAACGTTGTGTGTCGCGTGCGGAGGGTCAGGAGATACTTCGTGAGATCCATGAAGGAGATTGTGCTCATCATGCCGGCTCAAAATCCCTTGTGGCCAAGGCTTTTCGTCATGGTTTCTATTGACTGATGGCTCATGCTGATGCGGAGGATCCAGTCAGCAAATGTGACGGATGTCAAAAATTCTCACGACGAGCTCATGTGTCGGCTCAAGAGTTGACGATGATCCCAATTACTTGACCGTTCGCAGTCTGGGGGCTTGACATTGTTGGACCTTTCAAGAGGTCTAAGGATAAAAAGACACACCTCCTGGTGGTAGTGGATAAGTTTACAAAGTGGGTTGAGGCAGAGCCAGTCAGTAAGTGTGATGCAGCCACGACGGTTCAGTTCATGAAAAAGGTGATCTTTCGTTTTGGTTTTCCACACAGCATCATAACTGATAATGGCACTAATCTCTCCAAGGGTGCCATGGAAGAGTTCTGTCAACGAGAACATATCTGGCTTGATGTTTCGGCTGTTGCTCATCCACAATCCAATGGTCAAGCAGAAAGAGCTAATCAGGAGATCCTGAAGGGTATCAAACCCCGGCTCTTGGTCCCCTTGCAGCAGACTCCGGGTTGTTGGGTGGAGGAGTTACCCTCTGTATTGTGGAGCATCAACACTACGCCTAACAGATCTACAGGGTACACACCTTTCTTCATGGTGTATGGAGCAGAGGCAGTCCTGCCAAGTGACATCTGGCACGATTCACCCCGCATGGCGGCTTACATTGAGGCTGATAACGAAAAAGCTCATCAGGATGCACTTGACTTGTTGGATGAGGAGCGAGACTTGGCAATAGCCCGCTTGGCGATTTACCAGCAAGACACGCACCGCTATCACAGCCACCGGGTTAGAAGCAGAACCTTTTAGGAAGGCGACTTAGTGCTCCGGCTCATCCAGGATCAGTCTGATATGCACAAGCTATCCCCTCCTTGGGAAGGACCCTTTGTGGTCAGCAAGAATCTAAACAACGGGTCATACTACCTCATCGATGTTCGAGAGAACAAAGACTCACGTAAGTCGGAGGAGGAGACCGCCGGCCGTGGAATATCGCTCATCTTCGGCCTTACTATACTTGAGCCGTCGGCTCTCAAGATGTATATATTTTGACGATGTATATATTATATAAAGCAATAAAGTAGGACCTCTGTCCTTTTTACCCTCAAAGGTTTATATGTCTTTTTTATCAGGTGGTGGAAACAACCAACAGGGAGCGGATCATATCTGAATCCGGCTTTCCCTTTGGTCCTGCTTATGATTATATCTGAATCTAGCCATGATCACTTGGGGGCTTCCTATTCAAACATAGGTCGTATTCGAACCAAAGAGAACATAGCTGTCGATAGCCATTTGATCGGCATACTGCCAAACCCACTTGGGGGCTTCTTGATCATATTTGAATCATAGCTTAACCCCTTTGGGTCTGACATGGATCGTATTCGAATCAGCATCATTAAACAACTCTTATGGTCACTTGGAGGCTTCCTGTTCAAACATAGGTCGTATTCGAACCAAAGAGAACATAGCTGTCGATACCCACTTGATCGGCATCGCCAAAGCCACTGGGGGCTGTATGATCGTATCCAAATCTTAGCTTAACCCCTTTGGAATGGTTTGCTGATCGTATTCGAATTAGAAGCCTTTGAATATTGTTTATTGTCCATCATATTTCATAAGCATAATTATTTGACTATCTTGAGACCTTCTTGAAGGCACTATGAGATGGTTTTTGTTCTTCCGGCTTAATATTGATCACCCCAGGTTGTTAAGTGCCAGGTGAACATTACATGTTCCAACTTTCAGGAGTTAAATTTACCCGCATGGTGTAGGTCATATAAGTAGGCGAGATTACCAAAAGGAGCGCAGGTATGCTATTGTAATTATGTTTAAACAAATATAATCATTAACCGGCCTTTATATGATGTTTTGGTTCGCACTCTGGGTTATCAATACCTTATGTGACCCCCGATGCGATAAACCGCCAAGGGAATTTTGCTTGTTTTATATGCAGGATAAGGCAAGCAAATTTAACATCAAGGAAATAAAAGATCAACATAAGCTGGAAGTATATAGCAATGGCGGCCTACGAAAGTATTAAGCGCCATAAACATGCGCGAAGGCATGACCAAAATTGAGAGGTTTTTCTACCCTATTACAAGACTCCCCGAGTCTGAATAATGAAGCATTGTTTTCGCAAAAGACATAAATGCCTGGTGGTTCACTCCTTTGGTGGGCTTGAAGATTCCGGGTTATCCTTCTCCGCCTCTCCGTCGGCTGCCCTGTCCTGGAAGGTTGACGAGGCCCAGTCAATGCCACTCAAGGCTTCAAACTCAGCTTCATCATCCATTAAACCGGCTGGGTCCACTTCAGGGGCAAAGGTATGCTTACGAGTTGGAGGGATCAGGCTGACTTCATCATAGGGAGGTGTTGGAATTCTCCGGTTCTCACTGTCATAGCCCGGCTGATACTTGGTAAGGTCAGTGTCGTTCCCAATGAGAGTAGCCATGGGGCGTATATCTTTGACGCAGGCGGTGAAATCATGTTCATCAAATACAGTCACATCCTCTTTCAGACTCGGGTATCCAAGAGCAAGGTCGGTCGGGTCTAGTTCTGGAATCCATGCTTTTGCCCGGCTTAACGTGGCTATGGCCCCGGCTCTTGAGGACGCCCGCCTTAGATCTTGGACCCGTTGAGGTAGTACAGGAAGACACTTCAGCATGTCTTGCAGGAGGTGGGGAGTGGCATTTGATAAAGCTACAACGGCCAAAGCACGTTGTGACCTGGTGTACAGTTGTTCCACTAGAGTGTAAACCGCTTTGAGTTTGATCAACATGTTCTGCTTGAGGTTTGTGCTCCTGGGGCCTGCGTTCATAAACATAAGGTGAGCTGGAGATAACGATTAAAATAGTCATCAAAGGAAGGATTACAATATTTGAGGTTATATACAGTAACTTACCGAAGATGGCTGAGACCATTTGAGATATCTGGCGCTTTAAGCCGGACAGCTCGGCTGTTGTTTCTGCAAGTGATGTTTCTGCTGTCTCGACCTGGGTTACTAGTGAGGCCTTCTCATCAGCCCAGATTTTCTTCTCCGCCTCAAAATTCTTCTTCAACTTCTCTTGTTCAGAGATGCTGAATTCAAATTTGGAGTTGGCCTTTTGAATTTCAAGTTCTTGAGCTGTCAGACGGCTCTTCAGGTCAGCAATCTCCGACTCAAATTGACTTATGGTGGCCAGCATTGATGCCGGGTTATAGTCAGAATCATGGTAAGATAACATTAAGTCCCAAGCACTTTGCAAGCAAAGATACTCGACACTTGGGGGCTAATGTATGCTGAAGAATTTTAACTTACAATGCCGGTCCATGCAAATTAAGTCCCAAGCACTTTGCAAGCAAAGATACTTGACACTTGGGGGCTAATGTGTATCGCAAGTTCAAGGTATCATGTTACAACCGGGTTAAATATCTTCTTTCTAAACCGGACAAAGCAGTGCTAAGCAGTTTTCTAAGTCTACAACATATTTATTCATAAGCAGTAGACTTGGGGGCTGATACAGTAAGTGTGATTCAGAAAAGTAGCATAAGTTATACCTCAGATTTTTGCTGTATTTGCTTCACCATGTCAATTTCCAGGTCACGGCTGCTATGTACTTGATTGAGATAGCCAGAGACTATATCTCCAATGCTTAAATGAGTATAGTCAGCAATGTCTAGCTTGGCCTTTCGGCGTTCCAGAAGCTCCTCCTTAGCAGAACACTTGGCAAGGACAGTGGGCCGCCCTGGCTCAACAAAGTGAGTCTTCAGAATCTCAACTTCCGGATCAATTGTCTTGGCCGGGCTAGGAGCTTCCGGGTTATCAGAGCTGTCGAGAATATCTTCGGCGGGTGGATCAGAGGTTGGTGCTGGAATGTCATAGGCTGGTTCAGGCGGCGGCTGATGGGTAGAACTGTCAGGAGCAGCCGTGCCAAGCTCCGGTTCAGTCACGACCGGGTCTTGGGATGGCTTACTCTTTTTTCCCTCTTACTAGGTTTCACTTGCACGTTGTGGACAAAGGCAGAGGGATGAGTACAAAAGCATGAGTAAGGTAAAACATAAGGTAAACAAAAGTACATTACCCAGGGGCAGTTTTGAAAGCCGGCATGTTAGATTGCATAGACTCGCTAGAGGAAGGTGACGTATCCTGATAGTTGGAGTCAGATGAATTGAGAGGTTGACGAATTAAACCCGCCAAAGGTAAAACAGAACATAAATCGGAAATAACCTCAGTCCGACGCTTCCTGGTTACGTCGGGTAAGCCGGAGGAGAGCTCTACATCCTTGCTGGTCCGGGTCTACCTCCGGCTTTCAAATTGTTGTTGCTTCAAAAGAAATTGAGGATCTTGGTAAGCCAAAGGATGTGAAAATCTTACTTTCCGGGTTACTCTTCGAATTTTCTGACGCGGCAGGGGCTCGGAGTCAGAGGAGATTATAGTTACCTCTTCCTCGACGGCTCGGCTGTTCCCCGTGTCTTCCTAGAAAGATTTAAGGTCAGTAAGGTGATGATAAAGAGTCAAGGGAGTTAGAAGTTACCTCTTCTTCATCATCATCAGTATCGTCAAGTTTAAGCATATCTGAAGCGCTTGGCTTCCTCTTCTTCGAAGTTCCAGTCTTGGCGGCTTTCCTTTCGGCTCTTTTGGCCGCTCTAGCTTGTTTGGCCGCCTCATGGTCATACTTGACCTTCCAGAAGTTGTCATCGGCCTGTGGAAAATGATAAGGGGTTATGAGTAAAAGCAAGGTATAACACAGTAAGGAGTAGTTATTGAGGTTGATGACTTACTGCAGGGGCCGGGTCCTTCTTGCAGAAAGGAAGTAAGCCAAAGGCATTACTAGTCACCGTGCCCTCTTTCAACAACGACTGGGTCGTAGCCTCCACCACATAATCTGGTAAGTTGTCGGGACTATGACGCAGTGGGTCATTCTTCCCGCCTGAGTAAGTGCACATTAAGCCGGGGCGGCGGCTTAACGGGATCACCCGCCAGGAGATCCAAACTCGCACCAAATCAATACCGTTCAAGCCATTGCCTAAGAGGGCTTTGATCTTCTTGATGGTAGGGGCAAGTGATAGACGTTCAATAGCGGTTAGCTTATCCGGCAGCGGGTGATTTGATTCAAGGCACAGAGCGCGGAAGCCGGGCAGAGGGTTCTCGTCAGCCAGAGAAATGTCCTGGCAATAAAACCATGTGTGGTTCCAGTCCTTTGGGTGGCTGGGCAGTTCGGCATAAGGAAAGAGGCAGTCTCTCCGCCGCTGAATTGAGATGCCACCGAGTTCTAGACTGGGCCCGTTGGCACGTTCATTCTACCGGTTTAAATAAAATAGCTCTCTAAACAAAAGTAGATTGGGCTCTTCTCCCAGGTACACTTCGCAGAAAACATGGAAGTTGCAGATATTTGACACGGAATTGGGTCCAATGTCTTGAGGTCTGAGGTCAAAGAAATGCAAAACATCCCTAAAGAATTTTGAACCGGGTGGAGCAAATCCCCGGTTCATGTGATCAGTAAACACGATCACCTCCCCCTCCTTGGGTTGAGGCTTCTCCTCTGACGGGTTAGGAGCATGATAAGACATGACCTCCTTCTTGGGCAGATGGCCGGATTTCACAAAGTCAGACAAAGTGCTTTCTGTGACGACGGACTTGACCCAGTTACAGGTCACCGAAGGTTTGGAAGCCTTGGTGCCATTAGGCAAATTGAAACCTATGACAAAGAAAAATTTCCAGCTCAACTTATAACCCGGAGGAGGACATCGTGAAATTATTTGAAACGACGGCTTAAGAAGGGGCCTAATGACATATAGGTAACTACGCAATGATATTTAAGCCGCTACAGGTATCAGGGGCAGTTAAATTTTCTTAAAGTTGCCGGAAGCAAGCAAGACTGACAATCGGTGTTGTCATAAACCGGCTACATAGATTACCATGGTTAAACAAATTCAACAAAGGCAGTTTTTTGGTTAAGTATGGAACAAACAAGTTTCACAAGTTTCAGCTATTCTTTTGGATCAAACAAATGCTCTAAAAAGAAAAATTTCTAGATCTAAAAACCAGTACAGAGAAATTCATACACTCGAACGAGGCCTTTAAACAAGGGAAATGAGATCTGTTTCCATTTCAGATGGATGCGGAATAGCTACTACAGAAGTTCTATCTATCCGAAGATCAAAAAAGGAGCACGGGAAAGGAAAAGCATCAAGGGTTCGCCACGGGCGGCGATGAACACCGACGAACTCGAAGAAACTCCAATGCAGATCTAAGAAAGGGAAAGAAGGGAACTCACGGATGTGGACGGGCTGCGGAGGTTCGCCGTTGATTTCTGTTCAGATTCAGGTTGATGCAGCTGCCTGAGTCGGTGAAGACGAGGAGCTCAACGGCGGCGACGGCGGAGCTCGGGCGGCAGAGACGCAGTGAGAGGAAGAGGATGACCAAAAGGGAGGAGAATGGAAGACCTAGGTCATGCCTATTTATAAGGGAAGACTGACTAAGACGGCGCGAAAAACGAGGAGATTAAACATCATTATCCAGCGACCCCGACGCCTCGGGTTTCGGGACAATCAGTAAAGGCAAGGATCCGTTGAAGATATAGCAGAATAAAATAAGGACTTAATTGGAGATGACGTCACGACGGGTTAACATGGATCCAGAAGATGACGTCATGGCGGGTTAAACCATTTTGCACAGACAGAAGACCGAAGGCTTATTTCTTAAGGTATTTTAAGATTGACATGAACCGGTTCAAATCAATCTGGGGCCTAATGTTGGGGATATAACTATTTGTGTAAGCTGCCCAGGAGGGGCCGGGTTATGCAAAGAGACTCATCAGAAAGAAGCGCAAGACCAAGCATGAAGATGGTGGTTCAATAAAGGGTCTAAGGCCCACAGGCGGCTTAAGGCCCATAGTGGTAAACCGCCATGCTGATATGACTTGTAACATTAGGTAGACTTAACTAGTCACCGAGCCGGACACTATTTATGAGCTGGCCAGGACTCTGTAGGCAGCAGGGCGTCCACCCGTGTATATAAGGGAACGACCCGCTGGCGGCTTAGGGTAAGAAACAACTCATCGAGGACCGGGCATAGCGTATCTCGCTCCCTGGTCATCGAAACATCAAGCAATACCAAACCAACTAGACGTAGGCCTTATCTTCACTGTAAGGGGCCGAACTAGTATAAACCTCTCGTGTCTCTTGTCCTGATTAACCCCTTCAAGCTTCCTAGTTGCGATGGCTCCACGATTAAGTCCTTTCACTAGGACATCTGACGTGACAATTCCACGACAATCACCATCACCACGCCGTCGTGCTGATGGAACTCATCTACTTCCTCGACACTTTGCTGGATCAAAAGTTTGAGGGACGTCATTGAGCTAAACATGTGCATAACTCGGAGGTGCCGTACGTTCGGTGGTTGATCGGTCGGAACGAGAAGAAGTTCGACTACATCAACCGCGTTGTCAAACGCTTCCGCTTTCGGTCTATGAGGGTATGTAGACACACTCTCCCCCTCTTGTTGCTATGCTTCTCCTAGATAGATCTTGCATGAGTGTAGGATTTTTTTTGAAATTGCATGCTACATTTCCCAACATTGGCATCCGAGCCAGGTCTATGCGTAGATGATATGCACGAGTAGAACACAGAGAGTTGTGGGTGGGGATCATCATACTGCTTACCACCAACGTCTTATTTTGATTCGGCGGTATTATTGGATGAAGCGGCCCGGACCAACCTTACATGACCACATTCATGAGATCGGTTCCACCAACAGACATGCAACTAGTTTTGCATAAAGGTGGCTGGCAGGTGTCTATTTCTCCAACTTTAGTTTAATCGTATTTGACTGCGGCTGGTCCTTGTTGAGGGTTTAAACAGAAAACTTGATAAATCACTGTTGTGGTTTTGATGTGTAGGTAAGAACGGTTCTTGCTAGAAGCCCGTAGCAGCCACGTAAAATTTGCAACAATAAAGTAGAGGATGTCTAACTTGTTTTTGCAGGGCATGTTGTGATGTGATATGGTCAAGACATGATGTGATATACGTTATTGTATGAGATGATCATGTTTTGTAAAAGTTATCGGCAACTGGCAGGAGCCTTATGGTTGTCACTTTATTGTATGAAAATGCAAATGCCATGTAATTGCTTTACTTTATCACTATGCGCTAGAGATAGTTGTAGAAGCAATAGTTAGCGAGACGACCACGACGCTACGATGGAGATCAAGGTGTCAAGCCGGTGATGATAGAGATCATGACGGTGCTTTGGAGATGGAGATCAAAGGCACAAGATGATGATGGCCATATCATGTCACATATTTTGATTGCATGTGATGTTTATCTTTTATGCAT
The DNA here is from genome assembly GCF_002162155.2 of Triticum dicoccoides. NCBI lineage: Eukaryota > Viridiplantae > Streptophyta > Magnoliopsida > Poales > Poaceae > Triticum > Triticum dicoccoides. The sequence goes on from NC_041385.1 coordinate 476,206,383, forward strand.
CTTATTTTGCTTAGTACGGCAGTAGCATTATAAGATGATCCATCACTAAAATTTCAAGGTGTAAGTGTTCTCCCCGAGTATGCACCATTGCCATAGTTCGTCGTGCTGAGACACCACATGATGATCGGGTGTGATAGGCTCTATGTTCACATACAATGGTTGCAAGACAGTTTTGCACATGCGGAGTACTCGGGTTAAACTTGACGAGCCTAGCATGTACAGACATGGCCTCGGAACATTGGAGACCGAAAGGTCGAACGTGAATCATATAGTAGATATGATCAACATAGAGATGTTCACCATTGATGACTACTCCATCTCATGTGATGATCCGACATGGTTTAGTTGATTTGGATCACGTATCATTTAGATGACTTGAGGGGTGTCTATCTAAGTGGGAGTTCTTATGTAATATTATTAATTGAACTTAATTTATCATGAACTTAGTCCTGATAGTTTTTGCATACATATGTTGTAGATCAATGGCCCGTGCTACCGTTCCCTTGAATTTTAATGCATTCCTAGAGAAAGCTAAGTTGAAAGATGATGGTAGCAACTACACGGACTGGGTCCATAACTTGAGGATTATCCTCATTGCTGCACAGAAGAATTATGTCCTTGATGCACCACTAGGTGAAAGGCCTACTGCAGGAGTAGATGCTGATGTTATGAACGTCTGGCAAGCTTGATCTGATGACTACTCGATAGTTCAGTGTGCCATGCTTTAGGGCTCAGAATCGGGACTTCAAAGACGTTTTGAACGTCATGGACCATATGAGATGTTCCGGGAGTTGAAGTTAATATTTCAAGCAAATGCCCGAGTTGAGAGATATGAAGTCTCTAACAAGTTCTATAGCTGCAAGATGGAGGAGAACAGTTATGTCAGTGAACACATAATCAAAATGTTCGGGTATCATAATCACTTGACTCAGCTTGGAGTTAATCTTCCAGATGATAGTGTTATTGACAGAGTTCTTCAATCAATGCCACCAAGCTACAAAGGCTTCGTGATGAACTATAATATGCAAGGGATGGATAAGACAATTCCTGAGCTCTTTGCTATGCTCAAAGTGTTGATGGTTAACAAGACCACTAGTTTCAAGAAAAAGGGCAAGGGAATGATGGGGAACTTCAAGAAGAATGGCAAGCAAGTTGCCACTCCTGGGAAGAAGCCCCAGTCTGGACCCAAGCCTGAAACTGAGTGCTTCTACTGCAAAGGGACTGGTCACTGGAAGTGGAACTGCCCCAAGTATTTGGCGGATAAGAAGGATGACAAAGTGAACAAAGGTATATTTGATATACGGGTTATTTATGTGTACCTTACTAATGCTCGTAGTAGCGCCTGGATATTTGATACTAGTTTGGTTGCTCATATTTGTAACTCGAAACAGGGGCTACAGATTAAACGAAGATTGGCTAAGGACGAGGTGATGATGTGCGTCGGAAATAGTTCCAAGGTCGATATGATCGTCGTCGGCACGCTACCTTTGCATCTACCTTCGGATTAGTTTTAGACCAGAATAATAGTTATTTGGTGCCAGCACTGAGCATGAACATTATATCTGGATCTTGTTTAATGCGATACAGTTATTCATTTAAATCAGAGAATAATGGTTGTTCTATTAATATGAGTAATATCTTTTATGGTCATGCACCCTTGAAGAGTGGTCTATTTTTTTTGAATCTCGATTGTGGTGATACACATATGCATAATATTGATGCCAAAAGATGCAAAGTTGATAATGATAGTGCAACATATTTGTGGCACTGCCGTTTAGGTCATATTGGTGTAAAGCGCATGAAGAAACTCCATGCAGATAGGCTTTTGGAATCACTTGATTATGAATCATTTGATACTTGCGAACCATGCCTCATGGGCAAGATGCCTAAAACTCCGTTCTCTGGAACAATGGAGTGAGCTAATGACTTATTTGAAATAATACGTACCGATCTATGCTGTCCGATGAGTGTTGAGGCTCGCGGCGGGTATCATTATTTTCTGACCTTCACAGATGATTTGAGCAGATATGGGTATATCTACTTAATGCAACACAACTTTGAAACATTTGAAAAGTTCAAAGAATTTCAGAGTGAAGTGGAGAATCATCGTAACAAGAAAATAAAGTTTCTACGATCTGATCGCGGAGGAGAATATTTGAGTTACGAGTTTGGCCTTCATTTAAAACAACGTGGAATAGTTTCGCAACTCACGCCACCTGGAACACCACAGCATAATGGTGTGTCCGAACGTGTAACCGTACTTTATTAGATATGGTGCGATCTATGATGCCTCTTACCGATTTACCACTATCGTTTTGGGGTTATGCATTAGAGACAGCTGCATTCATGTTAAATAGGGCACCATCTAAATCCATTGAGACGACACCGTATGAACTGCGGTTTGGCAAGAAACCTAAGGTGTCATTTCTTAAAGTTTGGGGTTGCGATGCTTATGTGAAAAAAGCTTCAGCCTAATAAGCTCGAACCCAAATCGAAGAAGTGCGTCTTCATAGGATACCCAAAAGAAACTGTTGGGTACACCTTCTACCACAGATCTGAAGGCAAGATCTTTCTTGCTAAGAATGGATCCTTTCTAGAGAAGGAGTTTCTCTCGAAGGAAGTGAGTGGGAGGAAAGTAGAACTTGATGAGGTAATTGTACCTTCTCTCGAATTGGAAAATAGCTCATCACAAAAAATTGTTCCTGTGATGCCTACACCAACTAGACAGGAAGATAATGATAATGATCATGAAACTTTAGATCAAGTTACTACTGAATCTCGTAGGTCAACCAGAGCACGTTCCGCACCAGAGTGGTATAGTAACATTGTTATGGAAGTCATGTTACTAGACCATGATGAACCTATGAACTATGAAGAAGCTATGATGAGCCCAGATTCCGATAAATGGCTTGAGGCCATGAAATCTGAGATAGGATCCATGTATGAGAACAAAGTGTGGACTTTGGTTGACTTGCCCAATGATCGGCGAGCCATAGAGAATAAACGGATCTTTAAGAAGAAGACTGACGCTGACGGTAATGTTACTGTCTACAAAGCTTGACTTGTCGCAAAAGGTTTTCGACAAGTTCAAGGAGTTGACTACGATGAGACTTTCTCACCCGTAGTGATGCTTAAGTCTGTCCGAATCATATTAGCAATTGCCGCATTTTATGATTATGAAATCTGGCAAATGGATGTCAAAACTGCATCCCTTAATGGATTTCTTAAAGAAGAGTTGTATATGATGCAACCAGAAGGTTTTGTTGATCCTAAAGGTCCAAAATTAAGTGTGCAAGCTCCAGCGATCGATCTATGGACTGGTGCAAGCATCTCGGATTTGGAATATACACTTTTATGAGGTGATCAAAGCATATGGTTTTATACAGACTTTTGGAGAAGCTTGTATTTACAAGAAAGTGAGTGGGAGCTCTGTAGCATTTCTAATATTATATGTGGATGACATATTGTTGATTGGAAATGATGTAGAATTTCTGGATAGAATAAAAGGATACTTGAATAAAAGTTTTTCAATGAAAGACCTCGGTGAAGCTGCTTATATATTGGGCATCAAGATCTATAGAGATAGATCAAGACGCTTAATTGGACTATCACAAAGCACATACCTTGATAAGTTTTGAAGAAGTTCAAAATGGATCAGTCAAAGAAAGGGTTCTTGCCTATGTTACAAGGTGTGAAGTTGAGTCAGACTCAACGCCTGACCACTGCAGAAGATAGAGTGAAAATGAAAGTCATTCCCTATGCCTCAACCATAGGTTCTATCATGTATGCTATGCTGTGTACCAGACCTGATGTGTGCCTTGCTATAAGTTTAGCAGGGAGGTACCAAAGTAATCTAGGAGTGGATCCCTGGACAACGGTCAAGAACATCCTGAAGTACCTAAAAATGACTAAGGATATGTTTCTTGTTTATGGAGGTGACAAAGAGCTTGTCGTAAATGGTTATGTCGATGCTAACTTTGACACTAATCTGGATGACTCTAAGTCACAAACCGGATACGTATTTATGTTGAATGGTGGAGCTGTCAGTTAGTGCAGTTCCAAGCAGAGCGTCATGGCGGCATCTACGTGTGAATCGGAGTACGTAGCTGCTTCGGAAGCAGCAAATGAAGGAGTCTGGATGAAGGAGTTCATATCCGATCTAGGTGTAATACCTAGTGCATCGGGTCCAATGAAAATCTTTTGTGACAATACTGGAGCAATTGCCTTAGCGAAGGAATCCAGATTTGACAAAAGAACCAAACACATCAAGAGACGCCTCAACTCCATCCATGATCAAGTCAAGGAGGGAGACATAGAGATTTGCAAAATACATACGGACCTGAATGTGGCAGACCGTTGACTAAGCCTCTTCCACGAGCAAAACATGATCAACACCAAGACTCCATGGGTATTAGAATCATTACAATGTAATCAAGATTATTGACTCTAGTGCAAGTGGGGGATTGAAGGAAATATGCCATAGAGGCAATAATAAAGTTGTTATTTTATATTTCCTTATATCATGATAAATGTTTATTATTCATGCTAGAATTGTATTAACCGGAAGCTTGATACATGTGGGGATACATAGACAAAACAATGTGTCCCTAGTAAGCCTCTACTAGACTAGCTCGTTAATAAAAATGGTTAAGTTTCCTAGCCATGGACCTGTTTTGTCATTTGATGAACGGTATCACATCATTGGGAGAATGATTTGATGGACAAGATCCATCCATTAGCTTAGCTTATTGATCGTTCAGTTTTATTGCTATTGCTTTCTTCATGTCATATACATATTCCTTTGATTATGAGATTATGCAACTCCAGGATACCAGAGGAATACCTTGTGTGCTATCAAATGTCACAACGTAATTGGGTGATTATAAAGATTCTCAACAGGTATCTCTGAAGGTGTTTGTTGGGTTGGCATAGATCGAGATTAGGATTTGTCACTCTGAGTATCAGAGAGATATCTCTGGGCCCTCTCGGTAATACACGTCATAAGAAGCCTTGCGAGAAAAGTGACTAATGAGTTAGTTCCGGGATGATGTATTATGGAACGAGTAAAGAGACTTGCCGGTAATGAGATTGAACTAGGTGTGAGGATACCGATGATCGAATCTCGGGCAAGTAACATACATATGACAAAGGGAATAACGTATGTTGCCATTACGGTTCGACCGATAAAGATCTTCGTAGAATATGTAGGAACCAATATGAGCATCTAGGTTCCACTATTGGTTATTGACCGAAGAGGTGTCTCGGTCATGTCTACATAGTTCTCAAACCCGTAGGGTCCGCACACTTAACGTTTCATGACGATTTTGTATTGTATGAGTTATGTGATTTGGTGACCGAATGTTGTTCGGAGTCCCGGATGAGATCACAGACATAATGAGGAGTCTCCAAATGGTCGAGAGGTAAAGATTGATATATAGGACGAAAGCATTCTGACACCGAAAGTGTTTCGGAGGATATCGGGTACATATCGGACTATCTGAGGGGTTACCGGAACCCCCAGGAGATTAATGGGCCACATGGGCCAAAGGAGAGGGGGCACACCAGCCCACAAGGGGCTGGCGCACCCCTCCTAGGCTGTCGGCTGAGTGGGAGAAGGAAAGGGCGGAGTCGGCCTCCCCCTGCCTTTCCTCTCCCCTCTTCCCCTTTTCCCCCCTCCGGTAAAAGGAAAGGTGGGGGGGGGTGCGAATTGCACTAGGGCATGATACGTCTCCAACGTATCTACTTTTCCAAACACTTTTGCCCTTGTTTTGGACTCTAACTTGCATGATTTGAATGAAACTAACCCGGACTGACGTTGTTTTCAGCAGAACTGCCATGATGTTGTTTTATGTGTAGAAAACAAAAGTTCTCGGAATGTACTGAAAATCCACGGAGGCACATTTTGGAAAATATAAAAAATACTGGCGAAAGAAAAAAGACCAGGGGGCCCACACCCTGTCCACGAGGGTGGGGGCGCGCCCACCCCCTGGGCGCGCCCCCCTGTCTCGTGGCCCCCCCTGAGGCTCCGCCGACCTCAACTCCAACTCCATATATTTTGTCTCGCGGAGAAAAAAATCAGAGAGAAAGTTTCATCACGTTTTACGATATGGAGCCGCCGCCAAGCCCTAATCTCTCTCGGGAGGGCTGATCTGGAGTCCGTTCGGGGCTCCGGAGAGGGGGATTCATCATCATCGTCATCATCAACCATCCTCCATCACCAATTTCATGATGCTCACCGCCCTGCGTGAGTAATTCCATCGTAGGCTTGCTGGACGGTGATGGGTTGGATGAGATTTACCATGTAATCAAGTTAGTTTTGTTAGGTTGATCCCTAGTATCCACTATGTTCTGACATTGATGTTGCTATGACTTTGCTATGCTTAATGCTTGTCACTAGGGCCCGAGTGCCATGATTTCTTATTATGTTTTCATGAATATATGTGTGTTCTTGATCCTATATTGCAAGTCTATAGTCACCTATTATGTGTTATGATCCGACAACCCTGAAGTGACAATAATCGGGATACTTCTTGGTGATGACCGTATTTTTAGGAGTTCATGTATTCACTATGTGCTAATACTTTGTTCCGGTTCTCTATTAAAAGGAGGCCTTAATATCCCTTAGTTTTCCTAAAGACCCCGCTGCCACGGGAGGGTAGGACAAAAGATGTCATGCAAGTTCTTTTCCATAAGCACGTATGACTATATTCGGAATACATGCCTACATTACATTGATGAACTAGAGCTAGTTCTGTGTCACCCTATGTTATAGCTATTACATGAGAAATCGCATCCGACATAATTATCCATCACTGATCCAATGCCTATGAGCTTTTCACATCTTTGTTTCGCTTATTTACTTTTCCGTTGCTATTGTTACAATCATTACAAAACCCAAAAATATAACTTTTGCTATCGCTACCTTTATTATCATATTACTTTGCTACTAAATACTTTCCTGCAGATACTAAGTTATCCAGGTGTGGTTGAATTGACTACTCAACTGCTAATACTCAATAATATTCTTTAGCTCCCCTCGTGTCGAATCAATAAATTTGGGTTGAATACTTTACCCTCGAAAGCTGTTGCGATCCCCTACACTTGTGGGTTATCAAGACTAATTTCTGGCGCTGCTGCCGGGGAGCATAGCTCTATTCTCTGAGTCACTTGGGATTTATATCTGCTGATCATTATGAAGAACTTGAAAGACGAAAGAACTAAGATTTTTCCCTCAACTACGAGGGGAGGTAAGGAACTTACATCTAGCTCTGCACTAGATTCTCCTTCCGTTTTGAGTAAGCTTGCGACACCTAAACCTGCTACTGCTATGAATTCTGATATATTGCATGTTATTGATGATGCCACTTCTGCTATGCATGATACTTATGATGAAACTACTTTTGTGCGTGATACTACTTTGCCATTAGGTGAATTTCTTGATGAACAACTTGCTAGGGCTAGAGAGAATGAAATTATTGAAGATGTTATTGTTGATGATAGTGATGATGAAAGTTCTCTCAATGATTATGAGTTGCCTGTTGTTCCTGAGGGTTATGTTATGGAAGAGGAAGCTGCTAGAGCTATCTTTGCTTGTAAAGATAGATATGATCTTAAGAAATTCTTAGCTAAATGGAAGCAACAGTATCTTAATGCTAGAATGAAACCTGACCCTGCTTTTGCTACTTCACCTATCTGTGTTACTGATAAGGATTATGAATTCTCTGTTGATCCTGAAATTATTACTTTGGTTGAATCTGATCCTTTTTATGGCCTTGAATCTGAAACTGTTGTGGCACATCTTACCAAGTTGAATGATATAGCCACCCTGTTTACTCATGATGATAAATCTCGCTATTATTATATCCTTAAGATATTTCCGTTCTCGTTAAAGGGTGATGCTAAGACTTGGTATAATTCTCTTGCTCTTGGTTGTGTGCGTAGTCCCCAGGATATGATTTATTACTTCTCTCCTAAATATTTCCTTGCTCATAAGAAACAAGCTGCCTTGCGGGAAATATATAGTTTTGTGCAAATCAAAGAAGAGAGTCTCCCACAAGCTTGGGGGAGGCTTCTCCGATTTCTTAATGCTTTGCCTGATCATCCTCTTAAGAAAAATGAAATACTTGATATCTTTTATAATGGACTAACCGATGCTTCCAAGGACTACTTGGATAGTTGTGCTGGTTGTGTTTTCAGGGAAAGAACAGTCGACGAAGCTGAATTACTATTGAATAATATGTTGACTAATGAAAATAATTGGACTCTTCCTGAGCCAATTCCTGAGGCAATTCCTGAACCAATTGAGCCACCTCCTGAGCCTGTTCCTAAACCCACTCCGAAGAAGAGAGGTGTTTTATTTCTCAGTCCTGAAGACATGCAAGAGGCAAAGAAATCAATGAAAGAAAAAGGTATTAAAGCTGAAGATGTTAAGAATTTACCACCTATTGAAGAAATACATGGTCTTAATATATCGCCTATTGAAGAACCACATTGTCTTGATAACCTGACACAGGTAGTAAAGGTAAGTTCTCTCTATAGATATGATAAAGTTGAAATTCCCTCTACTAAGTTTCATAGCCCATGCTTAGATGAATTTGATGACTTTATGGCTAGATAAGAAAGTTTTAATGCTTATGTTGGTAGAGAGTTAAAGAATAATGCTTTCGAGATAGGACGCGTGAGCGATTATATGGCTAGAGTTAAAGGTGAACTTAAACTCGTTAGCAAATATGCTTCTATGGTTGCTACTCAAGTTGAGCAAGTACTTAAAGCTCAAAATGATTTGCTTGAGGAATTAAATAATAAAAATGACTTTGCTGTTAGAGTGGCTACTAGAACCGGTAGAATGACTCAGGAACCTTTGTATCCTGAAGGCCACCCTAAGAGAATCGAGTAAGATTCTCAGAGAAACAATTTAGAGGCACCTAGTTCTTCCAAAAAGAAGAAAAATAAAGATGATAGGACTTTGCATGCTTCTAGTGAACCTGTTGTAGACACACCTGAGAATCCCAATGATATTTCTATCTTTGATGCTGAAACACAATCAGGTGATGAACATGAACCTAGTGATTATGTTAATGATAATGTTCATGTTGATGCTCAACCTAGCAAAAACAATGATGTAGAGATTGAACCTGATGTTGATCTTGATAACCCACAATCAAAGAATCAACATTATGATAAGAGAGATTTTGCTGCTAGGAAGCACGGTAGAGAAAGAGAACCATGGGTTCAGAAACCCATGCCCTTTCCTCCTAAACCACCCAAGACAAAGGATGATGAGGATTTTGAGCGCTTTGCTGAAATGATTAGACCTATCTTCTTATGTATGCGCTTGACTGATATGCTTAAAGTAAATCCTTATGCTAAGTATATGAAGGATATCATTACAAATAAAAGGAAAATATCGGAAGCTGAAATTTCCACCATGATTGCTAATTACACTTTTAAAGGTGGAATACCAAAGAAACTTGGAGATTCGGGGGTACCAACTATACCATGCTCCATTAAAAGAAATTATGTTAGAACTGCTTTATGTGATCTTGGAGCCGGTGTTAGTGTTATGCCTCTCTCTTTATATCGTAGACTTGAATTGAATAAGTTGACACCTACTGAAATATCTTTGCAAATGGCTGATAAATCAACTGCTATACCTGTCGGTATTTGTGAGGATGTGTCTGTTGTGGTTGCAAATGTCACTATCTTAACGGACTTTGTTATTCTTGATATTCCTGAGGAAGATAGTATGTCGATTATCCTTGGTAGACCCTTTTTGAATACTGCAGGGGCTGTTATTGATTGCAACAAAGGCAATGTCACTTTTCATGTTAATGGTAATGAGCATACGGTACACTTTCCGAGGAAACAATCTCAAGTTCATAGCATCAATTCTATTGGAAAAGTCCCAACTATTATTATTGGAGGTTTTGAATTTCCTCTACCTACTGTCAAGAAAAAGTATGGTATTCTTATTATTGGGGATGTTCATATCCCCGTTGAGGTGACTTAGTGTTATTCGAAACTTCTCCGGTTCCGTGCTATTCGGAATGAGTTTGTTAACAAGACTTGATCAACCTTGTTAGTGGACTCATTTTGATGATCACGAGATGGATGAAACTAGAAGGCACAACCTTTTGTACCCTCTTTTTACTTTCTGTTATTTAGAATAAATAAAGCAAAAATAGTATTATCTGTCTGTTTTCTGAATTATCCATGCAATAAAAAAATATCTTGAAAATAAAAGTGCTCCAAATGCCCTGCAAATTTAGTATGATTTTTTATGGAATATTTGAGGATTTTAGGCACTGAAATCACTTCAGGAGGGGCAAGCACCAGGCCACGAGAGTGGAGGGCGCGCCCACCTACCCTGGGCGCGCCCCCTGTCTCGTAGCCCTCTGGTGGCCCCCCTCCACTTATGTCAGCACCCACACACTCTATCTTCTTCCCAAAAAAATCCCCATCCAGCTCAAGCACGAGTTCTAGCTCATTTTGCTGCGATTTTCGATCTCCTTGCTCAAAGCTCCATTCACAAAACTGCTTTGGGAGATTGTTGCTTGGTATGTGACTCCTCCATTGGTCCAATTAGTTTTTGTTCTAGTGCTTTATTCATTGCAAATTTTTGCTGCATAGGTGACCATGTTCTTGAGCTTGCATGTTAAATTTATGAGGTCCCAAGTAATTCTAATGCATGATATAGGCTCTAGGCACTTGTAGGAGTAGTTGCTATCAATCTTGTTTAGTTTTATTCACTTTTATTTTGAAGTTACTAAAATTTCAGAAATTTTTCATAAAAATAATTATGTCTAGGAGAATGTACCAAGGTGGTTCCTCGGTAAAGAAAGGACCCAGGATTGCTATACGTGAGCAAGATGTTGAATTACCGAGGGACGCAGATGTACGAGCTTGTGAGTGGCCATCCAACGATTTTATGATCGAAGCAAGCTTTAAGGAGGAATTTGACGCGTATGTGCGTAATGCTGATCTGGAGGACTTCTTACAAGATAAGTGTCCTCAGTATTATCAATTGACTGATTCATTTGTGCGAAGGTTTAAATATAATTTTACACGTAATTCTCCTAGTGTCCTATTTGATATCTATGATACATCTTATACCATGGACTTAGAGGATTTTACAACTGCTTGCAAACTTCCGCAGTGGGGTAATATTAATGATCCCCACAAATTTGAATTTAGAGATTTCCTTACTAGTATTACTGTGGGAGAATCCAGGGATATTGCACAAGCTACCATAGGGAGCATTCATTTTCCTGCTATACATTATTTTGCTCTCTTCATTGGTAGATGCATTAACGGTAAAGATGAAGCATGTCATATGTGTGTCCCTTATCTTTGTGTCCTCAAGAGTGTTGTGTTAGGTTATAAAGATTATAACTTGGGGGCAATAGTTGCACGTAGGTTGCATAATAATGGTAGAGCTGGAGATTTATTTGGAGGAATTTATACGACCCGTGTGGCTAGTGGAATAGCCCCACGAGAGGGGGGGTATGATGTTACCTCCTGCTTATTTAGATTATGACGCTATGGTCCAACATCATTTTCTTAAGACGAATAAACAATTCCTCTAGTATCGACTAATCTATAGACGCAATGCTGTCCATGTTACTCTTCCTGCTCCTCTCCTTTTTGATTACCAGGTAAAAGGAAGATATGTTGTTACCAGGGAGGAAGCAGCTAAACACGAGGGGAGAGCGGAGGCTGCTCTCCAACATGCCGCAACTCAGGAGGCATTTGCTGCTGCATCTTAGTACGACCCCAGTTACAACTACGGATATCAGCCAGGCTATCCTTGGCATTAGACCAACTTAGGCCAAAAGCCTAAGCTTGGGGGAGTACGCATTTCTCACCGACTTTACATTCATGTTCACACACTATTCTAGTCGTCGGTGCTCATACTCTTTCATTGTATTATCCATGCTAGTTTAGTTTTCTTTTTTCTAGTTTTCTTCTTGTGTGTTTGATAAACCTTGAGAAAAAACCAAAAAATTATTTAGTTTAATTTCCATGCTTGTAGTAGAATTAAAATGAAAACCCCAAAAGATTTCTCGTTCTTCTTTTACTTGTTGGGAGCTTTCCCGTGTAAATAGTTTTATTTTATTTTCTTTTCTTTGGGGGTCGAGAGTAGAAGACCATATTGAAATGTTTAGTGGCTCTCATATGCATGATTGTTTATTTAACTTAGAGCCCATATTACTTTGTCTTCTCTTTTGAGTTGAATGCTTGCAGATTCCAGCTTAGTCCAATGCACGTGCACTATTATTATTATACACATCGTTCGGTCGTGCAAGTGAAAGGCAATAATGACGATATATGATGGACTTATTGAGATGAGAAAAGCTGGTATGAACTCGACCTCTCTTGTTTTTGTAAATATGATGAGTTCATCGTTTCTGATTGAGCTTATTATGAGGTAAACATATTTGCAATGACATTTAGAGATTATAGTTGCTTGTGCCATACTTGATTAGCTATGAGTTATAATTGTTTACCTTGTGTGCCAACATGCTATTAGAATGATTATGATGTGATATGATGGGATGGTATCCTCCTTTGAATGAATTGAGTGACTCGACTTGGCACATGTTCACGCATGTAGTTGAAACAAATCAACATAGCCTTCACGATATTTATGTTCATGGTGGATTATATCCTACTCATGCTTGTACTCGGTGTGAATTAATTTTAATGCATGTTTATGGCTGTTGTCGCTCTCTCAGTTGGTCACTTCTCAGTCTTTTGCTAGCCTTCACCTGTACTAAGCGGGAATACCGCTTGTGCATCCAAACTCCTTAAACCCCAAAGTTGTTCCATATGAGTCCACCATACCTTCCTATATGCGGTATTTACCTGCCGTTCCAAGTAAATTTGTATGTGCCAAACTCCAAACCTTCAAATGAAATTCTGTTTTGTATGCTTGAGCAGCTCATGTTACAACTAGGGCTGCCTATATCTTCCATGCTAGGTGGGCTATTCTCAAGAGGAGTGGACTCTGCTCCTCATTCACGAGAAAGGCCGGTAACCGGGATGCCCAGTCCCATGATGCAATAAGATCAAAGCAAATCAAAGTAATTAAACAAAACTCCCCCAGGGCTGTTGTTAGTTGGAGGCACTCGTTGTTTCGAGAAAGCCATGGATTGATGCTTGTTGGTGGTTGGGGGAGTATAAACCTTTACCATTCTGTTTGGGAACTGCCTATAATGCATGTAGTATGGAAGATACAGCCATCTCATAGTTGTTGCGTTGTCAGTGAAAGTATACCGCTCAAAATGTTATTCAATCTCTATTTTAAAATCGAGCTCTGGCACCTCTACAAATCCCTGCTTCCCTCTGCGAAGGGCCTATCTATTTACTTTTATGTTGAGCCATCACCCTTCTTATTAAAAAGCACCCGCTGGAGAGCACACTGTCATTTGCATTCATTACTATTGGTTTATATTGGGTATGACTTGACTGGATCTCTTTTACCATGAATTACAATGTTTAGTCAGTCCTTGATCTTTAAAGGTGCTCTACATTTATGTTTTGCGGTCTCAGAAAGGGCTAGCGAGATACCATTTTGTTACATCATGTTATGATTGTTTTGAGAAAGTGTTGTCATCTAAGTTTTATTATTATGGCTCGCTAGCTGATTATGCTATTGATATGAGTAATTGTGAGACCTAAGTGTTATCGTGAGTATGGTTAGTTCATAATATTTTCTGAAACCTGAATGATGGCTTTGCATGTTTACAACAACAAGAGCAAATAGAGTTTGTAAAAGTTTTCCTTTATCACTTTCAGTTTATCAACTGAATTGCTTGAGGACAAGCAAAGGTTTAAGCTTGGGGGAGTTGATACGTCTCCAACGTATCTACTTTTCCAAACACTTTTGCCCTTGTTTTGGACTCTAACTTGCATGATTTGAATGAAACTAACCCAGACTGACGTTGTTTTCAGCAGAATTGCCATGATGTTGTTTTATGTGTAGAAAACAAAAGTTCTCGGAATGTCTTGAAAACCCACGGAGGCACGTTTTGGAAAATATAAAAAATACTGGCGAAAGTAAAAAGACCAGGGGGCCACACCCTGTCCACAAGGGTGGGGGGGCGCCCACCCCCCTGGGCGCGCCCCCCTGTCTCGTGGGCCCCCTGAGGCTCCGCTGACCTCAACCCCAACTCCATATATTCCGTCTCGTGGAGAAAAAAATCAGAGAGAAAGTTTCATCGCGTTTTACGATACGGAGCCGCCACCAAGCCTTAATCTCTCTCGGGAGGGCTGATCTCGAGTCTGTTCGGGGCTCCAGAGAGGGGGATTCATCGTCGTCGTCATCATCAACCATCCTCCATCACCAATTTCATGATGCTCACCGCCGTGCGTGAGTAATTCCATCGTAGGCTTGCTGGACGGTGATGGATTGGATGAGATTTACCATGTAATCAAGTTAGTTTTGTTAGTGTTTGATCCCTAGTATCCACTATGTTCTGAGATTGATGTTGCTATGACTTTGCTATGCTTAACGCTTGTCATTAGGGCCCGAGTGCCATGATTTCAGATCTGAACCTATTATGTTTTCATGAATATATGTGTGTTCTTGATCCTATCTTGCAAGTCTATAGTCACCTATTATGTGTTATGATTTGACAACCCTGAAGTGACAATAATCGGGATACTTCTCGGTGATGACTGTAGTTTGAGGCGTTCATGTATTCACTATGTGCTAATGCTTTGTTCCGGTTCTCTATTAAAAGGAGGCCTTAATATCCCTTAGTTTCCGTAAGGACCCCGCTGCCACGGGAGGGTAGGACAAAAGATGTCATGCAAGTTCTTTTCCATAAGCACGTATGACTATATTCGGAATACATGCCTACATCACATTGATGAACTGGAGCTAGTTTTGTGTCACCCTATGTTATAGCTATTACATGAGAAATCGCATCCGACATAATTATCCATCACTGATCCAATGCCTACGAGCTTTTCACATCTTGTGTTTCACTTATTTACTTTTCCGTTGCTATTGTTACAATCATTACAAAACCCAAAAATATTACTTTTGATATCGCTACCTTTATTATCATACTACTTTGCTACTAAATACTTTGCTGTAGATACGAAGTCATCCAGGTGTGGTTGAATTGACAACTCAACTGCTAATATTCAATAATATTCTTTGGCTCCCCTTGTGTCGAATCAATAAATTTGGGTTGAATACTTCTCGAAAGCTGTTGCGATCCCCCTACACTTGTGGGTTATCAGGGCCCCAAGTAGGATTCCTCCTACTTGGGGCGCCCCAAGGTTGTCCCCCTCCCACCTATATATACGTGGGGAGGGGGCACCTAGAACACACTCCAACAATTGTTAGCCGTGTGCGGCGCCCCCCTCCATAGTTTACACCTCCGGTCATATTTTTGTAGTGCTTAGGCGAAGCCCTTCGTGGATCACTTCACCATCACCATCACCATGCCGTCGTGCTGACGGAACTCATTTACTTCCTCGACACCCTGCTGGATCAAAAGTTTGAGGGATGTCATCGAGCTAAACGAGAAGAAGTTCGACTACATCAACCGCGTTGTCAAACGCTTCCGCTCTCGGTCTACGAGGGTACGTAGACACACTCTCCCCCTCTCGTTGCTATGCTTCTCCTAGATAGATCTTGCGTGAGCGTAGGAATTTTTTTGAAATTGCATGCTACGTTTCCCAACACAAGGGACTCCAACTACGATATACACCAATTCGTCTACTTCCGCTGCACTCCCGGAGTCGGTAATGATCGTTGATCACAACCTGTTATGTATCTTCATATTTTTCCTGGTTGGTCATAGGGTGATTTTTTTTGTTTTCTACTATGTTTCCCAACAGTAAGTGCCAACATTGTCTTTGGCATATCTTGGCCGATCTGGAAGGCGAGCCATTTTTCTCGGATACTGTGGCAGAAGGTGGCTATTGCCTTAGTATCGGGACAGTCAACGATGTGATTTTTCTTCGTCAAGAACAGATTCCAAAATTGCTGAGCTGACTCTCTGGTCTATTGAACCATGTGGCTCAAGTCATCGGCATCCGGACACCGAACATAGGTGACTTGAAAGTTAGCTCAGAAAGCATCCTCGAGCTCTTCCCAACTCCCTATCGGGTTTTCGGCGAGGCTGTTCAACCAATGCCTAGCCGGTCCTTTGAGCTTGAGTGATAGATATTTGATGGCATGGAGGTAGTCTCCTCGGGCTATATGAATGTGGATAAGGAAGTCTTCGATCCATACGGCTTGGTCTGTGATACGTCCAGTTTGCATCATGTTTTCTTACTGTTATTTATAATGTTTTTATCCATAATAATGCTTTTTGGAGTAATTCTAATGCCTTTTCTCTCATAATATGCAACGTATACACAAAGAGGGAGAATTTCAACAGCTGGAAATCTGGACCTGGAAAAGCTACGCCAGGCCACCTATTCTGCACAACTCCAAACAAGCTGAAACTTCACGGAGATTTTTCATCAAATATATAAGGAATATTGGAGCAAATAAATACCAGAGGGGGCCCACCAGGTGGGCACAACCCACCTGGGCGCGCCAGGGAGCCCAAACGTGTCCTGGTGGGTTGTGCTCACCCAGGCCCACCTTCGGTGCCCATCTTCTTGTATATAAGTCATTTTGACCTAGAAAAAAATCAGGAGAGGATTTTCGGGACGGATCGCCGCCGTCTCGAGGCGGAACTTGGGCAGGAGCACTTTTGCCCTCTGGTAGAGCAATTCCGCCAGGGGGAACTTCCCTCCCTGAGGGGGAAATCATCGTCATCATCATCACCAACAACTCTCCCATCTTGGGGAGGGCAATCTCCATCAACATCTTCAACAACACCATCTCATCTCAAACCCTAGTTCATCTCTTGTGTTCAATCTTGTTACCGGAACTATAGATTGGTGCTTGTGGGTGACTAGTAGTGTTGATTACATCTTGTAATTGATTACTATATGGTTTATTTGGTGGAAGATTATATGTTTAGATCCAATATGCTATTTAATACCCCTCTAATCTTGAGCATGTTTATCATTTGTGAGTAGTTACTTTTCTTCTTGAGGTCACGGGAAAAATCATGTCGCAAGTAATCATGTGAACTTAATATGTGTTCGATATTTTGATAGTATGTATGTTGTGATTCCCTTAGTGGTGTCATGTGAACGTCGACTACATGACACTTCACCATATTTGGCCTAAGGGAATGCATTGTGGAGTAGCAATTAGATGTTGGGTTGCGAGAGTGACAGAACCTTAAACCCTAGTTTATGCGCTATTCTGTAAGGGACCGATTGGATTGAAAATTTAATGCTATGGTTAGAATTTATTCTTAATACTTTTCTCGTAGTTGCGGATGCTTTCAAGAGGGTTAATCATAAGTAGGAGGTTTTTTCAAGTAAGAACAGAACATAAGCACCGGTCCACCCACATATCAAATTATCAAAGTACGGAACACGAATTAAGCCAACCTGAAGAAAGTAACTAGATGAAATTCCCGTGTACCCTCAAGAACGCTTTTCTTATCATAAGAAACTGTTTTGGCCTGTGGTTTTCCTCAAAAGGATTGGGATACCTTGCTACAGTTTTGCTACTATTATTGTTACTTGCTCGTTACAAATTATCTTGCTATCAGACTACTCTATTACTTACAATTTCAGCACTTGCAAACATTACCTTACTGAAAACCACTTGTCATTTCCTTCTACTCCTCGTTGGGTTTGACACTCTTACTTATCAAAAAGAGCTACAATTGATCCCCTATAGTTGTGGGTCATCAAGGCTATTTTATGGCGCCGTTTTCGGGGAGTGAAGCACCTTTGGTAAGTGGAATTGGGTAAGGAAACATTTATATAGTGTGCTGAAATTTACTGTCACTTGTTACTACGGAAAACAATCCTTTGAGGGGTTTGTTCGGGGTATCTTCACCTCAACCGGAACCACAATTAGCTACCCCTCAACCTACTGCACCTACTAACAATATTGAATATGAAATTCCTTCGGGTATGATAGAACAACTGCTATCTAATCCTTATGCAGGAGATGGAACCGAACATCCTAATATGCACTTGATATATGTAGAACAAATTTGTGGATTGTTCAAGCTTGCAGGTTTACCCGGAGATGAAGTTATGAAAAAGGTTTTCCCTTTATCTTTGAAGGGAAAAGCATTGGCATGGTATAGGCTATGCGATGATATTGGATCTTGGAATTGGAACCATTTGAAATCGGATTTATATATTTAATTTTTGGCCTCGTGAAGGAGAAAGTATCGCTCTAGCTTGGGGGAGTCTTAAGTCAATGTTACATTCAAGCCCCAATCATGAGCTCTCAAGAGAAATTATTATCCAGAATTTTTATGCTCGGCTTTCTCGTAATGATCAAACCATGCTTGATACCTCTTGTGCTCGTTCTTTTATGAAGAAGACTATTGAATTCCGGTGGGATCTTTTGGAAAGAATTAAACGCAACTCTGAAGATTGAGAACTCGATAAGGTAAAGAGTCAGGTATTAAGCTTAAGTATGATTGTGTTAAATCTTTTATGGATACCGATGCTTTTCAAAAGTTTAGCACTAAATATGGACTTGACTCTGGGATAGTAGCCTCCTTTTGTGAATCATTTGCTACTCATGTTGATCTCCCTAAAGAGAAGTGATTTAAATATCACCCACCTATTAAAGAAGAAATCAAAGAACCGGTACCAGTTAAAGAAGAAACTATACTTTACAATGTTGATCATGTTGTTCCTTCTGCTTATATTGAGAAACCACCTTTCCCTTTAGGATAAAGGAACATGTTAAAGTTTCAGCTGTGTTCAACAAAAGCTATATTAGAACACCTAAACTTGATGAACAAATCAAAGTAGAACCTAGTATTGCTATGGTTAAAGATCTCTTGGAAGAAGATGTAGATTGGCATGTTATTTACTTCGGCGAAGAAGCTGCTAGAATTGCCAAACCTAATAAAAAGGATAAACATAGACCTGTTGCTGGCATGCCCATTGTCTCAGTTAAAATAGGAGATCACTGTTATCATGGTTTATGTGACATAGGTGCTAGTGTGAGTGCTATTCCTTACACCTTAAATCAAGAAATTATGAATGACATAGCACCTGCAGAGATAGAAGACATAGATGTTACTATTAAACTTGCTAATGGAGACACTATATCACCAATTGGGATTGTTAGAGATGTTGAAGTTTTGTGTGGGAAAATAAAATACCCTACTGATTTTCTTGTTCTTGGTTCCCCACAAGACGGCTTTTGTCCCATTATCTTTGGTAGAACTTCTTGAACACCGTTAATGCTAGAATAGATTGTAAGAAACAAATTGTCGGTGTTAGTTTTGGTGATGAGTCTCATGAGTTTAATTTTTCCAAGTTTAGTAGAAAGCTTCATGAAAAGGAATTGCCAAGTAAGGATGAATTAATTGGTCTTGCTTCTATTGTTGTGCCACCTACTAATCCTCTAGAACAATGTTTGCTAGACCATGAAAATGATTTACATATGCATGAAAGAAATGAAATAGATAAGATTTTCTTTGAACAACTCCACCTAAAGGTGATCCTGTATTTGAATTAGAACAATTGCCAAATACTTTGAAATATGCTTATCTTGATGAAAAGAAGATATATCCTGTTATTATAGTGCTAACCTTTCAGAACATGAAGAAGAAAGATTACTGAAAGTTCTAAGGAAGCACCGAGCTGCTATTAGATATACTCTTGATGATTTAAAGGGCATTAGTCCCACTCTATGTCAGCACAAAATTAATATGGAACCTGATGCTAAACCTGTTGTTGATCACCAACGTTGGTTAAATACGAAAATGAAGGAGGTGGTAAGAACGGAAATCTTAAAACTTCTGGAAGCAAGTATAATCTATCTCATAGCTGATAGTAGATGGGTAAGTCCTGTTCATTGTGTCCCTAAGAAAGGAGGTATGACTATTGTTCCTAATGATAAGAATGAACTTATTCCGCAAAGAATTGTTATAGGCTACAGAATAGTAATTGATTTTAGAAAATTAAACAAAGAAACTAGAAAAGATCATTACCCTCTGCCTTTTATTGATCAAATGCTTGAAATATTGTCTAAGCACACACATTTTTGCTTCCTTGATGGATACTCTAGTTTTTCACAAATAACTATTTCTCAACCTGATCAAGAAAATACCACTTTTACTTGTCCCTTTGGAACCTATGCTTATACACGTATGCCTTTTGGTTTATGCAATGCACCTGCTACCTTTCAAAGATTTGTGACTGATATATTCTCTGACTTTTGTGAAAAGATTGTTGAGGTTTTCATGTTTCTCTGTTTATGGGAAGTCTTTTGATGATTGTTTAAGCAATCTTGATCGAGTTTTCAGAGATGTGAACAAACAAATCTTGTCTTGAATTGGGAGAAGTGCCACTTTATAGTTAATGAAGGCATTGTCTTGGGTCATAAAATTTCTGAAAGAGGTATTGAAGTGGATAAAGCTAAGGTTGATGCAATTGAGAAAATGCCATGTCCTAAGGATATAAAAGGTATTCATAGTTTCTTAGGCCATGCTGGTTTCTATAGGAGATTTATCAAAGACTTTTCTAAAATTTCTAGGCCTCTTACGAATCTTTTGCAAAAGGATATTCCTTCTGTTTTTTATGATGATTGTTTAGAAGCCTTTGAAACACTCAAGAAAGCCTTAGTTTCTGCACCTATTGTTCAACCACATGATTGGAACTTGCCTTTTGAAATTATGTGTGCTGCTAGTGATTATGTTGTTGGTGCTGTTCTAGGACAAAGAGGTTATAAGAAACTGAATTTTATTCATTATGCTAGTAAAACTCTAGATAGTGCTCAATGAAACTATGCTACTACTGAAAAAGAATTCTTAGCACTGGTGTTTGCTTGTGATAAATTTAAACCTTATATTGTTGATTCTAAAGTAATTGTTCACACCGATCATGCTGCTATTAAATATCTTATGGAAAAAATATGCTAAATCTAGACTTATTCGATGGGTTGTCTTGTTACAAGAATTTGATTTACATATCATTGATAGAAAAGGAGCTGAGAACCCCGTAGCTGATAACTTGTCTAGGCTTGAAAATATGCCTGATGACCCACTACCTATTGATGATAGTTTTCCTGATGATCAGTTAGCTGCAATAAATGTTGCTCATAATACTCCTTGGTATGCTGACTATGCTAATTACATTGTTGCTAAATATTTACCACCTAGCTCTACATACCAACAAAATAAAAAATTATTCTATGATTTAAGACATTACTTTTGGGATGACCCACAGCTTTCCCTAATAATAAAGCACGGGTTGAATCTGTCGGGTTCACCGTCATGGCGTTTTTACACAAAGGTCCCTGGTGTTTTAGGTATTCAACCCACTGTCCCCTAATAAGTCAATCGAACCGGTACGGTTCTGGCGACAGAAAAGAAAAAAAATCCGCACAACGACCTTGCCTTCCATCTCCACCTCCAGCGCATCTCCACGCTGTCGAGCATCGCCGGCCCCCGCCATGCACCGTTGCAGCCGGCCCTTGACATGCTGTCGTGCACCGCCAACGCCCCTCCGTTGTGCGCCTTCCCCACCCCTGCGACTTTCCACCACCAGCGACACTTGATGCTGGCGCCGCACCTCTCAATCACAGGTGAGCCGACGGGAGCTGGTTCCTCTCCTCCCAGACGCTCTTCTTCACCTGTCCGGAGCACCTGCTCCTCCCATCACGCACAGATTGACGGAGCAGTTCGATGGTCATTGCCAGGCTACATGCAGTTCAGTGCTGCTCTGCCCCCATCGACTTCAACCACCAGCTCGCGAGGTGCATGCCATGTGTTTGCTAAAAAGACTCAGTGCACTGCAACACCATTTTTGCTTTGTTTCACGGCCATTTGTAGGTAGCTCATTCTTGCTATACATGTTTGAATATAGTCCACGCTGATATGTGTAGTGGTGTGCTCTTTTATTTATTTATTTTCAAGAAAAAGAGTTGTGTCAGTTAATGCGCCAGCCATAGAACTGAACAAGTAAAATGAATATACAGCCACAATTACCTTCTCTCTAGCAATAATACTTTGTGGTTTACAAAGTTGACTTGAACTGTTGTCTAAAAGCCATGTTCTGGTTTTTTTCTATTTAATTTGATAGAGAAGAGATGGCTATTAATGAAGTGATACGTCCATTTTGCATCATGTTTTTATATCAATATTTATTGCATTATGGGCTGTTATTACATGTTATTTCACAATACTTATGGCTATTCTCTCTTATTTTACAAGGTTTACATGAAGAGGGAGAATACCGGCAGTTGGGATTCTGTGCTGGAAAAGGAGCAAATATTAGAGACCTATTCTACATAGCTCCAAAAGTCCTGAAACTCCACGAAAGTCATTTTGGGAATTAATAATAAATATTGAGCGGAAGAAATACCAGAGGGGGGCCACCCACCATCCATGAGGGTGGGGGCGCGCCCTACCCCATGGGCGCGCCCCCTGCCTCATGGGCCACCTGGCAGCCCTCCGGTGCCCATCTTCTGCTATATGAAGTCTTTTACCCTAGAAAAAATCATAAGGAAGCTTACGGGATGAAACTCCGCCGCCACGAGGCAGAACCTTGGCGGAACCAATCTAGGGCTCTGGCAGAGTTGTCCTGCTGGGGAAACTTCCCTCTGGGAGGGGGAAATCATCACCATCGTCATCACCGATGATCCTCTCATCAGGAGGGGGTCAATATCCATCAACATCTTCACCAGCACCATCTCCTCTCAAACCCTAGTTCATCTCTTGTATCCAATCTTTGTACCAAAACCTCAGATTGGTACCTGTGGGTTGCTAGTAGTGTTGATTACTCCTTGTAGTTGATGCTAGTTGGTTTATTTGGTGGAAGATCATATGTTCAGATCCTTTATGCATATTAATACCCCTCTGATTATGAACATGAATATGATTTATGAGTAGTTACGTTTGTTCCTGAGGACATGGGAGAAGTCTTGCTATTAGTAGTCATGTGAATTTGGTATTCGTTCGATATTTTTATGAGATGTATGTTGTCTCTCCTCTAGTGGTGTTATGTGAACGTCGACTACATGACAGTTCACCATTATTTGGGCCTAGAGGAAGGCATTGGGAAGTAATAAGTAGATGATGGGTTGTTAGAGTGACAGAAGCTTAAACCCTAGTTTATAAGTTGCTTCGTAAGGGGCTGATTTGGATCCACTTGTTTCATGCTATGGTTAGGTTTACCTTCATACATGTTTTGTAGTTGCGGATGCTTGCAATACGGGTTAATCATAAGTGGGATTCTTGACCAAGAAAGGGCAGTACCCAAGCTCCGGTCCACCCACATATCAAATTATCAAAGTAACGAACGCGAATCATATGAGCGTGATGAAAACTAACTCGATGATAATTCCCATGTGTCTTCGGGAGCGCTTATCTCTATATAAGAATTTGTCCAGGCTTGTCCTGTGCTACAAAAAGGATTGGGCCACCTTGCTGCACCTTATTTACTTTGATTGCTTGTTACCCATTACAAATTATCTTATCACGAAACTATCTGTTACCTATAATTTCAGTGCTTGCAGAGAATACCTTACTAAAAACTACTTGTCATTTCCTTCTGCTCCTCGTTGGGTTCAACACTCTTACTTATCGAAAGGACTACGATAGATCCCCTACACTTGTGGGTCATCAAGACTCTTTTTTGGCGCCGTTGCCGGGGAGTGTAGCGCCTTTGGTAAGTGGAACTTGGTAAGGAAACATTTATATAGTGTGCTGAAATTTACTGTCACTTGTTACTATGGAAACTAATCCTTTGAGGGGGCTTGTTCGGGGTATCTTCACCCCGACCAGTAGAGCAAAGAGTTGCTCCTCAACCTACTGAACCTACTGAAAATGTTTACTTTGAAATTCCTTCGGGTATGATAGAGAAACTTCTAGCTAATCCCTTTGCAGGAGATGGAACATTGCATCCCGATTTACACCTTATCTATGTGGATGAAGTTTGTGGATTATTTAAGCTTGCAGGTATGCCCGATGATGTTATCAAGAAGAAGGTCTTCCCTTTATCTTTGAAGGGAGATGCATTGACATGGTATAGGCTATGTGATGATATGGTATCCTGGGACTATAAACGATTGAAATTGGAATTTCACTAGAAGTTTTATCCTATGCATCTTGTTCATCGTGATCGTAATTATATATATAATTTTTGGCCTCGCGAAGGACAAATCATCGCTCAAGCTTGGGGGAGGCTTAAGTCAATGTTATATTCATGCCCCAATCATGAGCTCTCAAGGGAAATGATTATTCAAAATTTTATGCCCGACTTTCTCTCAATAATCGCTCCATGCTCGATACTTCTTGTGCTAGTTCTTATATGATGAAGACTATTGAATTCAAGTGGGATTTATTGGAAAGAATTAAACGCAACTCTGAAGATTGGGATTCCGGCGATGGTAAGGAGTCAAGTATGCCACCTAAGTTTGATTGTGTTAGATCTTTTATGGATATCAATGCCTTTCGTGGATTTAGCACTAAATATGGACTTGACTCGGAGATAGTAGCTTCCTTCTGTGAATCATTTGCTACTCATGTTGATCTCCCTAAGGAGAAGTGGTTTATATATAATCCTCCCACTGAAGTAAAAGTAGTTGCACCTATTACAGTTGAAGAAAAGATTATCACTTATAATGATCCTATTGTTCCTACTACTTATGTTGAGAAACCACCTTTTCCTGTTAGGATAAAGGATCATGCTAAAGCTTCAACTGTGGTTCGTAAGAGTAATACTAGAACATACACACCACCTAAGCAAATTAAAGTTGAACCTAGTATTGCTATGGTTAAAGATCTCTTGGCCGATAATATTGAAGGCCATGTTATTTACTTCTGTGATGAAGCTGCTAGAATTGCTAGACCCGATGGTAAGAAACATAGACCCGTTGTAGGCATGCCTGTTATTTCTGTTAAAATAGGAGACCATTGTTATCATGGCTTGTGTGATATGGGTGTTAGTGCTAGTGCAATACCTCATTCCTTATACAAATAAATTATGCATGATATTGCACCTGCTGAGATAGAAGAAATAGATGTTACAATTAAGCTTGCTAATAGAGATACTATTTCACCAGTTGGGATTGTTAGAGATGTTGAAGTCTTGTGTGGGAAAGTTAAATATCCTGCTGATTTTCTTGTTCTTGGTTCCCGACAAGATGACTTTTGTCCCATCATATTTGGTAGACCCTTCTTGAATACTGTTAATGCTAGGATAGATTGCAAAAAAGGATGTTGTTACAATTGGCTTAGAGGATATGTCTCATGAGTTCAATTTTGCTAAGTTTCGTAGACAACCCCATGACAAATAATTGCCTAGTAAGGATGAAATTATTGGTCTTGCTTCTATTGTCGTGCCTCCTACTGATCCTTTAGAACAATATTTGCTAGACCATGAAAATGATATATTTATGAATGAAAGAAGGGAAATAGATGAAGTATTCTTTAAATAGGGACCTATTTTGAAACACAACTTGCATGTTGAAATCCTAGGGGATCCTCCTCCACCCAAGGGTGATCCCGTGATTGAGCTTAAACCATTACCTGATACTCTTAAATATGCTTATCTTGATGAAAAGAAGATATATCCTGTTATTATTAGTGCTAACCTTTCAGAGCAGGAAGAGGAAAGATTATTGAAAACTCTGAAGAAGCACCATGCTGCTATTGGATATACTCTTGATGATCTTAAGGGCATTAGTCCCACTTTATGCCAGCACAAAATAAAGTTGGAGGAAGATGCCAAACCAGTTATTGATCATCAACAACGGTTAAATCCTAAGATGAAAGAAGTGGTAAGAAAGGAAATACTAAAGCTCCTTGAGGCAGGTATAATATATCCCGTTGCTGATAGTCAGTGGGTAAGTCATGTCCATTGTGTCCCTAAGAAGGGAGGTATTACTGTCGTTCCTAATGATAAAGATGAATTGATCCTGCAAAGAATTATTACAGGTTATATGATGGTAATTGATTTCTGCAAATTAAATAAAGCTACTAAAAAGATCATTACCCTTTGAATTTTATTGATCAAATGCTAGAAAGACTATCCAAACATACACATTTCTGCTTTCTATATGGTTACTCTGGTTTCTCTCAAATACCTGTGTTAGCGGAGGATCAAGAAAAGACTACTTTTACTTGCCCTTTCGGTACTTTTGCTTATAGACGTATGCCTTTTGGTTTATGTAATGCACCAGCTACCTTTCAAAGATGCATGATGGCTATATTCTCTGACTTTTGTGAAAAGATTTGTGAGGTATTCATGGATGATTTCTCCGTTTATGGATCCTCTTTTGATGATTGCTTGAGCAACCTTGAACGAGTTCTGCGTAGATGCGAAGATACTAGTCTTGTTTTGAATTGGGAGAAGTGCCACTTTATGGTTAATGAAGGCATTGTTTTGGGACATAAAATTTCCAAAAGAGTTATTGAAGTTGATAAAGCTAAAGTTGATGCTATTGAAAAGATGCCATGTCCAAAGGACATTAAAGGTATAAGAAGTTTCCTTGGTCATGCCGGGTTTTATAGGAGGTTCATTAAGGACTTTTCTAAAATTTCTAGGCCTCTGACTAATCTATTACAAAAAGATATTCCTTTCATCTTCGATGATGATTGTGTAGAAGCATTTGAAATACTTAAGAAAGCTTTGGTCCCTGCACCTATTGTTCAGCCACCTGATTAGAATTTACCCTTTGAAATTATGTGTGATGCTAGCGATTATGCTGTAGGTGCCGTTCTAGGACAAAGAGTTGATAAGAAATTAAATGTTATTCAATATGCTAGTAAAACTCTAGACACTGCTGAGAGAAATTATGCCACTACTGAAAAAGAATTCTTAGCAGTTGTATTTGCTTGTGATAAGTTCAGTCCTTATATTGTTGATTCTAAAGTAACTATTCACACTGATCATGCTGCTATCAAATATCTTATAGAAAAGAAAAATGCTAAACCTAGACACATTAGATGGGTTCTCTTGCTACAAGAATTTGATTTGCATATTATTGATAGAAAGGGAGCTGAGAACCCCGTTGTAGACAACTTGTCTAGGTTAGAGAATGTTCTTGATGACCCACTACCCATTGATGATAGCTTTCCTGATGAACAATTAGCTGTCATAAATACTTCTCTTACTGCTCCATGGTATGCTGATTATGCTAATTACATTGTTGCTAAATTTATACCACCTAGTTTCACATATCAGCAAAAGAAAAAGTTGGGATGACCCACACCTTTATAAAGAAGGAGTAGATGGTGTTATTAGACGCTGTGTACCTGAGCATGAACAGGAACAGATCCTACGCAAGTGTCTCTCCGAAGCATATGGAGGACACCACGTTGGAGATAGAACTGCACATAAGGTATTGCAATCCGGTTTTTATTGGCCTACTCTCTTCAAAGATGCCCGTAAGTTTGTCTTATCTTGTGATGAATGTCAAAGAATTGGTAATATTAGTAGACGTCAAGAAATGCCTATGAATTATTCTCTTGTTATTGAACCATTTGATGTTTGGGGTTTTGATTATATGGGACCGTTTCCTGCCTCTAATGGTTATACACATATTTTAGTTGATGTTGATTATGTTACTAAGTGGGTAGAAGCTATTCCAACTAGTAGTGCTGATCATAACACCTCTATTAAGATGCTTAAAGAAGTTATTTTTTCGAGGTTTGGTGTCCCTAGATACTTAATGACTGATGGTGGTTCACATTTCATTCATGGTGCTTTTCGTAAAATGCTTGCTAAGTATGACGTTAATCATAGAATTGCATCTCCATATCACCCACAGTCTAGTGGCCAAGTAGAATTGAGTAATAGAGAGCTTAAATTAATTTTGCAGAAGACTGTTAATAGATCTAGAAAGAATTGGTCTAAGAAACTTGATGATGCATTATGGGCTTATAGAACTGCATATAAAAATCCTATGGGTATGTCTCCATATAAAATGGTTTATGGAAAAGCATGTCACTTACCTCTCGAACTAGAACATAAGGCATATTGGGCCATTAAAGAGCTCAATTATGATTTCAAAGTTGCCGGTGAGAAGAGGTTATTTGACATTAGCTCTCTTGATGAATGGAGAACCCAAGCTTACGAGAATGCCAAACTGTTTAAAGAAAAAGTTAAAAGATGGCATGACAAAAGGATACAAAAGCGTGAGTTTAATGTAGGCGATTATGTGTTGCTATACAACTCTCGTTTAAGATTTTTTGCAGGAAAACTTCTCTCTAAATGGGAAGGCCCTTACGTTATCGAGGAGGTCTATCGTCCGGGTGCCATAAAAATCAACAACTTCGAAGGCACAAACCCGAAGGTGGTGAACGGTCAAAGAATCAAACATTATATCTCAGGTAATCCTATAAATGTTGAAACTAATGTTATTGAAACCGTAACCCCGGAGGAATACATAAGGGACACCTTCCAGAATGTTTTAGACTCAGAAAAGGAATAGGTATGTGGTACGGTAAGTAAACAGACTCCAAAACAGTTCTAATAGCAATTTTTCTCCGTTTTGGAATATTTAAGAAAATAGAAAAATAAGAAGTAGTCCAGGAAGGGCACGAGGCATCCACGAGGGTGGAGGGCGCGCCCCCTCCCTCGTGGGCACCTCGTGTACTCTCCGGACTCCGTTTTCTTGCACGATACTTCTGTTGGTCGGTAAAAATTCATTATATAATCTCCCGAAGGTTTTGACCACCGTATCACGCAAATATCCTCTGTCTTTGTTTCGGGCTATTTTTCTGACAGATCTAGAGCACCATGATGTCTTCAAGCGCCCCCAGGGACAAGTTTTTCAAGAGGGTCATCAACCCCTACCTCGCGGATATGTTGCATCACCCTCAAACCATTGAGATGTGTGAGGGCGTGCTGCACATCCGTGATGTTGTGGGACCAAGGAGTACCGGAAGTGTGGAGACAAAGCTCGAAACAATGGAACAACAAGTTTTCAAGTGCCAAGGGATGGTGGAACGCGGACTCAACGCCAACCAGATGATGATCGCGGAGTTCACCAACAACCACAAGCTGGACGCCAAGAACATTGGGGAGACCATCTTCAAGCTTCATAGCACCTCCAAGCCCAGATCTATGACCTGCAAAACCAAAACTGTGAGTATGAATATAGACTCAAGAGGATGAGTTTAGCTGCAGATTTGAGGATCCCAAAGACTCGATCATCCTTCTATGATGATGAGCCGATGCCTTGGAAGACGAACAACAAGCCTACATCATCAACAACTCCATCATCACCACCTCCGAGGACATAATCACATGGGTATGGGCACTCCCCTTGGTAACTGCCAAGCTTGGGGGAGGTGCCCCGGTATCATATTAACATCACACTCCTATCTTTACCGTTTTATTTAGTTCGATCCTTTTTTGGTAATATCTTGATTTAGTAGAATAAAGTTTTGGTATGAATTAGTTTTGAGTTTTGCTTTATGATCCCTCTATGTAATCGAGTCCGTGAGCTATATATAATAAAGATTAGTGTTGAGTCAAGGGCTTTGCTTTCTTGCTATGATCTTGAGAAAGAAGAAAAAGAATAAAAAGAATAAAGAGACCATATTGATCTTATGGAGAGTAATGACTTCACATATGAAGAGTATGATGAATAAAAGTTGTTGAGAGTTGACAAACATAGTTTTGGTCATTGTTGCAATTAATAGGAAGTAATAAAGAAAGAGAGGTTCTCACATATAAATATACTATCTTGGACATCTTTTATGATTGTGAGCACTCATTAAAGTATGACATGCTAAAGAGTTGATGTTGGACAAGAAAGACAACATAATGGGTTATGTTTTCTCACATCTTAGTTAAAGTATATTGTCATGGATCGTCCAACAGGTTCAGTTTGCCTTTCCCCCTCATGCCAACCAAATTCCTTGCACCAAATAGAGATACTACTTCTGCTTCCAAATATCCTTAAAC
The DNA here is from genome assembly GCF_002162155.2 of Triticum dicoccoides. Lineage (NCBI taxonomy): Eukaryota > Viridiplantae > Streptophyta > Magnoliopsida > Poales > Poaceae > Triticum > Triticum dicoccoides. The sequence goes on from NC_041385.1 coordinate 476,236,371, forward strand.
CCAGTTTTGCCATGAGAGTCCACCATATCTACCTATGGATTGAGTAGGATCCTTCAAGTAAGTTGTCATGTTGTATGCAATAAAAATTGCTCCCTAAATATGTATGACTTAATAGTGTGGAGAAAATAAGCTTTATACGATCTTGTGATATGGAAGTAATAAAAGCGACGGACTGCATAATAAAGGTTCATATCACAAGTGGCAATATAAAGTGACGTTCTTTTGCATTAAGATTTCATGCATCCAACCATAAAAGCACATGGCAACCTCTGCTTCCCTCTACGAAGGAACTATCTTTTACTTTTACATTCTGCAAGAGTCAAGGTGATTTTCACCTTTCCCTTTTTATTTTATCCTTTGATAAACACCTCGTGTTGGAAAGATCCTGATATATATATCCAATTGGATGTAAGTTAGCATGAACTATTATTGTTGACATTACCCTTGAGGTAAAAGGTTGGGAGGCAAAACTGTAAGCCCCTATCTTTCTCTGTGTCCGATTAAAACTCAATAACCATAAGTATTGCATGAGTGTTAGCAATTGTGAAAGACTAAATGATAGTTGAGTATGTGGACTTGCTGAAAAGCTCTTATGTTGACTCTTTCCTATGTTATGATAAATTGCAATTGCTTCAATGACCGAGATTATAGTTTGTTAGTTCTCAATGAAGTTTCTGAATCATACTTGACATTGTGAATAGATTGTTACTTTAACATGAGAAATCATATGACAAAATATATGTATGCTGCTGTTATAAGAATGAACATGATGCCTTCATGTCCGTATTTTATTTTATCGACACCTCTATCTCTAAACATGTAGACATATTTTTCGATATAGGCTTCCGCTTGAGGACAAGCGAGGTCTAAGCTTGGGGGAGTTGATACGTCCATTTTGCATCATGCTTTTATATCGATAATTATTGCATTATGGGCTGTTATTACACGCTATGTCACAATACTTATGGCTATTATCTCTTATTTTACAAGGTTTACATGAAGAGGGAGAATACTGGCAGTTGGGATTCTGTGCTGGAAAAGGAGCAAATATTAGAGACCTATTCTACACAGCTCCAAAAGTCTTGAAACTCCACGAAAGTTATTTTTGGAATTAATAATAAATATTGAGCGGAAGAAATACCAGAGGGGGGCCACCCACCATCCATGAGGGTGGGGGTGCGCTCTACCCCCCTGGGCGCGCCCCCTGCCTCGTGGGCCACCTGGCAGCCCTCTGGTGCCTATCTTCTGCTATATGATGTCTTTTACCCTGGAAAAAATGATAAGGAAGCTTACGGGACGAAACTCCGCAGCCACAAGGCGGAACCTTGGCTGAACCAATCTAGGGCTCCGGCAGAGCTGTTCTGCCGGGGAAACTTCCCTCCGGGAGGGGGAAATCATCACCATCGTCATCACCAATGATCCTCTCATTGGGAGGGGGTCAATCTCCATCAACATCTTCACCAGCACCATCTCCTCTCAAACCCTAGTTCATCTCTTGTATCCAATCTTTGTACCAAAACCTCAGATTGGTACCTGTGGGTTGCTAGTAGTGTTGATTACTCCTTGTAGTTGATGCTAGTCGGTTTATTTGGTGGAAGATCATATGTTTAGATCCTTTATGCATATTAATACCCCTCTGATTATGAACATGAATATGATTTGTGAGTAGTTACGTTTGTTCCTGAGGACATGGGAGAAGTCTTGCTGTTAGTAGTCATGTGAATTTGGTATTCATTTGATATTTTGATGAGATGTATGTTGTCTCTCCTCTAGTGGTGTTGTGTGAACGTCGAATACATGGCACTTCACCATTATTTGGGCCTAGAGGAAGGCATTGGGAAGTAATAAGTAGATGATGGGTTGTTAGAGTGACAGAAGCTTAAACCCTAGTTTATAAGTTGCTTCGTAAGGGGCTGATTTGGATCCACTTGTTTCATGCTATGGTTAGGTTTACCTTAATACTTCTTTTATAGTTGCGGATGCTTTCAATAGGGGTTAATCATAAGTGGGATGCTTGTCCAAGAAAGGGAAGTACCCAAGCTCCGGTCCACCCACATATCAAATTATCAAAGTAACGAACGCGAATCATATGAGCGTGATGAAAACTAGCTCGACGATAATTCCCATGTGTCCTCGAGAGCGCTTTTCTCTATATAAGAATTTGTCCAGGCTTGTCTTTTGCTACAAAAAGGATTGGGCCACCTTGTTGCACCTTGTTGCACCTTATTTACTTTCATTCCTTGTTACCCGTTACAAATTATCTTATCACGAAACTGTCGGTTACCTATAATTTTAGTGCTTGCAGAGAATACCTTACTAAAAACCGCTTGTCATTTCCTTCTGCTCCTCGTTGGGTTTGACACTCTTACTTATCGAAAGGACTACGATAGATCCCCTACACTTGTGGGTCATCTTGAAGCCGAGCTTGAGCCTCTAGAATTTGGCGAGAAAATGCACACTCAACAGGAATTACAACCACAAGTGAAGCAAAAATGTTTTTATAGTTCCTCTTTTGAAGCATCAAACTTAACTGTATTGAAGATGCTAATTACATCGTTTTGATTGTTGTTATAGAAACTAGAGATGTTGGTTCAAATTAGAAAACACAATTCCGAGAGCCAATCTATCATACTTGAGACTGTATGTACTCTATGCTTGCCCCCTCTCACTAAAACATACACAACTAAACTTTTGCTCAGTGTTTATGAGCAGAAGAAGCAATGCGTGCTTATCTCGACCTTATTGTCAATGCAGTTGCAGAGGCAGTTGGAGAGTGCTGATTTCGATACCAGTGCGTCAATCTTCACTCCGGAGCAGATCCAAGGGATTGTTGAGAAATACTCCAGTTGACATATTTGAAGAGGTGAGAGATTTACGTCGCATCCAGTCTTCTCCCTCTACTATAGCCGATGGTTGTATTCTGCCCATACACGAAGCATATAATTGCCATCCAGCTTTACTTCATGTAATTTGCACTTTGCTCACTGAAAGACTACAAGTGTTCTAATTACATCGGCAGTGGCACCTGTTGAAACCGTCCGCCTGGCTCCCGTGGCGAACATCGCCGCCACCCCGCTATCGATTCCCACCCAAGTGGCTGGCCTCCTTGCGGTGGTGGTCTTCACCCTCTTTCATCAGCATGAAGCAGATCGTCGTTGCGCCGCTGTCCGGCACTGGCAAGAAGGGTGCCTCGCGTCGAGACAGCCAAGGTGAGGGCCCACTATATGCATCTCTCGGCTTTGTGTTCATCGAGATTGGCATACATGGCTGTCCAAGTTGGGTGATCTGCTGGCCAGGCTCGTTGGGATGGTGACTGGCAAGATGGATAGGAATACAGACGTGTCCTTCACCCTCGACAATGACACTAGCTACATCAATGTCATCAGATGGTGAGAGTGTCTCGTTGAATTGCACAGTTTCTAATGAAGTTTCAGCTATCTTAGGGGTACAATTTTATACTTTTGTGCTCTCGGTGCCACTTCTGGATGTTGACATGGTTGTGGGATTTGTCAAAAAATAAATTAGGCTAGCTGTTACAGCAATGCAAGCACCAAGCATAACTTAGTAACGGGAAATCTGCAAGTTCTTAATCATCTCTGGTTTGATAAAATAACTATTTGAGAGAGATATATTACTGTAAATTCTTAAAATTTGCTGTAGTGGATTTTGCAGCTTTGGATTTTCCTCTTGATTTTTCAAATTGATGTGGCTGTAGAAACTTGAGGATGAATTTATTAATTGGTGTGGATGCTACGTGGATTGTGCATTTATTTTACAAATTCATTCAAAGCTTGATTGGTAGGTTTGCTTACTTGTTTTTACTGCTTGTGATGTTACATCTCAGAAGAAGTTCAGAAGAAATTCAGTGTGACATATTTTCCATCATGCACAAATGTGTGATAGATTTAGGACAACCAATGTAGAAAAACATTAAGCCTTAAGGTCAACTCAGAAAAATCGGTTGAGTTCTTGGTTAATTGTGTGAAGATGATTAACAGAGAACTACAAAAGGATGATCCCAAGGGAAAAGGGACAGAAATCGTTGCAGGCATATTTCTGCAATCTGTAATTCCTTTGCTAAACAGGATAGAATCTCCAATGCTAATCCTTGTAGAAGCCTCCTAGTAAAGGTATGATTAAGGTGAATATTGATGCATCTTTTATCCCTAATACCGGGGTTGCTACAATAGTTATTATTGCCCGAAATCAGCGCAGTATAATTATTTTCTCTGCTACGTGTATATTGCATATCTGAAACAGTAGAGGAAGCTGAAGTTGCAGCTTTCTTGGAGGGTCTAATTCAGCCTCTCCCAATGCTGTTGAAATATTGTAGTTATCAATTCTGTCAACTCTAACTATTAGGATTTGCCGTCCTCATGTCTGACCTTTGCTGAGTCTAGGATGATTACGAGTATGTGTGAGTCGTGTGTGTGCTTCAAAGTTGAGAGAAGTAGCAATTTGTGTAGCTCATGATCTTGTTTCCTTGCTAGAGTGTTAGGTATTTCTGAAACCTGGGTGGGTAGTATGGTGTATATGCAAATGACTTTGTTAAGTAATCCAATATTTATATATAGGCATAGGTTCTGTCAAAAAAAGTATTGGTAGCAACTTACAACCATTAACGCACATTATCTGTTGTGTCCAGTTAAAAATACTCCAAGGAGTATGTCGAGATTTAGAAGTTGTTTTACTGTGCACATTATTAAATGGTATTTGATGTGTCAACTGTAATTAGGGAGTTGAGAAACTACTTTTATTGCCATTCATGGCTAAGCAACTGGCAATAGATTTAAATTTGTGAGAACAGCACACTACTTGGTATATTTTAGCTCTTTTCATATTTGAGCTTACAACCATGAAGATTGAACACCATCACTTAGTCACTTGAACTTACTTGAAATTTTGACCCTGAACATAACCCGGGAGCAATGATATGCAGGTCACATAGTCACTTTATTAAAGGGTCATTTTTTGGACAAGTATGCCTTCTATGTGTTGTTTCAAATTTCTTTTCTAACGGTGCAACCAACATAGAGTTGGGGTGATCAAAGAGGCACAAAAGAACCAAGATGACCATGTGGGCAGAGATGAACTTGACGATAACTGGAAAATGGTGGAAAGAGGAAGGGGATGGTGATAATGATTAGACGGTCAAAACCTGCATGCACTCAACACTCATTGTGATAAGTGGCGCAAAATAGTTTTGCACGGGCTATTTGTAAGTCAACTAAATTTTTGGGGGGTGCAAGTCGATTTGGAAGGAAGTTGTGCGGAGCTCGAGGCCAAAGCCGACAACGACGAGGCCGAGCTATGATGGGGACAAGGCGAGGAAGCAGGTGTGGGTGCTGGAAAATGTGAGTTAAGGGTGAGACAATGTGCCTAGGTTTAATTGGGAAATGAGAAAGTTGTCGTACTGACGAATCTTGGTAGCATCACTAACTATATCACTCTGCATGTTGTTCTCCGGTTGCGATGATAACACCACTCCGGATGAACACCGGACCCAAATCGCAAGACAATGCCATGTTGAAAAATAGGCTTGCGAAGATTCGACTCAAGAATTCCCGAGGTACTTCTGTGTTTATCATATTTGTTCTCACCCTTGGACATTGTGTTTTACCATTGCAACGCACGGGCATCTTTACTAGTCTTTATAAACAAGGAGTAGATGGTATTATTAGACGCTGTTTACCTGAGCATGAACAGGGACAAATCCTATGGAAATGTCACTCTAAGGCTTATTGAGGGCATCATGCTGGAGATAGAACTGCTCACAAGGTATTGCAATCTGGATTTTATTGGCCTACTCTCTTCAAGGATGCTCGTAAGTTCGCCTTATCCTATGATGAATGTCAAAGAATAGGTAATATTGGTAAGCGTAAAGAAATGCCTATGAACTATTCACTTGTTGTTGAACCATTTGATGTTTGGAGATTTGATTACATGGGACCTTTTCCTTCCTCTAATGGGTATACACATATTTTGGTTGTTGTTGATTATGTTACTAAATGGGTAGAAGCTATTCCAACCAGTAGTGCTGATCACAACACCTCTATTAAAGTTCTTAAGGAAGTTATTTTCCCAAGGTTTGGAGTCCCTAGATATTTAATGACTCATGGTGGTTCACACTTTATTCAGGGTGCTTTCCGTAAAATGCTTGCCAAGTATGATGTTAACCATAGAATTGCATCACCTTATCATCCTCGGTCTAGTGGTCAAGTTGAACCTAACAATAGAGAAATAAAATTGATTTTGCAAAAGACTATCAATAGGTCCAGGAAGAATTGGTCTAAGAAATTAGAAGATGCACTTTGGGCTTATAGAACAGCATATAAAAATCCTATGGGTATGTCTCCTTATAAAATGGTTTATGGAAAAGCTTGTCATTTGCCTCTTGAGTTAGAACATAAAGCATATTGGGCTATGAAATAGCTCAACTATGATTTCAAACTTGCTGGTGAAAAGAGGTTAGTTTATATTAGTTCATTAGATGAATGGAGAACCCAAGCTTAAGAAAATGTAAAATTATTCAAAGAAAAAGTTAAAGGATAGCATGACAAAAGAATCCAAAAACGTGAGTTTAAAGTCAGAGAATATGTTCTTTTGTACAACTCTCATTTCAGATTCTTTACAGGAAAACTCCTCTCAAAATGGGAAGCCCCAATGTTAGCGAGGAGGTTTATCGTTCTGGAGCCATCAAAATAAATAATGCCGAAGGCACTAATCCGAAGGTTGTCAATGGGCAACGAATAAAACATTTCATCTCAGGTACGCCCATTAACATTGAAAGTAATATTATCCAAACTTTGACGCCGAAAGAACACATAAAAGAGTCATTCCGGAACCCTCCAGAATCATGAAAATAAGGAGGTACGTGATACGATAAGTAAACAGACTCCGAAAAATTCGCAAAAATATTTTTTGTCAGTTTTGGAATATTTAGAAAATTACGAAATAAAGAAACTTCCAGGAAGCGTACCCTGGTGGGCACAAGACACCAGGGCGCGCCAGGCTGGCGCGCCCAGGTGGGTTGTGCCCACCTGGGACACCTTCCAGACTCCGTTTTTCTTCCGTTTGCTTGTCCCCCAAGATAAAAAAATCTATATATACTTCTTGAACATGTTGATCACCGTATCGCGGAGAAATCTTCTGTTTCTTTTTCCTTGTTGTTTTCTGTCAGATCCCATCTACCATGGCCACCTCAAGCTCCTCCGAGGACAAGTTCTTCGAGAACGTCATCAACCCATATATGCGGGAGGTGGTGCAGCACCCTCAGGTCATCCAGATGCATGAGGGGTTGCTCCACATCCGCGATGTGCAAGGTCCCAAAGGGACAGGAACTGTGGAGGCTAGGCTCGAAGCTATGGAGCAGGACGTCTTCTGGTGCAAGGGGATGGTGGAGTGTGGACTCAATGCCACTCACCTCATGATCACAGACCTCTCCCGTGATCTCAAGGTGGATGGCAAGCCCATGAAGGACATCGTCTTCACCCTCAACAAGCAAATCAACTTCCTCCAAAGCCAGATCTATGATCTCCAAAACCAAGTCTTTGAATACGAGGTGAGGTTTAAAGGTATGAGTTTGGCTGCTAGTTGCAGGACCCATGAGAATCACTCCTCCTCTTATGATGGTGACCACTGCCATGGAAATCCGAGGACAAGATCTCTTCACCACCACCATCTTCTTCACCACCAAAGAATTGAGTATTGGGTATGGGCACTCCCCTTAGCTTCCGCCAAGCTTGGGAGAGGTGCCCCGGTATCGTATCATCCCACTATCCTTTTTCCTTTACTTATTTTAGTTCGATCTTTTGCTTTAGATGAATAAAAGTTTAGTTCGATCCTTTCCTTTCGAAAGTTTGCTTAGTGATTTATCCTTGTAATCATGTGCAAGATATATAATAAAGTTTAGTTTGAGTTTTTGCTTTCTTTGATTTCATGTTGCAAATAAAAGAAAAGAAATAAGGAAGAAGAGAAAGAGAAAGAAAAAAAATAAAAGAAAGGAAATAAATCAAGAGGATCATATACTAATCTTATGGTAGGTGATGACACCACATAAGGAAAAGTATAAGTGGAAAATTTTATTAGAGATTGACAAACATATTAGTCAATGATGCAACTCATGAAAGAATTAATAAGGGAAGAGAAGATTCACATATAAATATACTATCCTAGAAATCTTTTGTGATTGTGAGCCCTCATCAAAATATTATATGCCAAAATTGTTGAGGTTGGACAAGGAAGACAACTTAATAGTTTATATTTGTTTATATTCACACAGAAGTCATATTGTCATTGATCCTTTAACATGTGGTGCTTGCCCCTATCTTTGCTAGTCAAAAATTCCGCACTAAGTAGAGATACTACTTGTGCATCCAAAAACCCTCAAACCCAAATCTTATTTTCAAGTGTCCACCATACCTACCTAGGGATTGAGCAAGATCCCTCAAGTAAGTTCTCATCGGTGCAAAAAGGCAGTAAAAATTGCTTCTAAAAGTGTGAGATCATTTAGTGTAAGAGAAAATTGAGTGTTGCACGAACTTGTGATGGTGAAGAATAAAAGCGACAGACTGCATAATAAAGGTCGCTATCACAAGGGGCAATGTAACGTGACGTTCTTTTGCACTAAGGGGTTGAGCATACAAACAAATAAGTGCATGGCAACCTGTGCTTCCCTATGCAAAGGGCCTATCTTTTACTTCTATGCAAAGAGTCAAAGCTTTCCTTCTATTCCTTTTTTATTTTTCTCCTTTGGAAAGTATCATGTGGTGAGGAAAGATATATGCACATATGTCCAGTTGAATATAGATAGCATGAGTTATTATTGTTGACATCACCCTTGAGGTGAATACGTTGGGAGGAGAAACTATAAGCCCCTATCTTTCTATGTGTCCGGTTGAAATGTTTTGCTCATGTGTACGCGGTGAGTGCTAGCAATCATAGAAGACTCTATGATGGTTGAGTATGTGGACTTGCCTAAAGGCTCCGATATGCGTCCCTTCCTAAAAAGATGATGAATTGTAGTTGCAAAGTTGACTAAGAACATAGTTTGTTGGTTTCTAATAGAGTTTTTGCTTTATACTTCAATAGTGTGATGAATTGTCACTTATTCATGAGAAGTGTATGATAAAAGTTCTTCGATAAAAGTTTTATGTTTAAGTTTTTTGTTGTTATAATAATGAACATGATGCTTCTATGTCCGTATTTTGTTTTTATCGACACCTCTCTCTCTAAGCATGTGGACATGTTTTTCGATTTCGGTTTTCGCTTGAGGACAAGCGAGGTCTAAGCTTGGGGGAGCTGATACGTCCATTTTTCATCATGTTTTCTTATTGTTATTTATAATGTTTTTATCCATAATAATGCTTTTTGGAGTAATTCTAATGCCTTTTCTCTCATAATATGCAAGGTATACACAAAGAGAGAGAATTCCGACACCTGGAAATCTGGACCTAGAAAAGCTACATCAGGCCACCTATTCTGCACAACTCCAAACAAGCTGAAACTTCATGGAGATTTTTATCAAATATATGAGGAATATTGGAGCAAATAACTACCAGAGGGGGCCCACCAGGTGGGCACAACCCACCTGGGCGTGCCAGGGAGCCCAGGCGCGTCCTGGTGAGTTGTGCTCACCCAGGCCCACCTCTGGTGCCCATCTTCTTGTATATAAGTCATTTTGACCTAGAAAAAATCAGGAGAGGACTTTCGGGACGGATCGCCGCCGTCTTGAGGCGGAACTTGGGCAGGAGCACTTTTGCCCTCTAGTAGAGCAATTCCGCCAGGGGGAACTTCCCTCCCTGAGGGGGAAATCATCGTCATCATCATCACCAACAACTCTCCCATCTTGGGGAGGGCAATCTCCATCAACATCTTCAACAACACCATCTCATCTCAAACCCTAGTTCATCTCTTGTGTTCAATCTTGTTACCGGAACTATAGATTGGTGCTTGTGGGTGACTAGTAGTGTTGATTACATCTTGTAATTGATTACTATATGGTTTATTTGGTGGAAGATTATATGTTTAGATCCAATATGCTATTTAATACCCCTCTGATCTTGAGCATGTTTATCATTTGTGAGTAGTTACTTTTGTTCTTGAGGTCACGGGAAAAATCATGTCGCAATTAATCATGTGAACTTAATATGTGTTCGATATTTTGATAGTATGTATGTTGTGATTCCCTTAGTGGTGTCATGTGAACGTCGACTACATGACACTTCACCATATTTGGTCCTAAGGGAATGCATTGGGGAGTAGCAATTAGATGATGGGTTGCAAGAGTGACAGAAGCTTAAACCCCAGTTTATGCGCAATTCCTTAAGGGATCGATTGGATCCAAAAGTTTAATGCTATGGTTAGAATTTATTCTTAATACTTTTTTAGTAGTTGCGGATGCTTGCGGGAGGGTTAATCATAAGTAGGAGGTTTGTTCAAGTAAGAACAACACCTAAGCACCGGTCCACCCAGATATCAAATTATCAAAGTAGCGAACATGAATTAAGCCAACATGATGAAAGTAACTAGATGAAATTCCCGTGTACCCTTAAGAACACTTTGCTTAAGAAACCATTTGTCCTATCCTTTGACTCAAAAGGATTGGCTACCTTGCTGCACTTTTCCTACTATTATCGCTACTTGCTCGTTACAAATTATCTTGATATCAAACAACTCTACTACTTACAATTTTAGCACTTGCAGACATTGCCTTACTGAAAACCACTTGTCATTTCCTTCTGCTCCTCGTTGGGTTCGGCACTCTTACTTATCGAAAAGAGCTACAATTGATCCCATATACTTGTGGGTCATCAGTCTGTTGTCTCATCATATTGTTTGAAGTTTACGAATTTAAACCCTTCAGGGAACTGATGTTGCATCACTTCATCAGTGAAGCACATTGGGTGTGCGACACCCCTGACCCGGGCTACGTCGCACCGAAGATCGACTGTCATCCGGGCATGATGCTGCTCTCGGGCTCTATCGTTTCTATCACGCCAAGCTTGGTATCCGTCACGTGCAGCGGGAGTGTATCCTCTAGATCTGTGGACGGATCTTGCCTGACCTGCTCTAGCGGCAAGTTCGTGTCGTAGGTCGTATGGGTCCTCAGGCTGCATTGGCTCCTTGCCTCGCCCGCAAAGGAGTGCAGGTGGATCTTCAGCCTCTCTAGCCATCATGTCCCGTCATCGAGGGGAGCGGTCAGGCTGGTGCGACTGGGTATGTCTGGGGGTGTGGGCTCAAGGGCCTCGTCGTCCAATTGCGGTAGCAAACGCCGGCGTGGGTAGCTTTTGTTTTGGTCCTGCCGCTCATTGTTGTACCCTTCCTTGGATGCTAAGACTCTTGTTTGTCTGTCGTTGAGGGTATCTTGTTTGGCTTTTAGCTGCTTCTGCTTCTTCTTCAGGCTTCGGGCAGTGGCTATAAGTTGCCACTTGAACTGTTCTTGATCCAGCGGGTCCTCGGGGACGAGAAATCCACAGCTCCGAGCCTAACCTCCTCTTCGGAGAGAGGAAGGTAGTTGATTTCCTCGGAGTCATAGAGGTCCTCGGGGTTGTACTGATCGTCGTGCCCTTCTGAGCCATCAAGTTGTTTTTCGGGGGCAACGGGGTCGCCGAGGTCTTCCATATTGTCCGGGGTATCGTTTTCTCCGATGCCCATGTTGCTTTCCCTGCCCTTGCGCCCCTGGATCGTCTACACTAACGTCGGTGTTTGGGCGGCTCCTCGCCAGGCTTATCGTCATCCTTTCTGGGGGTGCCATCGCCATTTTCCCCAGTGGTGCCATCGCTCTTCTCTTTGGGGGTGTCCACCACATAGACATCATAGGTGGAGGTGGCTATCCACCGTTTAGTGGTGGGAGGGGCAGTAGCTGTATAAGTCATGGCGTCGACATCTTCATCCATGTCTTCGGCCTCCTCAAAAGCGTAGTCCAACATGTCGATTAAATCTTCGACAGTGGCTACTAAGTGGGTGGTGGTTGGGACGTAAAATTCCCCGTGGCCTGCCTCAAGATCGATCCGAGCATAGATCGAGGGCGGGTCATCTATAATGTTCATTGACTCGATCCGGGCTAGCATCTCATTTAATGGTGAGAGGTCGCCTGGATTAATCTTCCATCGTCATTCGGAGTTAGGCTCCGGCACGTCAGCATAGGGAGCATGTTTGGCCAAGTCTGACCCCTAGTTTTCGGACGTTGTAATCGGGTCTGAGCTCCAAACCAGGTCTAAGGTAAGGATTGACCCGGAGATGGGTTCGAGGACAAGATATGAAGTTAAAGCTTCAGGATCTACGGGCTCATAGGGCGAGGCCGAGAACCTAGTAGAGACCAGATCACCCCAAGCGTCAGTGACATACTCTAAGTTGCCGAAACTGATTTCCTGCTTTGGGGCGAAGCTGTCGATCTGGTCTAGGTGACCAGCCAAATCAGCGTGTAGAACGATGTTGCCGAACGCGAAGAGTTGGCTGGGGACAAAGATGTCCCGGGTGCGGATGCCACCGCTGATGACTAGGAGAGCCATTGATCCCTTGGCGATTCCACAGTGGAACTCTCAACGAAAGCACCAATGTCGGTGTCAAAATCGATGGATCTCGGGTAGGGGTCCCGTGCTGTGGATCTTGGATCAATGGGTAACCGAGAACGCAGAGACATTATTTACCCAGGTTCGGGCCCTCTCGAGGTGGTAAAACCCTACGTCCTGCTTCACTGTATTGATGTGCATATGAGGATTACAGAGTTGATCTACCATGAGATCGAATGAACTAAACCCTAAATGAGTAGGATGACCGTTCTCGCCTCTAAGGACTAAACCCTATGGTTTATATAGACACCACAGGTGCCTAGGGTTACACATGGTCGGTTGCCATTAGTGGATCAACATGTCGATTCGGCCATCTTGACTTGGAGGGCACCCTAAGGTTTCGAAGGTTTCCCTCCTGAACACGGAGTCGCCTTATAGCTCCGCCTTCCAATAGTAGTCACAGAGCGGCCCACCTGTCCGTCCCAAGAGAGGTAGACCGGCAGTCCGAGGACCCCTCAATCCAAGACTCCCTCAATGATATCTCACATCTCTATCGAGGTGTCTCTGCGCGACCTTGGCTGCCTTCTTTTTTGACACCCCTTTGGCTGGAGACCGCTGTGTGGGAGAGCCTCCTAGAATGCATTGCTCTACACTCGCCCATTGTGGAACATGAGGCCAATGGATGCTTCTCTACTAAGTTGCTATATCAAGTTATCGTTGTTCTCGGATCCTATTTACAAACTGTGTTTTGTTCTTGCAGTAGTGAAAATTAATGAGCAGGCTACAGGAGCATGTTCACATTGAGGAGTTGGTGTCTAGGCTTCGTATCTTGACGCATTGGCTATCCCCTACCACTCCTCTGGAGCTGGACTAGCTTTGTCTCTTTTCCTGTTTGGGCATGATGTTTAGCTGTCGCCCTAGCTTGAATCTTTTTTTTTCCTTTCTTTGCTTGGCTAGACTTCAGATGCTATTTCACACTTACGTGTGTATGGTGGTGGTGTTTTGTGTATAAAGCGGAACGAAAGCCTTTTCTGGTAAACAACTTCTTACTGAATATGTGAAGCTAAGATGATCTTGACGACATTCATCTCTTATTCAGTTCTCCAAGTAAATGAAGGAACGAAGACAAATGGAGGGAACGACAAGAACGGAATCTTATGGATTTTCTCCCATGACAAGGGAGGGGGGGGTATACTCTAGGCCCAGAGAAAACGACCATGAAAAAAGTTTGGCGTGCACTACAAATGGCATGTAGAATATGGAGATCTACTGGATACAGGCAAAAGAGAACCATGGCAATGCCACAAATTGTCAATACAGATGGGTCGATCATGCAGACATGACTTATATCTTTTTGACGGAAAGGATCAGATCCATTATGAAAGTTCATCGGAATTACAAAGCATCTCAAACAACATAAAAATTATATCAAGATTGCGAGACCATAGTACGTCCAATACTGCTGCCAGAATGTCCATCAACACGTCGGTGTTGCCGCTCCCCAACCGAAGCCGGCTTGATCTTGTCGATGACAGTCGGGAAGTCTTTGTGTGCGTGCCCCTAAGGACCAGCACCTTGGAGCTGCAGTCGTGACCATTAAACCCTTGCATAGATCTGAAGCACCTGACCCCAAATCTCACCACATGACGAGAAACCATAATCTCACCGCCACAAGGAGACAACATGAATCTATGTCGGAGTTCCACCGATACGTCCAAACAGACCAACTAGAGAAGGATCAAAACCCGAAAGACAAACTCAAAGAAAAAGTGTTGCCATCCCCTAAGTGCCGCACCTACCACCGGAGCGGAGGCACCGGAATTGTCCTCTCCGCCACCAGCCGCCGAAATGGCAAGCAGAGGGGAGGTGAATCTACGGGCTCACTAGTGAAGTCTGGAAGGAAAATTTGTCCTAACTGCCTAGGGTAGGGGAGAAAACAAGAGGCGTGACCATGCACGCATGCATGGCTGATGCTTCTATTATATATTTTGCATCTAGTTACTTTTATTTTCTTTATTTAGGTAGAGTAACTCGAACTCCCTAGTACACCGGCGTGTACTCGTTGAGTGCATTTCGCCACCCAGTTATAGTTTTAGCGTTGACAACCAATGCAGAGTGAATAACTGAGGGTAGTGCAGAAATATTTATAAACATTTCGGGTACTATATAGCTAGTCCAACAACCTTTGGTCTGTCGGATACTATACATGTTTTTACATCATTATCTTGTTGAGGTATTGCTTGAATACGCTCGGACTGATTCTGTAGGACGAATACCTGATTCTTGCCTTTGGTGCTTGGATTCGGTAACAACGATGCTTGAGTGTCGTTACTCCCTTCCTGAAGGCATTGCTATTAAAGAACTTTATCGTCCGTGTGGTTTTATGAAATGGTTGGTGCGAATATGGTTCTTTAGATTTCTTTTTCTTTTTCATCGCCTACACATGACTATGGTGTTATATGATTTTGTTATTTGTCGGCGTGTTTTCTCTTTTTTGAGCGGTTTGGTGTTGACTGTGTGCATCCTAACTATGCAGAGGCCGGGTACGTCCTTATTATGTTTGTATCCTCTTAATACTTCATTCCGAGCCAATAAAATTCACCATTTGTAAAAAGAAGACAAAAGAAGTATGAAGATTGAGAGGCGGAGTATTAGCTTGTTGGCACTTTTCAACTAATAGATACTGCAATTTTATTTTATTTCGTAAGTGTGGTACACCCCAAAGAGGTCACAATGTAACTAAAACTGGCCATCAGTTTTATTTTGTTGTAATTATGTTTATTCTTTTTGCGGAAGTCGTAATCCCATATACCTAAAAGACTCATCTCCACTAACTTATTTATTGTCAGGACCCTGATCCTATGCCACACCGATCTAGCATGTAACACCTCATATCACTTTGCGGCCTCACGCACGGTATTCCCACGGGTGTCGCCTTACCAGGCCCGGGAACGTTTGCGTCTTTTGGCTCATGTATATGATAGTGTCGCTAGCATCCATATGAAAAAGAATCCGGGCTGACATGGCTAGTCGTAAACCCAAAGTGGCACTAACTTACAGGGACAGGCATACATGACCCAACAACAAACATGTCGGTCAACAGCGAGCGAATCCGGGCTGTAGCAGCTGGGCTAGTAGGACTCCAAATAATCTGGGCTGTAGCAGGCTAACAGGACTCTGGTAGACACCGCGTGACATTTCCCCGAAGGGACAGACACAGGAACGAAGAAGGACACATGCTGGCCAGCCTAAGTGTTCCGGAGCAGTAGCAAGCTACCATGGCTCAGTGGAAGCACTAGGAGACATTTCCCGGTAAGAGAGGCTACCAAGGATAAACAACTAGGTTGTCAGATCCCACACATACCAAGCATTTCAATAACATATACACAATATGCTCGATATGTGCAAATACAACATGGCATCACAACATGACTCTACGACTCAAGTATTTTATTCAATAGGCTCCGAGGAGCGAGATATTACAAACATGGGTCTCATGACCCAACACTCAGAGCATACAAGTCAAAGCACAAGCGGAAGCTTAACATGTCTGAGTACAGACATCTACAAATGAAAAAGGCTGAGAAGCCTGACTATCTACCAGATTCAGCCGAGGGCACAAGATCGTAGCTGAGGTAACAAGCTAAATGTCGAAGTCCACGCAGAACTACTAGTGAGACGGAAGTGCCCGGAGAGCTTGGAGTGCCCGGAGCCCAATGTGTGGTAGTAACTGTTCATGGATCACAAACACAGAACTCAGTTCCTGAGGAGGTTTCAATGAGACAACCCACCATGTACTCCTACATGGCCTCTCACTGCTACCTTTACCAAATCGTGTTCACACACTTAGCTCTCAACAGTAGGACATGTTCACAACTTTCCAATTCATCCCCGATGAATCAGACCTGACACAACTCTAAGCAATAGAAGTCATGACAAACAAGCATGAATGAGTAGGCACATCAGGGCTCAAACAACTCCTACTCATGCTAGTAGGTTTCATCTATTTACTGTGGCAATGATAGGTCATGCAGAGGATAAAGGGGTTCAACTACCGCAGCAAGTAATAGTTGAATCGTTGCTATCCTAATGCAGTAAAAGAGAGCAGGAGCGAGAAAGTGGGATTGTATCGGAATGAACAAGGGGGTTTTGCTTGCCTGGCACTTCTGAAGATAATATAGTTCTTCATCGGTGTCATCGATCACATCGTCGGTACACGTCTACTGAGAGGGGACAAGCACCGACAAACAAAGAAGAAACACAATCAATGCAATGCACAATATGATGCATGATCATGACATGGCAATATGCTGTGGGTTGAGCTAATGCATCTAGCAGCAGGTTAAAATGGAGTTGGTTTGAACCCTGGGTTCAAATTCAAACTCCATATGTGAGGGTTTAAATGCCATTTAAATGATTTGTCCTAAACAGTAGTCATAACTTGATCTAACATCCATGAAAATGGTACAAATGGAAAGATTGGATTTTTCTAATCATTTTTATATATAATTTATCTCATTTGGAGTTACGATTGAATTTATATGAATTTTAGAAGTTTTGGGCATTTTCTGGAATTTTTTGAATTATTTTAAATCCAGAAAATTATTACCTGCGTCAGCATGACATCAGCACTACGTCAGCAGGTCAACAGGGCTAGTCCAGGTCAAACCTGACGTGTGGGGTCCACACGTCAGTGACACATGAACTATCCCGGTCAAACCCAGCGTTGACTGGGGTTTGACCAGGTGTAGGGCCCATCGTCAGTGGCTGTAGGGTGTTTAGCTGGCTGGGTTAGCTCCTAATGATGGAGCCACATCGGCTCGCTGGAGTTTGGCCAGCGGTGACCATTCCGCACGGCGGAGCTGCTGCTGGGCGGCGCTAGGGGCTGCGTTTAGGTGCGGGGAGACCACCAGGAGGGAGCCCGTGCTCTTCCGCATCCAACGGAGCAGAAAGGAGCAGGCGGGGTGCGCTGTATTCGCCGGAGTCGAGCTCGCGGCGGCGGCCGGAGCTCGGGCGAGCTCGGGGTCGGCGTTAGGGAGCACAGCAGAGGGTGTGGAGGAGTGCTATGGCCTCCTGGGGTGCACTGAGCATGGCTGCATGCTCGGTTGCAGCTCTAGGCAATGGTGGCTACGACGGCGACATGGTCAGCGGTGGCCGGAGATCGGGGGCGGTGGGAACAGCGGCTACGGCGGCCAAACGTGCACGGGAGCTAGGGGGAGAGGAAGAGGAGCTCACCGCGAAGCCGGAGGGGGTCTCAGCGGGCTCGGGGACGCGTCGGAGACGACGAACGGGCGTCGGCGATCTCGGCGACCGAGAGGTTGAAGACGACGGTATTGATGGCGAAGTAGAGCTCCCAACGATGCGTGGCTCGACGAGGAGGACGAAGGCGACGAGTCGGATCCCCGGGGCGCGTCGGAGAGGCGGGAGGGAGGCGGTGGCTACGGCTATGGCGAATGGCGGCGACGGTCTCCGTTCTGTCGCGGGAGGGAGAGAGAGCAGAGGAGGATAGCGATGGAGGGAGAAGTGGACGTGGCGCCAGGGAGGTGCGTGGAATCTCCAGGGGGTCGAGGAAGCGAGCAGAGAGGCAGGAGGTGGCGGCGTGTGCGCGCGTGCGGCGGCCACACGCTCTGCCTACTGGCTCGGGGAGGAAGACGACAGGAGACGCCAGGTGGGTTGGGCCAGCGAGCTGGGTTGCACAGTGTTGGGCCTCTGGGCTGTAGGTAAGCGCCAGGTAGGGTCATGTGAGCCTCTGTTCTTTTCCTATTTTTATTTTCTGTTATTTTGTTTTGATTTAGTTTGAGAACTAAATCATTTTAAAACTTTCTGTAAATTTTTGTGTGAGCTCAGAGAGATAGTCCAAGGCCACATGCAAATTTACAAAAATATTTGAACATTATTTCTTATATAGCAGAAATAATTCCAACCCAAATATGTTATTGATTTAAATCAAAGGCCCAAAATAAATTATTTCTGTGCCTCCAAAAATATTGGTTTGAGTTTTACCTCATGCCAATATTTTCACAGAATAACAGTAACATTTTCTTGGACTCATTTGATGAGATTTAAATGTTGGTTATTTTTAGAGGTTTTTCCGAGGCTTTTGAAAATTCCTCAATTCAAGTTTCATTTGAATTTAAACATGATGTTCACATGGAAACTAGCCTAGGTCAGACCAGAATTAGGGACATGATAACTCAGCCCCACTAAACAAGAATCTCGTCCCGAGATTCAAGCGTAGGGTAAGATGAAAGGGGAACGCAAACTAACACAATCTACACGATCCAGGTTGCACTTCATAAGAACGTTGATTCGATCACCATCATTGTCTCGATGCCTTGCTCTGAGAACTCCAACCAACATGGCAACGAGAGGAAAGGAAAATTCTAGAAGGATCGATCTTCTCGAATATCGAATAACTCAGGATCAACTCACGGAGTGAGACATTGAAACACCTCTCGAGCTGAGACACGAAGCATACATCTAGAGGGATGGAGTGGAACAGATGGCGAAGGTTCACTAGGTAGACAACAATCCCGCCTTAAGAGGGTGGTGATTGGTTGTCAACGTAGCGAAGAGTTGAGTTGCCATGATACTATAACGAGACATCTTAGAGGAGGTGACTCGTAGAATATATCCCCCTTAAGTGGCAAAAGAATTACCTTTGATTCAGAGATCATTGAAACTCTTTATTCCAGCCTAAGGCAAATCACAATTGATCAGTAGAAGGAGTCCGGATGAGTGACATACCCGGACGAGTATGGATGATGTGGATTACCTTGTTGAAGATAATGTCATGGATGATTTTGCTTATCATCGGAAATGGATGGGACCCATGGTAGAATGGCACAATGACGGTGCAAGCTGGGAGAAAAATGCAAGTGCTGGGAATGATTCTAGTAACTGGGGAGAAAACCCAATAGTAGAGAATGACTCCACTATTGGAATGGTTATAGCATAACCGAGGAAATCTGGGGCAATCCCAGTTAGTGCCGGTGATAACACCTAGTGTTTGTGCGTGCTCTCAAGAACTTGAGCATTTCCATAATCATCAAGATTTACCGACATCCGTGTCAAGGGTGCTGACAACACAACATACTACCATGATGAATAGCGATGGATGATGCAGATGCAAAGGAAGACAACACCTTCTCAGGTTTCACCTTAGCGAGGCCAAGGGGACGAAATATGGATGATCGACCGAGGGACATTTAGCACTCCGCTTCTAATGTTCTCCTTGGTGTACTAGCGTATACCATTCATAGATATGGTTTGATATCTAGAACATCAAGTAAAGGTCGGACTTCGGGAGCACAAAAATCCATAAGGGACAACTAGGGAGTAAATCCTACGGGTTCCTTATGGGGGAGGTGGACAATTTTCTCAATCAAGATGCTACAATAATAGATCTTCCGGCTGGTGTGTTTGCCACGACATCCACTTTACCGGGTTACACAGAGACCAATATTATAGTTCTTGGGAAACGTTCCAACCATCATATCTGCCTGAGATTCAGATCTGCTTGGTGTCAGGATATTCCAGACTCATCAAGTCTAGAGGAAAAAAATGAAATTTTGCAACATAAATCGACGAGATGGCGCTGCGAGATTCTCAGGAAATGGACTACGATAGCAAGCTCCAAAAGATGAGCCGGTTCTGCTACACACATGTGAACACGCTGTCCCAGACAGGCATGGTCACCTGGTAGTCTTACAACGAAACACTACCGAGTTCAGGTGGAAAACCATCATTGCGGACAACGGAGTCCTTGATTAATCCCGGGTTAGCTCTTAAAAGGAACTCTTTCTCCTAGAACAAATCAGTCAGTGGCTTGGTGTGCTAAGGATACATATAGAATGAAGGTTGCAAGTCTCCAAACCACATAATACTTCGCACGTATGCATGACCGTCTTGGGATGATTCCAAAGGAAGCAACATTGACTTTCTCGAATCCACAACGGCAACTTGCATCAAATGCACATGAATTAGAGGAATACACTTCTTTCATCTGAACATATGCTTCATGAGATAGCATGAAGAAATGCTTTCAAAAGTTTTCAACACTAGCTTAATGTTCAACAAAATTATGGAGAAGGCAAGGATGTTGTCAATGGGCTCAATCAACAACAATTCATCCAGGTTTCCATAAAAATGGAATTCCATAATTATGAGAACAAGTGATAGTATTGGTCAGACCAAAGGATATAATGGTGTATGCTTGAGGGATCAACCACGAGTAAGACAACATTAAGAACATCGTTGGTTCTGATTTGATTTGAGGATAGCCCACACTCAAATCAAAGCTTTGGCAAGACAATAGGTCCAACAATTGGTCACGAGGATCAATCGATGAAGATATCATCTTTCTTCAACACACATACAAGATATCCCTTAAGATGAACTAAATCGGACAAGCTTCCATCTTCCAACTCTCCAAGTTGTTGTTTAGCTTGACCAAACAGCTCAGGGGTATGCAACATAGATTCTTGGAGAAGGGGTGGTTTATATGAAACCAGCTTGATCACGAGCTTAACATAATAGTCGGGTGACGACCTGGTGATACTTTCGAGAAGATATTCAAAAAATCACGAACCACTGATATGTTACTAAGTTTGAATACAATCTTGCTTTTCAGGGCAAGACGATATGATCAAATAAGCAAGGATTGGCACTATCCTAATTCATTGATCGGAGAGTGCACCGGAAATAAGGACTAGGTAGCACAATCAATCTTAGAATGATGAATCAATAATCAACACGCTAAGAATGAGGTTGTTGTCCCTTAACTACCAAGCAACGAATTGCTAGGAGTATAGATTTCACACATCACGATTCACTTGTCGGTATTCCGGTTGCAACAACACGGGGACCGAGAAATGAATAATGAGGGCGAGAAGTATCACTCTATCAAGAGTTCGTAGGCTGGTGTGCAATTCCCATGACATTCTTGATATAAAGATGGAAATACTCCAAGGTAGAACAGAATCAAAAGCTAGATTGGCATTTTGATTTGCGGAGTACAACTTCTTTGACCCAATCCTGGAAATGGATAAGGTACTGGAGTTTGTTTCTCCTAGTCATTCCGAATAGAATGGCTTGACGGACCACAAGAGTAATAGGCATCGATGAACGAATGCACACATACTCTTGACTATCAATTGATAGACGAGGTCAGAAAGCAACTAAAGAGGGATAACCCAAAAAAACATATGATTTTCTGAGTTGTGGATGCATGGATTAGAATGTCGAACGAGTTCAACATATTTCTTCCGGACAATTCATGCAGATAGGTAGGACTGGCAGGGTCACAACATAGAATGGGGAACTCATCGAGAGCACTTTTGTTGTGATCTTTTGGTTCAAAGAACTTCTGCCATAAACGGTTCATAGTATTTGGAAGAAGGAAATACCACGGACCTCGAGGACTATCGCAAAGGTTACTAACATCCTAAAGGAACTAGAAAACACTATCAACATGAAGTAGGTGGGGTGAATCTCGGGTTCAAAAACCCAGGAGTAGAATACCTACTACTAAGTTGCATCACGGGATGCTTTCGAGAATGAAGTCCAGAATCATCACAATAGGACACAAAATGTGGCTAGATTACTAGGTGATACTCTAGATACCTAGGGTCATAATAATAATAGCTCCAACATAAATGCCGAGGCAATGAGGTATCCCAACACACTAGTTAGTGTGGTTGATCTGGCACAAGGAAACTTTGGGAACGGAAGAAGGGATTTGCAAATGCATCAGATTGTTTAGAAATCTGGGACGACTCGGATAGCATAACGGCTCTAAATGCTCAAGGATTTGAGACATACTGCAAAAATGGTGGCATAACCACTCAGAAGTACAATATCAAGGTTTCGAGATCAATAGTTAACATACGAAAGTAGTAGGAACTTAACTGAGGCTTGAAACCAATAATCCTATAAGTCTACGGATTAGTAACACGTGATCCTGATAGAAAGATGAGAAGCCTAGTTTCTTAACCCCGTAGGAAAGATAGGATGACTCAGATCAGAAGGGCATAAGGTATAAGGAGTAAAAAGAGCCTTACGTTCCATCCCACAATCAATTCCCTTATATAACTAAAGAATTTCTAGACTCAACTTCGACCAGTTTGGCTTGGTAATCCTACAGGCAGTTAAGCTCTGATACCAAAGCTGTCAGGACCCCGATCCTATGCCACACCGATCTAGCATGTAACACCTCATATCACTTTGTAACCTCACGCACGATATTCCCATGGGTGTCGCCTTACCAGGCCCGGGACCGTTTGCGTCTTTTGGCTCACGTATATGATAGTGTCGCTAGCATCCATATGACAAAGAACCCGGGCTGACATGGCTAGTCATAAACCCAAAGTGGTACTAACTTACAGGGACAGGCATACATGACCCAACAACGAACGTGTCGGTCAACAGCGAGCGAATCCGGGCAGTAGCAGCTGGGCTAGCAGGACTCCAGATAATCTGCGCTGTAGTAGGCTAACAGGACTCCGGTAGATACCGCCTGACATTTCCCCGAAGGGACAGACACAGGAACGAAGAAGGACACATGCCGGCCAGCCTAAGTGTTCCGGAGCAGTAGCAAGCTACCATGGCTCAGTGGAAGCACTAGGAGACATTTCCCGGTAAAAGAGGCTACCAAGGATAAACAACTAGGTTGTCAGATCCCACACATACCAAGCATTTCAATAACATACACACAATATGCTCGACATGTGCAAATACAACATGGCATCACAACATGACTCTATGACTCAAGTATTTTATTCAATAGGCTCCGAGGAGCGAGATATTACAAACATGGGTCTCATGACCCAACACTCAGAGCATACAAATCAAAGCACAAGCGGAAGCTTAACATGTCTGAGTACAGACATCTACAAATGAAAAAGGCTGAGAAGCCTGACTATCTACCAGATCCTGCCGAGGGCACAAGATCGTAGCTGAGGTAACAAGCTAAATGTGGAAGTCCACGTGGAACTACTAGTGAGACGGGAGTCTCTCTGCAAAAACATAAATTAAGCAAACGTGAGTACAAATGTACCCAGCAAGACTTACATCAGAACTATCTACATATGCATCAGTATCAACAAAGGGGGTGGTGGAGTTTGACTGCAGCAAGCCAGCTTTGACTCGGTGGCTATCCTGAACTACGACTGCAAGCAACTCTTTTGAGGTGGCGCACACGAGTCCACATATTCACCATATCAATACACCACTATGGATCCGCTCCCGTCCCCCTACGAGAACGCCATCCATAGCACTCACGCTTATCTTGCGCATTTTAGAGTATCCACTTCAAGTTATCTATGAACTGTACAGGCAACCCAGAAGCCCTTTTCCGCAGACACGGCTATTCGAATAGATGATGTTAACCCTGCAGGGGTGTACTTCTTCACACACGCTCTCACCACTTATCGCCGTTTACACGACATGTACTCGGCAACCTTCAAGCGGAAGCCCAGCGAGGGTGTCGGCCATGACCTGACTAACCACGCAAGTCTCTAGTCCAGGTTTATCGCCTATTCGGGTTCCATCCGCAAGCAGATCCGGCCGGGGTGTCGCTCACGGCCCCAAACGATGTGTGCAGGGTTCCCAAGCCCACCTCGATGGGTGGATCTACGCTTGGTACACTGTGCCACCGTGCCTAGTCTGTCCCAAGCCCACCTGTACCGGGTGCCACTTGGTAGACTACTAACACTACCTACAACACAAGAAACTAGTTGCAACTCCTGGACAGAGATCATGTTGATTAATAAGTCGAGAGAGCTTGGAGTGCCCGGAGCCCAATGTGTGGTAGTAATTGTTCATGGATCACAAACACAGAACTCAGTTCCTGAGGACGGTTTCAATGAGACAACCCACCATGTACTCCTACATGGCCTCTCACCGCTACCTTTACCAAATCGTGTTCACACACTTAGCTCTCAACAGTAGGACATGTTCACAACTTTCCAATTCATCCCCGATGATTCAGACCTGACACAACTCTAAGCAATAGTAGGCATGACAAACAAGCATGAATGAGTAGGCACATCAGGGCTCAAACAACTCCTACTCATGCTAGTGGGTTTCATCTATTTACTGTGGCAATGACAGGTCATGCAGAGGATAAAGGTGTTCAGCTATCGCAGCAAGTAACAATTGAATCATTGTTGTCCTAATGCAGTAAAAGAGAGCAGGAGCGAGCAAGTGGGATTGTATCGGAATGAACAAGGGGGTTTTGCTTGCCTGGCACTTCTGAAAATAATATAGTTCTTCATCGGTGTCATCAATCACATCGTCGGTACACGTCTATTGAGAGGGGACAAGCACCGACAAACAAAGAAGAAACACAATCGATGCAATGCGCAATATGATGCATGATTATGACATGGCAATATGCTGTGGTTTGAGCTAATGCATCTAGCAGCAGGTTAAATGGAGTTGGTTTGAACCCTGGGTTCAAATTCAAACTCCATATGTGAGGGTTTAAATGTCATTTAAAATATTTGTCCTAAACAGTAGTCATAACTTGATCTAACATGCATGAAAATGGTACAAATGGAAAGATTGGATTTTTTTTTGATCATTTTTCATATATAAGTTATCTCATTTGGAGTTACGGTTGAATTTATATGAATTTTAGAACTTTTGGGCATTTTCTAGAATTTTCTGAATTATTTTAAATCCAGAAAATTATTAACCGCGTCAGCATGACATCAGCACTACGTCAGCAGGTCAACGGGGCTAGTCTAGGTCAAACCTGACGTGTGGGGTCCACACGTCAGTGACACATGAACTATCCCAGTCAAACCCAGCGCTGACTGGGGATTGACCAGGTATAGGGCCTACTGTCAGTGGCTGTAGGGTGTTTAGCTAGCTGGGTTAGCTCCTAATGACGGAGCCACGTCGGCTCGCCGGAGTTTGGCCGGCGGTGACCATTTCGCGCGGCCGAGCTGCTGCTGGGCGGCGCTAGGGGCTGCGTTTAGGTGCGGGGAGACCACTAGGAGGGAGCCTGTGCTCTTCCGCATCCAACGGAGCAGAAAGGAGCGGGCGGGGTGCGCTGTACTCGCCGGAGTCGAGCTCGCGGCGGCGGCCGGAGCTCGGGCGAGCTCGGGGTCGGCATTAGGGAGCACAGCAGGGGGTGTAGAGGGGTGCTATGGCCTCCTCGGGGTGCACTGAGCACGGATGCGTGCTCGGTTGCAGCTCTAGGCAACGGTGGCTACGGCGGCGACATGGTCAGCGGCGGCCGGAGATCGGGCGCGGTGGGAACAACGGCTACGGTGGCCAAACGTGCACGGGAGCTAGGGGAGAGGAAGAGGAGCTCACCGCGAAGCCGGAGGGGGTCTCAGCGGGCTCGGGGACGCGTCGGAGACGACGAACAGGCGCCGGCGATCTCGGCGACCGAGAGGTTGAAGACGACGGCATTGATGGCGAAGTAGAGCTCCCGGTGATGCGTGGCTCGACGAGGAGGACGAAGGCGACGAGTAGGATCCCCGGGGCGCGTCGGAGAGGCGGGAGGGAGGCGGTGGCTGCGGCTATGGCGAACGGCGGCGACGGTCTCCGTTCTGTCGCGGGAGGGAGAGAGAGAGCAGAGGAGGATAGGGACGGAGGGAGAAGTGGACGTGGCGCCAAGGAGGTGCGTGGCATCTCCAGGGGGGTCGAGGAAGCGAGCAGAGAGGCAGCGGCGTGTGCGCGCGTGCGGCGGCCACACGCTCTGCCTACTGGCTCGGGGAGGAAGACGACAGGAGGCGCCAGGTGGGCTGGGCCAGCGAGCTGGGCTGCACAGTGCTGGGCCTCTAGGCTGTAGGTAAGCGTCAGGTAGGGTCAGGCGAGCCTCTGTTCTTTTCCTATTTTTATTTTCTGTTATTTTGTTTTGATTTAGTTTGAGAACTAAATTATTTTAAAATTTTCTGTAAATTTTTGTGTGAGCTCAGAGAGATAGTCCAAGGCCACATGCAAATTTACAAAAATATTTGGACATTATTTCTTATATAGAAGAAATAATTCCAACCCAAATATGTTATTGCTTTAAATCAAAGGCCCAAAATAAATTATTTCTGTGCCTCCAAAAATATTGGTTTAAGTTTTACCTCATGCCAATATTTTCACAAAATAACAGGAACATTTTCTTGGACTCATTTGATGTGATTTAAATGTTGGTTATTTTTAGAGGTTTTTCCGAGGCTTTTGAAAATTCCTCAATTCAAGTTTCATTTGAATTTAAACATGATGCTCACATGGAAACTAGCCTAGGTCAGACCAGAATTAGGGACGTGACATTTATCTCAACATGTAGGCATACAACCCACCTCAACATGCAATCATGCGCATAAACCTATTTTTCATTTTATTATTCTACTTATATTTAATAAATATTTTAGAACTATATATATAATAATAAATCATATGTAATTTGAAATTTGATTCATATATCATTGATCTAAATATTTATATTCCACATAATTAAATCTTATTGAAATATTTTACGACTGATTCCTGCGAAAACGTGCAGTGTATCGTCTAGTTGAATTAAGACACAAGAACAATTTCTAGAACAAGTCTAATCAGCGCTGATTTGCTGACGGCTTGCGATCACGACACGGTCGACACACAAAGAGAGGGCCCCAGAAATTAACCCTCCATGCCCGAGCAGCGTCACCAGAGCCATATCGTGCATCGACGACGGGCTTTGAGCCGCACTCAACGTGACACTCAAGTCAACGATCCTCGCCGGCCTCGATTACGATCTGCAAACCGATGCGATTACGGGGCGCCAATTGATTAAGGCCGGCGATAGATAGATGTAATGTAATGCTAGACACTTGTTTTTCCTCGATTCTGATCCCATCGGAGGCTGATCGTTCGCTCGAAAACTAGCACGGGCACTGTGGTTAATTGCTCTGCACAGTAATGTGATTGTGGATGGGGACTCGGGCGCGTACATAGCATTAGCAACAATGCCTGGAACGCGTATAGCTATCTAGCTTTTGGTTACGTTGGATGGATAGAAATGAGGCAAGAGCACTAGAGACCCACAAACTTGCGGTGGATGTGATGGTTTAGTCCATAAACTTGCAAAAGGTGATCAACTCATCCACAAACTTGCAAAGCATGGGATGAGTTAGTCCACAGCCAATCAAAAGAGGATAATTGGCGCCTTACTGACAGCTTCGTGGCACATTGGCTTGGACAAGCGTTTTTGTGAAACCCCCCTTAACATTTATGGAAATCACGCCCGCAATCCTTATTTGGGCCGGCCTTGGTTATTTGTCCCAAGATTCTCATCACCTTTCATCTTTTCCCACATTTCAGCACCGGTACCATATTCTATATACTGCTAAAATATCCAATGCAAGAACATGAAAGATCACCTATAGTAGAGGAAATTTAGTAATATGTATCTAAGAATAAGCGGCGGGAACATTTAAAGTTTGTTTCCTTGATGTGGTAAAATCTTCCGTCGACATACGTATAACAACTTCCGAATTGTAGTCATATATAAAATACATATTTAAAGTTTATTTGTAGGTTTCTAGTGATATGCGAGTGGGTTGCAACGGTCAACAATGCTGATAAATAAATAGAATAGATGATACAAATACAACCTTCAAAACATGTCTATTGTTTGACAATCATGTTTAAGAAATTCCATTGACCAGGTGGTGAATAACTATTTTTTTCGAAAAGGTGGTGAATAACTATTTGACATCATAATTTTGTCGATCAATCAGTGATTCAAAAATGAACTTTACACACAAAAAGCATATTGTATAACAATCACATTTAAGCAATTTCATCGACTATTTAATACATAACTGTTTGATATCACAACCGGTTCAATTTCTTTCTGTAACATACAATTACCAAGCAGTAAGTTAAACACACACATGACTCCCCACAGTGAAGGTGGCCTGCACAAAATAAATCTCTGATAATTTGAACCAAAGTACGCAATTTTTTAACTAGTTCAATTCAAGACTAACTAAAGTCCAAAGTTCATCTAGTATGCACGCCATGTCAGTAAATAAGCAAGCGATTGCACCCGGCCGGTTGATCCATGCATCCATGCTCGTAATTTCCTAGTAGTTACCTAGAAAGAGGTATTATGCATATCAGATTAGGATCAACCCGGCCGGTAGCATGCATGGATGCATGATGCTTGTCTCGTCTCGTCTTTCTTTGCCTAGCATGGCAATTGGCGACGATGATGGTGCTGCATGCACGGTTGGCCCTTTCTAATGCAATTCAACTGTGGCAACATTACGTAAGTGCAATACGTGAAACTCAAAACATGGTAGACGCACCTCCCATCGACAGTTTTACCTCCTCACCGTCGTCTGTGGCCGACATGCAGCGGCGGCGACCTGCGAGGTGCTGCGCATTCTGAAGGTTCCCCTCCTCGTTGTCATGTGCGGCCGATCTACAGCAGTGGCTACCAGCGAGGTGACGCGCTTTTTGGAGGCGACCAGCAAGGTCATCCTCTACATTTTGTACGTGATTAGTTATACTTTTTGGAGTAGTCTATGACTCCGATCATATGTATTTGCTGCAGATGCAGATATGATTGAAGTGTGTTAGAAATCTGCAGAAAGTTACGACTACAACCTGAGCTCAGCCAACAAGTTATTCTGCTCCATATTGAAACTGCTTCCTGTATTATGGAACACGACACAGAGTAAATTGTAATACAAGAAAAGCTATCAGCAAGCGACGGCATCATGGATTTTCGCAAAATACCAAGGCCGGCCCAGACAAGGACTACGGGCGTGGTTTCCATAAATGTTGAGGAGGTTTTCACAAAAACGCCGGTCCAAGCCAATCTGCCACGAAGCTGCCAGCAAGGCGTCAATTACCTTTTGCAAGTTTGTGGACTAATCCATTACATCCATAGCAAGTTTATGGGTCTCTGGTGCTCTTGCCTCGATAGAAATCAACTGGCTATCCGATCCGCGCGCAAGGGAGGCCATGGTTTCCTTCGCCTTTCCGGCGTCGAGGCCGGATATGGCCAGCCAGCTAGGTCGCCCTTTTGGGAGGAGACATGTCTATCTGCGCTGTTTGACGAAGCCGGCCAAAGCAAGTTTAAAGCCGATCCATCGGCCGTCGACGTAAAAATAGGACAGCTCGCTCGTGCGGGCAAGCGCTAGCAACCGCGGCCGTGACCGGGCTCGTCGGCGCGCGCGGGAGTCGTCGATCGTTGGCGGGAGAAATCATTACCCAGACAGAGCGGATCGCCCTGGTTCAAACCGTTTGTCAATGGATGCCGATCCAAAGTGGTGCGCGCTAGCCGGCTCTATCGCAGTGTGCTCTGTGCTGTGTGCAAGCTGCAACGTCGCATTTTGAGCGCGCGCAATACGGTGGGCCGGGATCCCTCCCACAGGAGGTCTCATGCCGACAGTCCGGCCAGGGCAGGCTGGCGCGTCGACCGGTCAACCTCGTGAGTGCGCCATGCGGGAGACAGCGCCTCAATCCACACGTCCAAATGAAGATCGCATGATGGAATTACTTCCATGCATTTTTTTTTCACGGGGAACTTCCATGCATGCCAATTGAAGTTCTGGGTTTATCGTAAGCTAAACTTGTTTAAATGTAATCAGGTCTATAGAAAAATATACTAAAATTAAAATCTAGAACAGCAAATTAATCTCATGAGATTCTTCATATGAAATGGAGTATATTTCTGTACTATGTGTATTTATTGTAGTGATCTAAACGCTCTTACATTAGTTTACAGAGGGAGTACTTCTTACCAATTTTTTTAATAGAGTTAGTCAAACTTATGCAAGTTTGACTTAAGACAAATCTAGAATTTTAATTATTTTGAAATGGAGGAAATAATACACATACTTAGAATCCCGATAGCTGGAATATTGCATAGGCACGAAGCATCATTAACGCCCACACGTATATATATGTAGCCCCTCAAGTTAGCGGTGCAAGGACCCTAACTTGCCTTTTTTTTTTCTTTTTTTCTTTTGTGATGAGCCCTTAACTTAGTTGATCATGTATCTACTCCCTTCGTCCCATAATATAAAACTTTTTTGACACTAGTGTACTGCCAAAAAACGTCTTACATTATGATACAGAGGGAGTAGCTTGTAATGTACTGTACCCCGACGTATCGAACCAATGATGTTGATGTAGTTCTAGCACCGAGATCAGTCAACCAGTTGTACATCTTGTTGGATCATGTACTTTTCACCTTAGTTGTTTGCATGCTTGGTAAGGGCATCTCCAGCCGCGCCCCCCAACAGGCCACCCCAGGCCACTTTTTCGGCGCCGGCGCCGAAAAAACGGCCCAGTCGCGCCCCCAGGACGCCGAAAATCGCCGGTTCGGACCTTTTTTCCGCCCGGCGGTCACAGGCCGAACCCGGCGCGCTGGGGAACCGTTGGGGGCTCCGGCGCTAGGGAAAAGCACGCCTGGCCCACACCGACAGGGGAAAAGTCAAGGTTTTCTTCCCCCGACTCGCCTCGCACCCCCCGCGCCCTCGGCCACCACTAGCTATATCCCGGCGACGGCCGCCGGCCTACTCCGCTAGATAGCCATTCCCCGCCGGAAAATAGCAGCGCTTCGTCGCGGCAGCCCCTCCCGCAGCAGCTGGGCATTTCCGGCCGCCGTTTTCGGCCGCGGAGGCGCGGTTTAACGGCGGGTACACGCCCACCGAGCGCAAGGTGTTCGGCGTTTTGACTGTCTCGGCGATGGACTCGGGTGAGGAGGAAGAGCTCGCCACGCTGCTGGAGGAGGAAGCCGCGGCCGACGTCCAGGAAGAAGAGCATCTGATGGTGCTCGCCGCCCTCGCCCAGCTGCTGGCGAGCAATGAAAAGCGGCGTCAAGGTGGCTCGGCGCCGGGGCGGGTGAAAGCAAAGAACCGACATCGTCTGCAAGGCTACTGCATGCTCTACTCCGACTACTTCGCCGATGCTCCACTTCATGGCGAGAGAACATTTCGGCGCCGTTATCGGATGAGCCGAAAGCTCTTCCTCAGGATTGTGAATTCCATCCGGGAGTTCGACAAATACTTCAAGTGCAAGATGGATTGCACTGGCGCTCTTGGATTCACCTCCATCCAGAAGTGCACGACAGCGATGAGGATGCTTGCATATGGAGCTCCTAGTGATTCACTCGACAACTATGGGCGCATGGCCGAGTCCACCAGCATAGAGTGTTTCTACAAGTTTTGTCGGGCAATGGTGGCAGTGTTTGGGCCACAATACTTGAGAACACCCAATGCGGAAGACACTGCTCGGATCCTAACCCAAAATGCAGCAAGAGGATTTCCTGGGATGCTTGGAAGCATCGACTGCATGCATTGGAAATGGAAGAATTGCCCATTTGGTTGGCAGGGGATGTACAAATGCGCCAAAGGCGGTTGCAGTGTGGTGCTTGAGGCGGTAGCCACACAGGACCTCTGGATTTGGCACTCCTTCTTTGGTATTGCCAGGAACTCACAATGACATCAACGTGCTGCAGTGCTCTCCTGTTTTTGCCAAGCTCGTTGAGGGCCATTCTCCTCCGGTGAACTTCGAGATCAATGGGCACCAATACAACAAGGGGTACTATCTAGCTGACGGCATCTATCCGAGATGGTCGACATTTGTGAAGACGATCTCAAACCCTGTGGCAGGAGGCAAGAACGCCTGGTTTGCGAAGCTTCAGGAGGCTTGCAGGAAGGATGTTGAGCGGGCATTTGGTGTACTCCAATCTCGATTCGCTGTTGTTCGGTACCCCGCTCAGACCTGGTCGAAAGATCAAATGTGGGAGATCATGACTTGTTGTGTCATCTTGCACAACATGATCATCGAGAGCGAGCAAGAAGACCCAGTGTTTGACACTGAACCATACTACAGGCAGGGTCCTCTAGCCGAAGTTGATCACCAGCTACCGGCAACTTGGACTGCCTATCTCAGTATGCGTCAGGAGATCCGAGACCCACAGGTGCATCATCAACTGCAGAAAGGTCTGATTGAGCACCTATGGAAGCTCAAGGGGGACGCCGCGTGATGAAATACGAGTTTTTATTTGTTGAACTATATAATTTGTATTGAACTATTTATTGTTGTAGTATTTTGTTGAAGTATTTGATTTTTCTGTGATGAAATATGTGATAAGGAATAATTGTGTTGATAATTGAACGCCGAGACACGGCGAAACCACGCCGAATATGGGCCTATTCTCGCCCATATGGGCCGTTTATTCGTCGAAATTGGGCTGCAAAGTGGGCCAATTTCGGTGCCTGGGGGCGAGCTGAGGGCGACGACTGGGCGCAAAATCGCCCCCAGCGCCGAGTGTATCGCCGGCTCGCCCCCAGGCGGCGCTTTTAGACGCCCCCTGGGGGGCCAATGGCTGGAGATGCCCTAAGTTGTACTCCATGCAGCAGAAATATACCCCGTGTGAATGTAAAGGCGTGATGATACTTTTGGGACCAAGACAGGAAGCTTCCTCTAGAGAGGTCACATCATAGGATGAGTCCATTTTCATTAGCAAATCTTCCTTGGGAAGCAGGTGGCATGCAAGAATTATGACCACACTAACGTATTGCAGATGTTGTAAATAGGATTGTTCACGGTTGTTAGGTCCTCCTGGCAATTGTGTATTTTTCACCGAGGTAACAACATACCCGGTTGACATGATGGGGACTTGGATATCGGTTGGCATTTGTTCATCACAATCCATAAGGGAATGTCTCACAAGCCCCATGGAAAATGAGAACACCAAAAGGGACTAGGTATTCTGGAACTAGAAATCATGAATTCGGCGCATTGGCTTCATTGGGCATGAGAGGGGTCTCTGCAACTCAAGCTGAGTTAGGTAATGGGCAAAGATGTTTCTTTCGGACTCACATATGTATCAATGGCACAATCGTTGAAGAATTTGCATGGAATATTGTCGATGGGACAAGGAAGCCACCCCCTCCCCCTTCTGGACCTTCCCGAGAAGTCACCATGCTCCCGAAGAGTGTTCGGCCCTGCGAAAATAAGGAAAGGTGTCCGGGGAGGTCGGTCCTCGCCCCCTCTCCTTCTCGGGGAATTGCCATCTGGCTTACAGTTTGCATGGGTCGGACGCTCCCCGAAAGAAAATGAGGGATGTGACTAGAGGAGCCCATACCTAGGCAGGGGGGATGTCATGGTCTATGTATAATAGGGCAGGTTAGGCATGGGCTCAGCCATGCCAGGGCGAAAGGACTAATGTGAAGGGGTCTGGTCAGAGTAAATGGGCCTACTACTGCCTACATCACCACATGGGACGTGTGACTCCCCTCTGTGTAGGACTGAGAGGGTATAAAAAGGGGACATCAACAATATTTGTTAGAAGAGGAATATACAGAAGAGCACACTAAAGCGGGAGTAGGGTATTACACCACTATGGTGGCCTGAACCTCTGTAAAATCCTTTGTCGCGTGCGTGGAGTGATCGAAGTGTTTTAACCCATGATCAAACAATCTAGGAGCACCAACGTAGCTCTGATCTTGATGATCACCCGTCGATAGATATTCTCAGTTCTTGCCTCCGGTCGCTAGAGAGAGAAGAACAGTTGCAAAAGCAATGATCAATGAAGACTTGACTAATGATACAAAGGGACAAATTAACATCTGCATTTTTCATCAGGATTTATCCTTGTGGGAGGTGATCTTTGAACTTCAGATCACATAAGGAGTTGAATGCAAGTGGAGCTGGTCCTGAAATTACAAGTTCCAACTAGTGAGCAGTGTGAGAGATGTCATGGCTATTCTGTTGGGGGTGTTGATGTCAGCAAGATTGACCCACCAATCTTTGATGGATCGTTCAAGATGCCAAGTGAATGTGTCAATGTTCTTGAGGTGAAGCCACTCGTTTGCCAAGTTCCAAAGGCAAAGGGTGAAGTGGCACCTTAAGAAGAGGTGCATACTGGACTCTGCTTGAGTTGACCGTCCAGCGAGTACGGAGTACATACACAAATTATTGCTTCACCAATAAGGATTACAACAAAATTGCATTTGCATTGGGTCAAACGGTACGAGACCTACCTCCCGACCCCGACTCCTCCTCCCGACCCCGTGCGGCCGCCGCCGGGCCGCACCGGGCGGCCACATCCCGATCTCCCGTCGACTCCCCGTGCACCCCCTCCCTCCGCCGCCGCCGGCAACGTCGCTGGGCGAAGGCCCCATGGCGCGGCGGCGGCGGACCTCCTCTGGCGTCCTGAGATCTGAGGCGGCGGCGACCTGATTTGGATCTCCCCCCCGACAAGGATGGCGGGCAGCGGCGGCCGGGGCGCGACGGGGGTTTTGGCTGCACCCGGCGGGAGTAGTACGAGATGGCGGTAGCGGCGGCCGGGGCGCGTCCCGGGCTGCCGTTACGTCCTCAAACCGCTGCATCTCATCAGATTCGGCGACGGCTCGCTGAAGCACTCCGGGTCTGCATCGCATCACGAGGATTATGGCGGTGGTGGTCATCTCCTACGTCGGAGGTCGTCGACCTGAGACTGGATGATCGGATCTCGAGATCTGTAATCTAGTCCCGGCTACGAGTCGGGGAGACATAGTTGCCGGTGAAAACCGAGCCGATGGCGGACGATGGCGGTGTTCTGCGTCGTTACCTTGATGAAGGCATCGTTCTGTAACTACTATCGACCCACTCGTGCTGCTCCGGGGGAAACTCTATGATCTGGTTTTCCAGATCGGACGATGGCGGCACTGCTGTGTTGTTTCTCTCTTGGGAGCATCGTTTGTGGAGCAACGCTGAAAGTCACAGGCAGGAGGTGGAGCGGCTTCGTCTTGCATGGAGCTTCGGTGGAGATGTCAAGTCATGCCTGACCAACAGGTGCTACGCTTTGTCATGCCTGGTCGGCAGGTGCTACGCACGACAGATCTTCCAAGGACTTCATGTTGTGTCAGCTGGTGGTACTTGGCAGCATGGCGCTGAGGTGTATCAGTGGCGACCGCGACGTGCTCAGCTGTTTGCGCGCAGGGAGGAGGTGCCGTTGGGCGCCGTGGTGGCGTCGATGATAGCTAGACCGAGCAAGGTTGATGCTTCAGTACAGTTCTGAAGATGGAGCGGTGGCAGTTGGCCGCGGCGGCCTCTAAGAGCACGCCGGACCAGTGCGTGCCCCAAACCCGGCAAGTGGCTAGGTTGGGGTCTCAGTGTTGGGGAACGTAGTAATTTCAAAAAAAAATCCTACGCACACGCAAGATCATGGTGATGGCATAGCAACGAGAGGGGAGAGTGTTGTCCACGTACCCTCGTAGACCGTAAGCAGAAGCGTTAGCACAACGCGGTTGATGTAGTCGTACGTCTTCACGATCCGACCGATCCAAGCACCGAACGTACGGCACCTCCAAGTTCAGCACACGTTCAGCTCGATGACGATCTCCGGCCTCCGATCCAGCAAAGCTCCGGAGATGAGTTCCGTCAGCACGACGGCGTGGTGATGATGATGATGTTCTACCGGCGCAGGGCTTCGCCTAAACTCCGCGATGATATGACCGAGGTGGAATATGGTGGAGGGGGGCACCGCACACGGCTAAGGAACGATCCGTAGATCAACTTGTGTGTCTATGGGGTGCCCCCCGCCCCCGTATATAAAGGAGCCAGGGGGAAGAGGCGGCCGGCCAAGGAGGGCGCACCAAGGGGGGAGTCCTACTCCCATCGGGAGTAGGACTCCCTTCTTTCCTAGTTGGAATAGGAGAAGGGGGGAAAGAGGAGGAAGAGGGGAAGGAAAGGGGGGGCGCCGCCCCCCTTCCCTTGTCCTATTTGGACTAGGAAGGGGAGGGGCGCGTGGCCCCCTCCTGCCTCCTTCCCTCTTCTCCCTCGAGGCCCATGTAGGCCCAATAACCCCCCGGGGGGTTCCGGTAACCTTCCGGTACTCCGGTAAAATGCCGATTTCACCCGGAATGATTCCGATGTCCAAATATAGGCTTCCAATATATCGATCTTTATGTCTCGGCCATTTCGAGACTCCTCATTACGTCCGTGATCACATCCGGGACTCCGAACAAACTTCAGTACATCAAAACTTATAAACTCATAATAAAACTGTCATCGTAACGTTAAGCGTGTGGACCCTACGGGTTCGAGAACTATGTAGACATGACCTAGAACTATTCTCGGTCAATAACCAATAGCGGGACCTGGATGCCCATATTGGTTCCTACATATTCTACGAAGATCTTTATCGGTCAAACCGCATAACAACATACGTTGTTCCCTTTGTCATCGGTATGTTACTTGCCCGAGATTTGATCGTCGGTATCCAATACCTAGTTCAATCTCGTTACCGGCAAGTCTCTTTACTCGTCCCGTAATGCATCATTCCGTAACCAACTCATTTAGTCAAATTGCTTGCAAGGCTTATAAAGATGTGCATTACCGAGAGGGCCCAGAGATACCTCTCCGACAATCGGAGTGACAAAACCTAATCTCGAAATACGCCAACTCAACATGTACCTTCGGAGACACCTGTAGTACTCCTTTATAATCACCCAGTTACGTTGTGACGTTTGGTAGTACCCAAAGTGTTCCTCCGGTAAACGGGAGTTGCATATTTCTCATAGTTACAGGAACATGTATAAGTCATGAAGAAAGCAATAGCAATATACTAAACGATCAAGTGCTAGGCTAACGAAATGGGTCATGTCAATCACATCATTCTTCTAATGATGTGATCCCATTAATCAAATGACAACACATATCTATGGTTAGGAAACATAACCATCTTTGATTAATGAGCTAGTCAAGTAGAGGCATACTAGTGACTATATGTTTGTCTATGTATTCACACATGTATCATGTTTCCGGTTAATACAATTCTAGCATGAATAATAAACATTTATCATGATATGAGGAAATAAATAATAACTTTATTATTGCCTCTAGGGCATATTTCCTCCAGTCTCCCACTTGCACTAGAGTCAATAATCTAGATTACATAGTAATGATTCTAACACCCATGGAGTCTTGGTGCTGATCATGTTTTGCTCGTGAGAGTGGCTTAGTCAACGGGTCTGCAACATTCAGATCCGTATGTATCTTGCAAATCTCTATGTCTCCCACTTGGACTTGGTCCCGAATGGAATTGAAGCGTCTCTTGATGTGCTTGGTCCTCTTGTGAAATCTGGATTCCTTTGCCAAGGCAATTGCACCAGTATTGTCACAGAAGATTTTCATTGGTCCCGATGCACTAGGTATGACACCTAGATCGGAAATGAACTCCTTCATCCAGACTCCTTCATTTGCTGCTTCCGAAGCAGCTATGTACTCCGCTTCACATGTAGATCCCGCCACGATGCTTTGTTTAGAACTGCACCAACTTACAGCTCCACCGTTTAATAAAAACACGTATCCGGTTTGCGATTTAGAATCGTCCAGATCAGTGTCAAAGCTTGCATCGACGTAACCATTTATGACTAGCTCTTTGTCACCTCCATATACGAGAAACATATCCTTAGTCCTTTTCAGGTATTTCAGGATGTTCTTGACCGCTGTCCAGTGATCCACTCCTGGATTACTTTGGTACCTTCCCGCCAAGCTTATTGCTAAGCATACGTCAGGTCTGGTACACAGCATTGCATACATGATAGAGCCTATGGCTGAAGCATAGGGAACATCTTTCATTTTCTCTCTATCTTCTGCTGTGGTCGGTCATTGAGTTTGACTCAACTTCACACCTTGTAGTACGGGCAAGAACCCTTTCTTTGCCTGATCCATTTTGAACTTTTTCAAAATTTTATCAAGGTATGTGCTTTGTGAAAGTCCTATTAAGCGTCTTGATCTATCTCTATAGATCTTGATGCCCAATATGTAAGCAACTTCACCGAGGTCTTTCATTGAAAAACTTTTATTCAAGTATCCCTTTATGCTATCCAGAAATTCTATATCATTTCCAATTAATAATATGTCATCTACATATAATATCAGAAATGCTACAGAGCTCCCACTCACTTTCTTGTAAATACAGGCTTCTCCAAAAGTCTGTATAAAACCATATGCTTTGATCACACTATCAAAGCGTTTATTCCAACTCCGAGATGCTTGCACTAGTCCATAAATGGAAGGCTGGAGCTTGCACACTTTGTTAGCACCTTTTGGATCTACAAAACCTTCTAGCTGCATCATATACAACTCTTCTTCCAGAAATCCATTCAAGAATGCAGTTTTGACATCCATTTGCCAAATTTCATAATTATGAAATGCAGCAATAGCTAACATGATTCGGACAGACTTAAGCATCGCTACGGGTGAGAAAGTCTCATCGTAGTAAACTCCTTGAACTTGTCGAAAACCTTCCGCAACAAGTCGAGCTTTATAGACAGTTACATTACCATCAGCGTCAGTCTTCTTCTTAAAGATCCATTTATTCTCAATTGCTTGCCGATCATCGCGCAAGTCAATCAAAGTCCATACTTTGTTTTCATACATGGATCCCATCTCAGATTTCATGGCCTCTAGCCATTTTGCGGAATCTGGGCTCATCATCGCTTCCTCATAGTTCGTAGGTTCATCATGGTCAAGCAACATGACTTCCAGAATTGGATTACCGTACCACTCTGGTGCGGATCTTACTCTGGTAGACCTACGAGGTTCAGTAGAAACTTGATCTGAAGTTTCATGATCAATATCACTAGCTTCCTCACTAATTGGTGTAGTTGTCACAGGAACCGGTTCTTGTGATGAACTACTTTCCAATAAGGGAGTAGATACAGTTATCTCATCAAGTTCTACTTTCCTCCCACTCACTTCTTTCGAGAGAAAACTCCTTCTCTAGAAAGGATCCGATTTTAGCAACAAAAATCTTGCCCTCAGATCTGCGATAGAAGGTGTACCCAATAGTCTCTTTTGGGTATCCTATGAAGACACATTTCTCCAATTTGGGTTCGAGCTTATCTGGTTGAAGTTTCTTCACATAAGCATCGCAGCCCCAAACTTTAAGAAACGACAACTTTGGTTTCTTGCCAAACCACAGTTCATAAGGCGTCATCTCAACGGATTTTGATGGTGCCCTATTTAACGTGAATGCGGTCGTCTCTAAAGCATAACCCCAAAACGATAGCGGTAAATCAGTAAAAGACATCATAGATCGCACCATATCTAGTAAAGTACGATTACGACGTTCGGACACACCATTTCGTTGTGGTGTTTCGGGTGGCCTGAGTTGTGAAACTATTCCGCATTGTTTCAAGTGTAGACCAAACTCGTAACTCAAATATTCTCCTCCACGATCAGATCGTAGAAATTTTATTTTCTTGTTACAATGATTTTCCACTTCACTCTGAAATTCTTTGAACTTTTCAAATGTTTCAGACTTGTGTTTCATCAAGTAGATATACCCATATCTGCTCAAATCATCTGTGAAGGTGAGAAAACAACGATACCCGCCGCGAGCCTCAACATTCATTGGACCACAAACATCAGTATGTATGATTTCCAACAAATCAGTTGCTCGCTCCATAGTTCCGGAGAACGGCGTTTTAGTTATCTTGCCCATAAGGCACGGTTCGCAAGTACCAAGTGATTCATAATCAAGTGATTCCAAAAGCCCATCAGTATGGAGTTTCTTCATGCGCTTTACACCGATATGACCTAAACGGCAGTGCCACAAATAAGTTGCACTATCATTATCAACTCTGCATCTTTTGGTTTCAACACTATGAATATGTGTATCACTACTATCGAGATTCAATAAAAATAGACCACTTTTCAAGGGTGCATGACCATAAATGATATTACTCATATAAATAGAACAACCATTATTCTCTGATTTAAATGAATAACCGTCTCGCATCAAACAAGATCCAGATATAATGTTCATGCTCAACGCTGGCACCAAATAACAATTATTTAGGTCTAAAACTAATCCCGATGGTAGATGTAGAGGTAGCGTGCCGACCGCGATCACATCGACTTTGGAACCATTTCCCACGCGCATCGTCACCTCGTCCTTAGCCAATCTTCGCTTAATTCGTAGTCCCTGTTTCGAGTTGCAAATATTAGCAACAGAACCAGTATCAAATACCCAGGTGCTACTGCGAGCATTAGTAAGGTACACATCAATAACATGTATATCACATATACCTTTGTTCACTTTGCCATCCTTCTTATCCGCCAAATACTTGGGGCAGTTCCGCTTCTAGTGTCCAGTCTGCTTGCAGTAGAAGCACTCAGTTTCAGGCTTAGGTCCAGACTTGGGTTTCTTCTCTTGAGCAGCAACTTGCTTGCTGTTCTTTTTGAAGTTCCCCTTCTTCTTCCCTTTGCCCTTTTTCTTGAAACTTGTTGTCTTGTTAACCATCAACACTTGATGCTCCTTCTTCATTTCTACCTCCGCGGCTTTTAGCATCGCGAAGAGCTCGGGAATAGTTTTGTTCATCCCTTTCATATTATAGTTCATCACGAAGCTCTTGTAGCTTGGTGGCAGTGATTGAAGAATTCTGTCAATGACACTATCATCAGGAAGATTAACTCCCAGTTGAATCAAGTGATTATTATACCCAGACATTTTGAGTATATGTTCACTGACAGAACTATTCTCCTCCATCTTACAGCTATAGAACTTATTGGAGACTTCATATCTCTCAATCCAGGCATTTGCTTGAAATATTAACTTCAACTCCTGGAACATCTCATATGCTCCATGACGTTCAAAACGTCGTTGAAGAACCGGTTCTAAGCCGTAAAGCATGGCACACTGAACTATCGAGTAGTCATCAGCTTTGCTCTGCCAGACGTTCTGAACGTCGTCAGTTGCATCAGCAGCAGGCCTGGCACCCAGTGGTGCTTCCAGGATGTAACTTTTCTGTGCAGCAATGAGGATAATCCTCAGGTTACAGACCCAGTCCGTGTAATTGCTACCATCATCTTTCAACTTTGCTTTCTCAAGGAACGCATTAAAATTCAATGGAACAACAGCACGAGCCATCTATCTACAAACAAACATAGATAAGCAAAATACTATCAAGTACTAAGTTCATGATAAATTTAAGTTCAATTAATCATATTACTTAAGAACTCCCACTTAGACAGACATCTCTCTAGTCATCTAAGTGATTACGTGATCCAAATCAACTAAACCATGTCCGATCATCACGTGAGATGGAGTAGTTTCAATGGTGAACATCACTATGTTGATCATATC
This sequence comes from Triticum dicoccoides, assembly GCF_002162155.2. Classification (NCBI taxonomy): domain Eukaryota; kingdom Viridiplantae; phylum Streptophyta; class Magnoliopsida; order Poales; family Poaceae; genus Triticum; species Triticum dicoccoides. Next base: position 476,277,978 of record NC_041385.1, read on the forward strand.
TACTATATGATTCACGTTCGACCTTTCGGTCTCCGTGTTCCGAGGCCATATCTGTATATGCTAGGCTCGTCAAGTATGACCTGAGTATTCCGCGTGTGCAACTGTTTTGCACCCGTTGTATTTGAACGTAGAGCCTATCACACCCGATCATCACGTGGTGTCTCGGCACGAAGAACTTTTGCAATGGTGCATACTCAGGGAGAACACTTCTTGATTATTAGTGAGAGATCATCTTAAAATGCTACCGTCAATCAAAGCAAGATAAGATGCATAAAGGATAAACATCACATGCAATCAATATAAGTGATATGATATGGCCATCATCATCTTGTGCTTGTGATCTCCATCTTCGAAGCACCATCGTGATCACCATCGTCACCGGCGTGACACCTTGATCTCCATCGTAGCATCGTTGTCGTTACGCCATCTATTGCTTCTACGACTATCGCTACCGCTTAGAGATAAAGTAAAGCAATTACAGGGCGTTTGCATTTCATACAATAAAGCGACAACCATATGGCTCCTGCCAGTTGCCGATAACTTCGGTTACAAAACATGATCATCTCATACAATAAAATATAGCATCACGTCTTGACCATATCACATCACAACATGCCCTGCAAAAACAAGTTAGACGTCCTCTACTTTGTTGTTGCAAATTTTACGTGGCTGCTACGGGCTTTAGCAAGAACCGTTTTTACCTACGCATAAAAACCACAACGATAGTTCGTCAAGTTGGTGCTATTTTAACCTTCGCAAGGACCGGGCGTAGCCACACTCGATTCAGCTAAAGTGAGAGAGACAGACACCCGCCAGCCACCTTTAAGCACGAGTGCTTGCAACGGTGAAACCAGTCTCGCGTAAGCGTATGCGTAATATCGGTCTGGGCCGCTTCATCTCACAATACCGCCGAACCAAAGTATGATATGCTGGTAAGCAGTATGACTTGTATCGCCCACAACTCACTTGTGTTCTACTCGTGCATATAACATCAACGCATAAAACCTAGGCTCGGATGCCACTGTTGGGGAACGTAGTAATTTCAAAAAAAAAATCCTACGCACACGCAAGATCATGGTAATGGCATAGCAACGAGAGGGGAGAGTGTTGTCCACGTATCCTCGTAGACCGTAAGTGGAAGCGTTAGCACCCGATCCAAGCACCGAACGTACGGCACCTCCGAGTTCAGCACACGTTCAGCTCGATGACGATCTCTGGCCTCCGATCCAGCAAAGCTCCGGAGATGAGTTCCGTCAGCACGACGGCGTGGTGACAATGATGATGTTCTACCGGCGCACGGCTTCGCCTAAACTCCGCGATGATATGACCGAGCTGGAATATGGTGAAGGGGGGCACCGCACACGGCTAAGGAACGATCCGTAGATCAACTTGTGTGTCTATGGGGTGCCCCCCGCCCCCGTATATAAAGGAGCCAGGGGGGAGGAGGTGGCCGGCCAAGGAGGGCGCGCCAAGGGGGGAGTCCTACTCCCATCGGGAGTAGGACTCCCTTCTTTCCTAGTTGGAATAGGAGAAGGGGGGAAAGAGGAGGAAGAGGGGAAGGAAAGGGGGGGCGCCGCCCCCCTTCCCTTGTCCTATTCGGACTAGGAAGGGGAGGGGCGCGCGGCCCCCTCCTGCCTCCTTCCCTCTTCTCCCTCGAGGCCCATGTAGGCCCAATAACCCCCCGGGGGGTTCCGGTAACCTCCCGGTACTCCGGTAAAATGCCGATTTCACCCGGAACGATTCCGATGTCCAAATATAGGCTTCCAATATATCGATCTTTATGTCTCGACCATTCCGAGACTCCTCGTTACGTCCGTGATCACATCCGGGACTCCGAACAAACTTCGGTACATCAAAACTTATAAACTCATAATAAAACTGTCATCGTAACGTTAAGCGTGCGGACCCTACGGGTTCGAGAACTATGTAGACATGACCTAGAACTATTCTCGGTCAATAACCAATAGCGGGACCTGGATGCCCATATTGGTTCCTACATATTCTACGAAGATCTTTATCGGTCAAACCGCATAACAACATACGTTGTTCCCTTTGTCATCGGTATGTTACTTGCCCGAGATTTGATCGTCGGTATCCAATACCTAGTTCAATCTCGTTACCGGCAAGTCTATTTACTCATTCCGTAATGCATCATTCCGTGACCAACTCATTTAGTCACATTGCTTGCAAGGCTTATAAAGATGTGCATTACCGAGAGGGCCCAGAGATACCTCTCCGATAATCGGAGTGACAAAACCTAATCTCGAAATACGCCAACTCAACATGTACCTTCGGAGACACCTGTAGTACTCCTTTATAATCACCCAGTTACGTTGTGACGTTTGGTAGTATCCAAAGTGTTCCTCCGGTAAACGGGAGTTGCATATTTCTCATAGTTACAGGAACATGTATAAGTCATGAAGAAAGCAATAGCAATATACTAAACGATCAAGTGCTAGGCTAACGGAATGGGTCATGTCAATCACATCATTCTTCTAATGATGTGATCCCATTAATCAAATGACAACACATATCTATGGTTAGGAAACATAACCATCTTTGATTAATGAGCTAGTCAAGTAGAGGCATACTAGTGACTATATGTTTGTCTATGTATTCACACATGTATCATGTTTCCGGTTAATACAATTCTAGCATGAATAATAAACATTTATCATGATATGAGGAAATAAATAATAACTTTATTATTGCTTGTAGGGCATATTTCCTTCACTCAGGTCTTAGATGTTAGGCTTGGCTGCGATGTCTGTTTGGTATTAGGCCCAGGCTATCTGCGTCCCTTCATCAGCTGGATAGGTGTAGCGATAGTCTGTTGCTTAGACGGTGGCTTTAGTCTTACTGTTGTATCACTTTGTAAGGTCTTGTGAGAATAATTAATAAAGTGGCCGTATGCATCGCCCAGATGAGGCCGGGGGTCATCCTCCTTTTCTAAAAAAATAATTATATCTTGCGTCTTGGTTGTGTGCATCCTAATTATGCACAGACTGAATGTGCACTCATTGCGTTTGTATCAACTTGATGCCTCATTTAAGTTAATAAAATTCACCCTTTGTCGAGAAATTATGTCTATTGCAGTGACGCGCACGTTGAACAAGAATGTATTTGGTAGCAATACATATTGTGGAGAAAATATCCTATGAAAACATGTACTCCCTACGTTCCTAAATACTTGTCTTTATAGAGATTTCAACAAGTGACTACATACGGTGCAAAATGAGTGAATCTATACTTTAAAATATGTCTACATACATTCGTATGTTGAGCCCATTTGAAATGCCTAGAAAGGCAAGTATTTGAGAATGGAGGGAGTAGAGCTCATGTTTCAAATGTTTATAACGACGCGCTTGGTCCGTGACATTCTCGCTGTCTTCCGAATACACCGGCTCACGATTACGTTACCAGCGTTTGTTTCGGGCACGTCCGTTTCAGTTCCCGTGTAACCGAAAAACATCTTTCACAAAACCGAAAACACCCGATACAGCCCGGTATCCAATACCGCTCGTCCTGATCATTTTCTTCACCACGAGGACGAAGGAGCAGCGACAATGATCTCCCTCACCATGAGCAGTACCATCGTCGTCTCTCTTTTCGCCTCTGCCGCCGATCTCTATTCTTCTCTGCCGCCGAGCGCCGCTGATATCCATTCGCCTCCGCCGCCGAGCGCCGACGATCTCCATCGCCTTGGGCGGCGCCGTCGATCTCTCTTCGCCGCAGCCGTGGGCAGCTCCGCCTTGAGCAGTAGCGATTGTTGTGAACGGCCAGTGATCTCATTTTCCGTCACGAGCCATCCCAGCAGTCATCCGTCCTCCAATCGTCCGGCATCGTCTACAAGGCTGACGACGGTATTCCACGGCTTACTACTCCCTTGCGTTGCGTGAACCAAACACTTCTCGTATTCAACTACCTCTAATCTAATATAGAGTATTCTCATTACAATAGTGAATACGTTAACTGAGCTCCAACCAAACACGTCGTAAGATTCTAACAAAAACACATTGCCACATGTTTCACGTGTTTTGCAAACATGACAATTTTCAAATTTAATTACACTGGGAGCTAGAGAGAAAAAAAAACAAATCCAGCACCAGTTTTAGTAATTTCAATTTAATTACACTCGGATTCTTGGTTGCTAAATCTGGCATTTTCATACTAGCTACTCCCTCCACCAATAATATAAGAGACGGAGGGAGTAGCTCCCAAGTGAAACTGCAATTTATTTTCGAAACGGAGTGAAACTGTAATTTCACAAGTTTGTAGAATGTCATCTCGCCAGCACACTGTATTTATGTCAGAATTTTTTTTAACATGGTTTTCATTTTGTTTTCACCGGTTTCCCCCGAAACTTGATTTCCATCAGATACCCTTTTTTTTTTTGCGGGGAGCCATCGGATACTTTCTCGATATTGTGTCTGCCCATTCGCGGCCGCTGAGAATAAGATTCGAGCTTCCAAACCTGCAACCGGTCGGCTGAGTAATCAGTCAGCATTTGACTCCTCGTGCACAAGAATCCGATGCTATTCCTAGGTCGAAAAAATTGTCGTTGAATCCAGGGAAGGGAAAACAAACGAATCTACTATCATACTTGTTGTGAAGAACAAGATGAACCCAGCAAATTGCACGCCGTACAGATAGTGTAGGGGCACTCCTCGTGCTGAAACAGTAGTCCAGTACCAAGAGAACTTTCCTGCAACCCAGACAAGTCCGTCTCAGGGAGAAACAGGACAGTACCACCGGTTAGTTACGTTGCTTGGCTCAGCTTCCTAACCTCCACGTCCGTGGCTTGTTGCTAGTACTAGTACGTATAGGCGTATAGCCCACATACATAGCCAGCGAGTTAGTATTATCTCCGATCGTGTCATATCATATCAGTGTGGCGTGAGAGCAAGAAAGAGAGCTGAAAGGAACAGTAGTGCCAGTAGTGTCCTCCCAATGAAAAAGGTGGGCCAAATTAGGTGGGGGGAATTAATTAGTGCACCGGGTTGGTTTGCATGGGTCGGGCGAGCATGCAGGGCGCTTTTCCGTTGTAGCCAGCGAACGCGGCTCAATCATGCAGGTTACTCATGCAAGCCAAGTGCACATCACGCCATCTTTTTCTGATGCCAACGGCCTCCTCCAAGTCCTAGTACGTAGTACCGGCCAGCCAGGGGCAACAGCAGTATAGTATAGTGGAAGCACCGGCGCGACCTCAAGTACGTACGTACTCTCCCTCTCTCTCCCGCGCGCACCGGAGCGAGCGAGCTAGCTAGCTAGGCTGCCTGGAGCGGCGAATAAACTAGCCAGGCGTGGGTGGGACGTGTGCGTGCGTGTGACGGTGGCGATCGAGCCGTGTGTGCGTAATGTGATGTGTAATGCGGCCACTTAGCAGCTAGCTTCGGGGTTGCATAACTTCAAAGAGGAGCCACCATGATGCACCCCTCTCCTCTTTGCTCCCTTTCACTTTCCTTTCTAGAGGATGCATGTCAAGATCAGGCCCGCCCTCAGGTAGCTAGCTTTTTTTTTTTTTTGCGGGATAGGTAGCTAGCTAGGACAGAATAGAATCCTGCTGCATCATCTTTAATTTTACCCCACAATAGAGACATGCACTTGTGCTAATAATTTACTAATCGGCTGGGCCATTGATCGGTCCATCGATTCCTTAATTTTACATGTCATGCACCGATGGGACCGCTTATGGAGTACCACGTAGTCGCGCGTAGCTAGTGTCGGTAACAAGTTTTACTAGTAATTGGCACGTGCTTTGCACGTTTATAGCATGCATGTCAACGATGTTGACTTCTTCAATTTTTAAATAGCTAAAACTCATTATTTATTTTTGCTAGTCATGCAACCATTTATGCTTTCCAGTAGCTATAACTCATTTTCGGGATGTTGCTTTCCATTAGCTTTACATGTTTTTAGCAACTATTTATGCTTTTTTAGCAAGGTTCTGGCATCAACGCGCCGGACATCATCTTATTTCGTAAAATATATATGCTCGATAAACGTGTAGCACTTGACTATAATTATCTTTTTTGCTTATATACAATTTTTTATGTCGCATTTTCCCTTTCTTCGAGTGTATATTGTGGAAACTATTATGTCTGTGCGGATCTTTGGAACATGGCGGCCAATGCATCCGAATTGAAAATCAATTAAAAAATAAAGATTCAAAACTTTTTGAAACTTATTTAACAAACATGACCTAGCATAATACTCGTGTAAAAAGTTTCACAGGGGAATGACTGTTGTGATATCCTCGGCAACAAAAAACCACAAGTCCAAAAAATATGAATAGTAACTTTTATATAGTATCAGTTTTGTTTTTTTCCCTGTCCAGAACACCACGCTTACACGTGCAATGCACATCTTACAGTCATGGAGTGATTTTTTTTAGAAACTTGCCGAATGTAAGTATTACTTTTTTTAGCAAGTATTGTTTTTTTAGACAATTTAGTTTTTTTTTGAGGTGAGACAATTTTGTAAGTATTGCTGAGGTAGCAAGTATGGAAGCCCATCCTTATGACACAGAGAAGAATTTGCAAATTCTGCCTTGGGCTTAGCACGTCCTCCACTCAATCTGCAACATGGCCCAAGATGTATCACGTATTGGGCCTCTTTTCTGGGAAGTGGGAAGGCGATAGTTCCAGAAAACCGTGGAGGTTGTTACGTTCTACTGTTCATGACGAATCCCACTGCTGTCAGCCGTTAGATTTAGCGCATCAACGGTTATGATTGATGCTTTAGATCCAATTCAAAACTGGTACACTATATAGTAGTATAGATAAGACAGAATAATGCTATGTAGCTCGTTGTGCCTCCTTTCTCTGTCCACTACTACTCTCTCCGTTCCTAAATATTTGTCTTTTTAGAGATTTCAACAAATGACTACATACGGAGCAAAATGAATAAATCTACACTCTAAAATGTGTCTATATACATCCGTATGTGGTAGTCCATTTAAAATTCTAAAAAGACAAATATTTAGGAACGGAGGGAGTAGTAGTTTGTCTCGAGTCTGTCTGAAATAATCAACGTCAACTAGCAGTATTTTGAGAATATAAATACTGGACGTACGTACTAGTAGTACCGGGATTGGAGTTCCTTTGAAGAAATGAGCATGGTGCAAAAGGAAGGGGGTACAAGTTGTCAACATATTATGTCACTACCAGAAAACAGACTTTTCCTCACGGCTAAGAACCCACAGGAAAAAGCCAAATCCCGTCAGGAAAATATTTCCTGATGGTTACCCGACAGGAAAATTTCGCCAGGAATAAAACGACAGGGAAATCTTTTAATGCCTGACGGCCAGCCGACAGAAATTATTTTCCTGACGGTTATTCCTGTCGACTACCCTCAGGAAAATCTTGATGCCGTTAGGTTTATAGGTAGACTTATTGTGATGGCCAGCCTACAGGGAAAATGGCACGCAGGAAAATGAATTATGTTGAGCATGTATTTTTCTTTCTTTAGGATCAATGTTGAGCATGTATCTGACAAATCCATATCCTTCTATAGTTACAAATTTATTAGCACATATCAATGGTCCACGTATGATCCCATTAAGTGAAAATCCACATCATATCTTCATACAAGCATCCAAAACCAGTATATACATAGCACGTATCCATGCATGATTGAACATCTGGTAGATGACATTTGAAAATTTTAATTGCTGTTGTTTTATTTGCTCAACAGCAGTAACATGTCAGTTGTACGCATACATGCCACCGCCACCCAAAACAATAAGACTCATGTTTCTAAGTCCACTGGTTCATGATCTGGAGCATCATCTACACCTTCATAAGTTTCTAAGTCACCTTAGGCTACCACCATGTTCTCAACATCATTGTTGCCTTCGCTGTTGCCATTGCCGACGTGGTCGCCCATAGCACCATCCTCCAAGCTAACAGAGGATAACTCGGTGTTCCCTGCAAAGTCATGTACACAAGTAACGGGAATAATATTGGAAAGAGAAGGAGATGATGACCAACATCTTTCACCATATGAGTTGTTATCCGCTTAACTCTTTCAAGTTTCATCTTTTAGCATATCTATACAATATATCCTACAGCCCCATGAAACATATATTTTATATTTTAAAGTGGCTCCAAAAGATAATCTGGTCCACTTGATGATAATTTAGCTAATCAAGGACTAAAAAAGGATGTTCATTTAGTTTTTCTTTGTAAATCTTAGATATGGCATATGGCAGCAATGCAACCATTAGATGTTATACTACCATCTTGGTGCTTTATAAAATAATGGATAGGATTAAACAATACTCACTGGTAGCTTCATGTTCGACCTTGTGCCCACTAGGACGACATTCTTAACGAGGTCCTGCCCTTTTTGCCCTGATGAAAAATGTGCAATCTCAAGATACCAATCAAGAATAGATGATTTTGTTCAGAACAAGACTAAAGATTTCTGGAAAAGCAGAGTATACTTGTAGCCAGCGGAATAACAGTTTATCTAAAAAGATGACCAAGAAGGCAAGAACTTAAGAGATTGCATAATCCCCTAATTTTAGATATATAGTAAATTCAGCTTCATCTAAACTAACATGATGGGTGAAGATTGTAATTCAAGGAAGTAAAATAAATTAATGGGGTTAGGTAGACGTTGGGCAAACAATGGCTCCAGATTCAATGCATAAGAGCCAAAGACTGGACAAGAAGACCTGAACTAAATCATGCCCTCAAAGAAGATCCAGCATGCCATACACCCTTGAGTAACTGAGGAATATGACTGCCAGTCTAGATACATGATGGAAGTAACACACAAATCAGATAGATATGCATGTGCATTAATCACCTCATGTTGCTGACCTGCGAGAACTTCATAAAGAAGAGGTATGTACTCCTCATAGTCTTCAGCATCCATGGGCTTGCACCTGAACCAAAACACACACACACACGCGTAAAACAGAGCACGGACACGCACTGACTCACTCTTCGAACAGGGCATATGCGAACAGGTGCCGAGCTCAAGGGATGACATGTTCCAAACAACAAGGTACCTACGACCAAATATGTGTTCAGGAGAAGATTAGAGGAATGGATTAGTGGCGCTGTGCATATGAGGAGAGACTGAGTTAGCATCAGGGATAGATGGTGTATAGTCTCAAAACAATTTACACTACCTCATCATAAATAAGTAATTTGCCAAATAAATAAGGACAACAACAAATAATAAGGTAACCATTTGAGAGATAATTGCCACATAAAGGCAAGTATGTATATTTCCAAAGTGTGAGAGGTACCTGAGACAGGTTTTGCCTTGCCCTTCCTTCCACTACAAAGACTTCTAAAGATGAGAAACAAAACCTAAAAGAGAGTGGCACAACTATGCAAATAATTACTTACATTGCTAACTAAAATATGACTAACTTGCTTCTAAAATTGAACGTTTACTGCCAAAATTATTTGTGAAGGGAGGCGATATATAGAAGTTGTACCAGTGTGGCTGCAGCTTCAACAAAGGATCCTTGATATGGCAGATTCAAGCTACAAGAAATCAAGCATGAAAAAAGAGTAAATATTTGACATCTGATTTCAAGACATTATACTACAATTTGCTCATAAAGTTTTTCAAATGTACATAAATACATAAATGCCACTGAGAAAGCAGCTATAGGCCTCATCTTTATATGCGGTACATATTCTAATAGTACATATCTAGCAATGATACAAGAAGCTTTTCAGTTTCTCAATTATATTAGCTAACATCAGTGCTAATAACACAACCAATTGTAGGTCCTAAAATTTTGAGATATGTGAGAGAACAAAACTCTTTCTAGCAAATTGAAAATTGAACAAATCAACATACTGAAAACAGATGCAAAGGGACCCTTATTTTCCCACTCACAAGCCTACTCTTTTCACCAATGAGCCAGCAAAAGAAGGAAATCAAGATCCGGATGCCCTCAGATCTAGATTCTACATAAATTGTATGAACAACTAAAGATCCTGACTTCGTTATTTGGATGACCATGGTTGGACTTACCACAGAAAAATGGATCAACTGGCTTGGACAAAACGGAGAGGAGGAGGCCGATGCTGTCACGTCAGACGAGGAGGAGCAGGAGTTTACTGGATGTGCAACAACAGACTTACCCAGATCTGGAGCAGGGAGCACGGGGTACAATCATCGCGTCCAGGGAAGCCGTGTTGGGCGGAGTGTTCCGACGAAGGTGGGATGCAGCAAGGGTCGGAGCTGCAGGCAAGCGACAGTGGAAGTCACAGACATTAAAGGTGGGCGTCGGTGGCGGATGCAGGTTGACCCGGGCGGCGGTGGTGGAGGTGAGAGACGACCAGTAGTGGAGGTCGGGAGAGTGGAGGGCGAGCGGCGCCGGAACGATTTAGGGCAAGCGGCGCCGGAATGATTTAGGGCGGCGGCGCCGGCCAGGAAGTTTGAGGAGGGCGGCGGCCATGGAGCAGATGTGAGATGGAGAGATGGGACGAAGTGAGGAATTGGTGGTCTAGGGATTCTATTCATCTGGATGGGCCTTTTTTCCTGTAGGCCCATACACACAGGAAAATCGGCGGAAGTTTCATTTGAGGCGCCAAAGCGAAAAAAACGCGGGAGGTAAGAATTTCCGGCGCCAGAGCCCGTTTCGCGGTGGTGAAATGGCGGGCTGGGCCTTAAATATTTTTCTTGTGGGCTGGACTCTCAGGAAAACAGTCAATTTTCCTGGGAGCCAAATTTAGCCCGTCAGGAAAATTTATATTCCTGTGATGGGCTTTGGGCCTCACAGGAAAATTCGTCGCCTACAGGAAAAGTACAGTTTCTGGTAGTGTGTTACTGCCCGTCCCTTTTCGTGCCCAGTTTTTTTTCCCTTGTGGGTGAAAAGTGAAAACGTCCAGATTGTCTTTTACACACTCATGCAGCTCGACTGAAAGGGAAAGTCTGGCTACCTCGACGTACCGGGCAGAAGAATTGGACAAGAAGCATCGTTCCAAATGCAGTACATATCGTAGATCATCACACGAATCCAACATGAGCGTTACATGAAATGTCTTCAATTTCACTCATGCACACACAGACCGGTCTGCCTGGCAAAGTGGCAATGGAAGTGCGCGTTCACGATAAGCTAGCTATATATTGTATTCTTCATCTAGACATTTAACGACTATGCATTGGCAGTTAGACGAGTCATATGCAAGCTAACCAAGAATAATCTCTAAATTCTCTTCTAAAAACAATATATATCTAAATTCAGCAGGTCGACACAAACTCTTGGCATTCCAAAACATCACCGAGTCATTAACCACCTCATATTAGTCACTCTCACATTCTTCCTTGAAGCCGAAGCTAGCCGAGACTGGCATATATATGAATCATGCATGCATGGCCGGTGCACGGTAGTGTGATTAATGGCGCCATGGGTACATGCTGCATGCCTAATGATAACGGTGCACGGTTATGTGGGTAAATGGGTACCGTCCATGCATGCAGTTGCAGACTTGCAAGCGGCACAACCGTTACATGCCATCAGGAGGCTAAGCTCTTCCCTCTGAACATGCATCGATGGAGCAAGTTGGAAGCTAAACCCAGAGCCTGATAGGCCACCAAACGTCCACGGCCGTGCGCGCGGGTGGTCTCCGTGCTACGCTAACCTGCATGCTTTCTCCAACGCACGCTAGCCAGCCCCGCCCCGCCGGTCGACGGACGCATTCCCCGCTACGTCACTATCCATGCGGTTGCATCGCGCTAGCGCTCTCTCTCTCTCTCTCTCTCTCTCTCTCTCTCTCTCTCAAAAACTATAGTAGCTGCCATCATTTGGCACTACCCTTGAAGCCACACTAAGCCGGGGGTACTACTAACCAGTACACGCACACTTAACTAAGTAGATTCGTATCGTCTACTGTCGTGTGCGGCGATCTCTGCCACCCTCGTGATCGACAACGCATTTGCAGAGGGCCGGAGTAAACCATCCATATCTGTACTGTTCTCGTTGTCGTTAGCAAATGTGTTCCACAAGCCAATGGTTAGCTTAAAATACGACGTATATCCGGACACATGCCCAGAAAGAAGACGCCTATTATGCATGCTTTTGGCGGATAATAAGTTCGCCTTTGTTTTCCTGGCGTGGTGTGGGAGCTAAGTGCGGGTTGCCGGGTTCTCCTGCACGCCGCTGGTGGCTTTAGGAAGCTAGGGCCCCTTGTAGCCTTTCAGCATGTGTACTGGGATGGCATGATTGCACGATTGATCGCCTTCTCAAGGCACGCACGTACGTGATACTACGAGCGATGCGAACAGGTCGATCGAGCCGGCTTGTACCTACTACGTACGTATAGTAGTGGCACCGATTGTTTGCGCGCGCGTGCCGGCCGTGTGGTTGATCTGCTGCGCATTCATCTCGGCATGCGGCTGTTATTTTCCTGGATGCGTCTCTTTCGTTTTTGTTTTTTCTTTTTACTTTCCGGATGAAGAGACCCCCAGCGGTTATCATGTGATTTTTCACCTCCGAGCGGTAACTTTCGCCTTTGCATCCTTCTAGAACCGGATGAAGTGACCCCCAAGCGGTTACACTACACCAAATTACGTCCATCTGCAGATCCGCTCACGTAGTTTTCAGACATGAAAGTGAGGGAAACAAAGATAATTATTATGTAGGATGAAGACGACTTGCATGCGGTGGTCTATTTATTGTTTGTTCATTCTTGCTGACTATCACTGGTTAGGTGATTAATTTGTTCCTAACAAATGAAACGCTTTTTCTCCTCCCCTCGAGAGAATCACGCGTCTAGGTTTCCCCGCCTTCTGTCAGCGCCGTCGTAGATCTGCGTTGTCTCACATGGCCTTAGGGGTATATGGAGGCGTGGTGGATTCGGCCCTTGCTGGTGAGAGGGCTCCTGCTTCGTCTGTAGATTTTTTTTAAAATAATTTGTTCAGGGTTTGCGTCTTGTTCAAGAAGGCGAGATGACATCGCCCCCTGAAGATGTAATAAGATTCTCCTCAACTAGCCCCTTCCCTGGTGGTGCATCTCGCGCCATCCGAGCGCATGTGAAGGTGCTGGGATTCGGTCGGTATTTGTCTTCGATGGATCTGGTCTTCGTTCGTTTGCGTTCGTGTGTCTACGAATTGGATCCTTTCAATCTATGATTCTCTTCATTGGCCACAGTTCATTGTTCTCCTAAGCTGGTCCTTCGGGCCTTAGCACGACGAGTTTTTAACTTTCTATTACAACAAGATTTGCTCAGCTCTTGTGAGGAAGGGGCAATGACAGAGGTGCGTCTTCGGCTCACTCAAGTGATTATAGTCGTCACTATGTGGTCTACGGACATTGATGTATTTTTGTTATTTATTGTGTTCTTTGTACTACCATGATATTTGATGAATAGATTGAAAGTTTTCCCAAAAAAGATGATATGTTCCGACTTCCTCCTTCTCAAAATGTAAGGCGCACTTGACTTTGCACGGTCTTTGATGCAAGACTTTGACCATTCGTCTATACTTACTAATAAAGAGAGGTAAGTTTATGTCCGTCCGTCTACTCCTCAAGTGATTGAAAAAAAAGTTTCAGCAAGGAATAGTTTGCCCCTGTCGCTAATTGACTTGCTGACTCATGGACCACACGATGCGGAGTGGGCTTCTTGCTTCTATGCGTGGCCCGGGTGGACCTCCCGCTACCCGTCCCCACATGTCCGATCAGAGTTATCGACCAAATGACGCATGGGTAGGCTCCCTACAAAGGGCTGATAAATATAGGCGTCATATTCAGTGTGACCTAGAAAAAAACTAGACAGGTAAATCTTTGAGAATAAATCTCCTCATGTTCACTATATCAAGAGAAATATACTTGAGCGTGTATGGTATAACTTGATCACTCATTCTACACTCCTAATCCAATTAATACGTGTGGTTACTTACTCACGTAAATAATTAACGTGTTTTAGGAAAAATTGTGCCATTTAAATGTATTTGTGCCCTTTGAAAAATGTTAATCCCTCTGATCAGGAATAATTGACGCAGCCTCTATAAAAGTACGTAATTTAATAAAACATCTATTTTAAAATGTTTGTGTAGTTTTAAGAAAAGTGTTCACATGTTGAAATAATGTTCATATAATGTCAAAATATCCACCCTTCTTTTTAAAAATGTTCATGTAATTCTAAATAGTAGTTACGTGCTTAAAAACATATTCATAATTTAAAAAATATTCATGCACTTTTCAAAATCCCATGTGATTTTAAAAGTGTTTATATGTTTTGAAAAGAATGTTGATGCATTTGAAAAAATAAATATACAACTTAAACTAAGTGTTGGTATGAGGGGTGGTGTATAGATTAGGTGTAGGTTGTAGCTCAGGATGGGTGGCCATCACGTACAGCTCAACAAGATTAGTGTCAAAAGTATTAAGCATCCGCTTGCGATGACGCGGTTCAACACAAGTGAGGTACTATGCTAAAATAGATAGTGTGGACATGTGTAGAGGTCTTGAGTCGTGCTTATTGCGGTAGGAGCATGCAGTAGCGGAGCTGAGCACAAGTCTCAGGTATGACATATATCTACAGTGTCAAATTTGGTACAATCATGAAGAAAAACTCCACCACGCCCCACTTCATGGGAGCATGCATTTTTTCTGGACAATTTTTCTAGTAACATGTATAAATGGTATTATCGTGTTTGTCTTACAAAAAGTTTGTATTTCATATGTATTTATACCAATTTTGTATGCATACAATAAGTAAAAATCATACTCAAAATTATGCGATGAAGACAAGAAAAAAATAACGTGCGCCTTATATTTTGGGGAGAAGGGAGTATTTAGCAAAAAAAGTGATTTGTTCCTACAAATGACGGAGATCTCTAGCCAACATATTTGCTTCTTGTTTTGTGCTCCTCCTTTTGCCCATCTTCTTCTTCTACTCCATGATATCTTCGGTGATGGTGAGCTCGTGATGCTTCAAGGTGGAGCCTCCAATTGCATGAGCGTTGACGGTGGAGTTGAGGGCAAGAGGGACACCTGACCAGACTAGTTAGCGTTCTGAGATGAAGATCGCCAACAATGCGGGGATGTGATGATTGTGGAGAGAGGTGGCCATGCACCGACACCAAAAAAAAAATCGTTCTAGGGCATCCCAAGCTCTCCAGCCGATACCATGAAGGCTAATGAAGTTGAACATAGTTTGAGTCACGTCTTGAGAATCATGGACGAAGCTAGGAATTTAACTTTGTCTTTGAGAGAAGGAGTGAGATTCTTTGGATCAACCATAGAGAAACCTTACATAGTAACCTCCCAAAGACCAAAATTTCTCCATATAGATGATTTCTCGCTATAGTTTTCCAATACGCACACTGATACCTATCAAACATGGGTATGGGGCCAACATTATCCCATAAGTGTTCTGAGAAATAGAAACACTATAATCGAATGCCACCTTTGGGTGGTCCAGTAGTAGGCCCCCTCTTCACCCAAGTAGGAGAGCTTCTCCGTAGACGTATTCATTAGGTTCTTGATTTTGGTTTTAAGTCTTTAATTCTAGCTCACCTTATTATCCAAAGAAGACGTCTTTAATTTATAAGCATTAAAGTCTACTACAATAGTAAAAAATAATTGAACTTATGGTACTAGTTCATTGTGTTTGGAGATACACAAAACCACCGGTGTATGCACAACCAATGGTTTTGAGTAGCTCTCTTAGGTCCCACGGTTGTCAAAAACTTCTCTGGCTTGCGCATCGGAGTTGGTCATCAATAGTTGTATTGGTACATGTTTGAAATTAGCATATACTTATGCACTACCTTAACGATCATTGCTCAAAACAGAAGAAAAATATATGCATCAACGTATATGGAGTATGGGATGGTTTTTGCCTCAGTGGTAGAACTTAGCAAAAAAAGTGTTTTCAACAGGCAGCTAGAAGAATACTCTAGGATACATACTAGGCGTTTTTAGCCACTATCCTCAAAAGTGCAGCAACAACATCAACACACATACACACCATATTTAATGTGGAAAACCCTCAATGTGGGTAAAAACATGAGCCGGTGCCACACCTAAACATTCTTCCACTATTATCAAAATAGGGGATACATCAAGTCTTCTTTAGGTAGCATTAGAGGCTCTTATGCATCAAAATTTTATGTTGGATAATAGTGAGATTTGAGGCTGCAAGATTTAGAGATTGGAACTCACTGATAATTGTACAACCACAACTCGAAGGATACAAAATGGCGGATCTGAACTCCACAATCTTGGAAGAAACTCACTTTTCTTGATGGCGTTTTTTTTCTTTCAGTCACCCCTCTTTTGTTTTCTTTTCCCTTTTAGTGGAGGCTAACCTAAAAATTTCATCACACCTCTTGCTAGTTGTTGGATGGAGGCTAAACGTTCTCTTCTCTTGAGTGCAAACTCGAAAATACCATACGGTCATAACCTTAATGAGTAGTAAGCTCTTGTACATATTTGGGATATCTATAAGACTTTGAAGTCAACTTCTCATGGCCCACATAAGAAGGATATCATACAGTATGAGTGATAGTCAATCTTAGAAAAATGGTTTAATTTTGTTATGATGTAGGCCAGAAAAATTATGCATATGCATGCTGCTGCCTCATCCTCCTCGCTAGAGGGAAACCGATGCATATCAATTTCGTTGTTTCCTCCATTGATCCTTGACACCATTGTCATCAATTTATTTCTCGAAAGGAGGCTCCTACCTGTAGCACCTTGTTGGCATAGGCCAACAGGGGTCCTCTGCAGTTAAAGATGTGGCCATCAACATTTGTTCCATAACCGCCAATGAGTTTAGAGATAGTGAGCCGGTTAATATCATCCAAGAAATATCGAAACACTTATGTGTGTCAGGGGCTTGAAACACTTTTGCTTTCGGTTGATTCTTTGAGTCGTTGGATTGAAGTCTAATGGCGCTAGTTCATGTTCCTCCACCAGCCCTACCTCTTCCCGGTTGCTCCGCCTCCCACCCGAACCGGTAAAGCTTGTTTCTCCTCTTCGATGGTGACATGATAGCAAGGCACGTTGTCCCCGCCCCCGATGAGGTCCTGGTTAGCCCCCGTTGGTGCTGCCACGACACCCCCGGCTTGCATTTGTGGTTGCCCTACTTTTTCTCTCTATTGACTGATTCAATTTGTTTTCCAACTGCATGATGAATTACACGGGTGAATACGACCTCTGCTAGAAAAGAAAATCCCTACAACGATGTGCCGCCACCTTTTCGACCCTAACTAAGCTTATCATCAGTTTGTCACAGTTAACGACATATGGAGGCACGACGGGATCATCCATTTGCAAATCAAGATGGATAGATGGAACACGGAAGTCGGCAAAGGGTGTTGGTGTATGTCACGCATGGTTGGTGCGATTATAGTGAATAATCTGAGCACAATTATACATCTAGCCTGTTAATTCAGTTTGGCATTATGGTGGCTTTTGTAAACCACTTATCATGAATAGCAGAGAGCACAGATGTTGCGTTTTTCTAGCTTGCATTGTCGCAACAGTCCTCCTAGGTGATTAATACAGTACCCGTTCCCCATAATCATGCATGCGCTAATGAGAAAAATCTCAAGTCATACCTCCAACTAACCCAACTTTTGGCCCGTCATTTTCCATCCTGTAGCGTTGGGCCCTACTCGATTCCTCTCCCCGGCCGTGTCTCTGCCTCCTTTGCTGTTACTAGTACAACAGTAGAAGCTGCTCCTCTTCCTTGCTCCCGCACGCACCCAACTATAGGAGCACTTCATTTTGATTACGAAAATCCTAAGCCTACGGAGCACAAGTAAAACGGGGTGTATCTTGAGCTCCAATCCATTGCAGCGCAAGCACCTCAAAGCGCACACACACTTACACACATACTCCTCAGCTAGGTTGCTTGAGACCTACTACTTCATTGCTGCGTCGTCTTCTCCTCCCCGCCCCCCGTACGTGCGCAGTTCTTGGCACGCACGCTTCCCCATATATACCCCTGCCAGCCTTCCCGACCGAGATAGATAGATAGAGATACACACGCAAGGCAACGAACCAACCATCACACTGAGACGAGGTAGCTCGCCGGTTGCTCGGTCGTTTGTTCGTCCGTCCCTTGAGCCGGCCGCGCGCGCGTGCCGGGCGGGCGGGAGAATGGGACGGCACGCGGGCACCGGCGGCGGCGGGGGCGTCCAGCAGAAGCTGCGCAAGGGGCTGTGGTCTCCCGAGGAGGACGAGAAGCTCTACAACCACATCATCCGCTACGGCGTCGGGTGCTGGAGCTCCGTGCCCAAGCTCGCCGGTACGCTCCCCGCGCCCACGCGCACACACACACTTCTCTCCCCTCTTCAGTTTACCTGCATGTGTGCTGCTACATCGCTCTAATCTAACAACCGTTGACGCTTAATGCGTGTGCTGAATGAATCCAGGTCTGCAGAGGTGCGGCAAGAGCTGCCGGCTGCGGTGGATCAACTACCTGCGCCCCGACCTGAAGCGGGGAAGCTTCTCGCAGCAGGAGGAGGACGCCATCGTCGGCCTGCATGAGATCCTGGGGAACAGGTACATACATTACGCCTTCCATTTTGTTTGAAATTGTAGCAGTGTGAAATCTTGCGAATTGCTGATGAACGGAGCGGAATCAATGCAGGTGGTCGCAGATAGCGTCTCACTTGCCCGGCCGGACGGACAACGAGATCAAGAACTTTTGGAACAGCTGCCTCAAGAAGAAGCTGCGGCAGCGCGGCATCGACCCCAGCACCCACAAGCCCATCTCCGGCGTGGTGGGGGTAGAACCGGACCAGGCATCGAAAGATGAGAGGCCGCAGGCGGCCGACGGTCTAGCCCTGAAGCAGCAGCAGGTGTTCGACCCTTTCCCGGTGGCCGACACCTTCGGCGCCGGCTTCGATGGGGCGGGCATGCCGCTGTACGACCACCTCGGCGGCAAGGACGCGGCCGGGTTCGTGGACTACAGCAGCGTGCTGGACGTGTCGGAGAACCTGGGCTACGGCGAGAGCTCCAGCAACAGCAGCAACTGGAACAGCGCGCCGGAGGCGAGCAACGCGCTGGAGGGCGAGGCGCTGCATTGGGCCTCGGAGAGCAAGGTGGAGCCTTTCGCCGGCTACGCCGGCGACGAGGACGACAAGTTCGCGCTGCCTTGCCACGGCCAGCAAGAGCACAGCATGGCGCATTTTGACTTCAACCTTGAGTACTTCTGAGGCCTTTTCTGATATAGTCATCGTCGTATATATTGTTTTCACACACGGGCACGGGCAAGACCAACCAACCGGGAGATTAGCGACTGTACTTTGTCAATTTTCTCTAGTCTTTACTACTCCTTTTAACACTGTTTCTTTTCTTTTCACCGTCTGTTTATGGTTCTTATATATGGCTGAAATAAGAGGTATAGAAATGTGAACACTCTGTAATTTACCATGAGATTCCGCTCTCTCTCTTTTTTGTAATGATAAGGAATAAGATTCTTACACTTTTGCTCGGTAAGTTGCTATTACTTGGAAGATTATGTGTTGTGTATTCCTGAAGGAGAAACTATCAGTCGCCGTCCTGTCTTAGCTTCTTTCTCCCCTTGGATTTGTGTCTCGTGAAACTAAAGCAATGAGAAAGAAAGATGCTGCTGTTATAGTAGTACTAGTTGGAATTAGGAGCAGCTGTCGTACGTGCGAGTCAATTTCAGTGATTAGTTTGGGAGCAGTACTGTGTGCACTGTTGTTGCACAGCCATTTCGTGGCATTATTAATGCTGGTGTTAGCTTGTAACCCAATTTTCCGCAAAAGGGTCCCTTTTGCTAGAAGGTGGGTTTGAATTACTCCCGTGACAACATGGCTCCAATAATCTAGCGGTGTTGGTGGAGAAAAGAAAAGAGAGACGAGTGGAACTAACTAAAGAAAGACGCTAACCACCTTGCCGCCCGTTCGGGATTCCTTTCTACGGAACCGACCGAACGTGCCAGTTTCTTCTTTGTTCTTGCGCCGGCGATTTGCGGGACGTAATTTATTTTGTTTACGATGTGATGGCGCGCAGAGCCATGATACGATGTCTTGCTTGACGCCAAGACTCTGACCGCGGCTGGCGGCAGAAGCACTGCACATGATGGCTGGAAACGCCGTCGCAGACATCCATCCATCGTGCTTCAAATCCAATCTGGATTTCAGGGGCTGTAAAAGGTCTGCCAAAACGGAGGGGCCGGCCATCGAGTTGCGTGTTCCAAAGAAGGGCCGTGTCCGGTGTATGAATCATCGCCCCATTGAGGGGATGGCCCACGGGATCAACGACGACAAGATCGAACACCATACATGCTAGTGGTACTTGGTAAACTGCTAGGCACGTTCGTCAGTTGTTGCTGGCATCGTTCCATCCCATCCCCTCGGAGCTCGGGACCAGGTTAGTATTGGTTCATCAAAGGTACTAGTACTAGTATAACAGCAGACCACCAGACACCTGATCTGACGTTCTGAGATCATACCTGTCATGCACCGGGATGATGAGCAGCAACCAGTGGAGTGGACCAGGCGGAGCATTATGGCGAGAGGCCAACGAGGAATAAACCAGCCGCGGTGTTGCCTTGCCGCGGGGCCGGGCCAGTGGCGTCGCCCGCTGTTCTGCCGCGGGGTACGGCGTTGGCGGGAACAGAAGCTGCACCGGCCGCGCTCTGTAAGCCGGTCGATCTCGTACGTACGTGCTGTTCCGGGTCCAAGCCGGAACAACATGGGCCGATGTACGTGCGCCAGTGCCGCTTCTGTGCTCGGATCCTTTCGTTGGCACATGCGCGGGCAAAGCACGCACTCGGAAACTTTGCCCTAGCTCGTTTCAGCCTTTCAGTTTCAGGATGAAAAAAACTCGCGGCAGCGTTAATAACACGCCTCTAAACCTTTATGGATGGTACTGAACGGCCATGCGTGAGCTGACTGATGCAGCTGAGCGTTTGGTCAAAGAGCCGCAGGCATGGCTACAGGCCACTCTCCCTTTTTTTTTTTTTTGAGAATCCCTTCCTTTTATTAATTAAAACACGTCCGGAATGTCGCGTGCTACACTATGAAGAATACAATCAGGTGGCACCAGAGGCTACAGGCCACTCTCTATCTCTATGGAACGACCTTTTTTTTTTTGAGGGAACATGAAACAAGCATTCTGTTTCGCGCTGATCGGATGTGTATCTATTTGCAAGCCAGGCAATATCACCTTCTTTAAAGGATTGCCACGATTCATTCGTCACAAGCGGCGATACAACGAACAAACGTGGATACGTAAGGTCTTCTCCAAACCTAGCCACCACGGTCAAATCTAGGCGAAGGAGATTTGAAATTGTTCATGAATAAAAAATGTTCATCAATTTGAAAACTGTTCAAAAAATTTATTTTTTAAACATGGATTCCAAATATTTCATAAATTTGAAAAAAAATACCCATGTACTATAAAAAGTTCACGAGTTCAAAAACTACAGCGAATCAAAATAGGATCATGCCGAATTCAAAATATATTTACGTGTTCAAACAATGTTTGTGGATTAAAAAATATACATGAATTTAAAAAATCATGAATTAAATTATTATCGCGGTGAATTAAAAAAATCATGTATTACAAAAATGCTCGCGGAAAATTGAAAAGATGTTGTCGGAATTCAAAAAATGATCATGAAATAAAAAAAATTAAAAAGTTTAAAATATAATAACGTTGAATTCAAAAAATATTCATGATTTCAAAAAAAATCCACATATTAAAAAAAATCAGAAAATGCTCGTGAGTTCAAACATTGTTACCTAGCAAATTCAAAAAATGTCCGCATATTCAGAAAAATATTATAATCAGAAAAAAAAATATTCACGAATTGAAATTATTTGTAAATTTTTCAAAATTATTAATGAATTTATTAGTAAAATAAGAAAGGAGAATCAAGCAAAACGAGAAGACCAAATCAAGAAAAGAGATTTAATACAAAATAGGGTGAGAAAGCACGAAGAAACGAGAAAAGAACATCCGGACGCTCAACGGAAAGGAAAAAGGAGTTATTGGGCCGGCCGCTCGGAGCGCTCGTGTAAGGCGATCGAGGCGATATCGCTCACAACGATCGGATATATATCACTGACGCAGCAAAAAAAGCCCATCATCTTCTTCATTAAATCTAAGCATGCACGATCGAGCATATTCATATATAATACTCCCTCCGTCCCAAAATAAATGTCTCAACTTTGTACTAGCTCTAGTACAAATTTGTACTAAGCTCAACACACTTAATTTGAGACGAAGGGATTATCTTCTAAATTTAGCCACACGAATACGTCATCGTGTACCTCCAACGCCGAGGGTGATGCACCGCAACTCATGTCGAAGGAGACCCGTCCGGAAGCGCGGTACACATGCAATCCGGCGGGCGCTTTTGAGGACCCGAAACCCCACACGCCCAGGAGGGACCCCGTCAGGGCGCGCGGCGGCTATGGGCTGCCCTAGGTCGGCCTAACCACCCCTAGGGCCTCGAGGTTCGCCGCCCTGCAACAAGAAGAACGAACAAAGAACGAGGAAGAAGAAGAACAAGGCAGAAGAAAAAGTAAAGGGCAAAAGTTTAGATAGATTTGTTCGATTGTGTGTTGTTATTCAATCGGCCGTCACCTCTTACATATATATGAGGCGGCTGGACTTTCCGTACAAGAAAAGGACTCAAATCCCGTCCAAAACATCAAAAGATAACCTAACTCGGAGTACGAGGGCCGGAACTTCCGGGCTGAAATTACATTAAGTAGCCCTCTTGCACAGCTCTTGCAGGTCGCATATGGCTTCGGATCGCGATAGTCCCAAAAGACAAGTTATAGATCTTGCAATGCATAAAAATTCCTTAGTTGATCACTTTTCCATCCGAGGTGATCTTGATGTCGAAATCGGCCCCGCAAATCTGCAAACAATGTTAAAATTCCATTTTTTGGGGTGCACCGCGTGCAAACTTTTGGTTTAGCCCGGAACCTCCCGGAAGTTTTGCCCGGAACTTCCAGGGCAGACTTATGCAGCACACTGTTTTGACTCTAACTTTTGCATACGAACTCCGATTTAGACGTTTCTTAGATCAAAATCGATCATTTCGAGGAGACGAAGACAATCTGTAGAAACTTTTCTCATACGAGGCCATCATGGGGGCGTAATCAGCCGAATAGTATTCTGAATACAAAATCTCAGTGTTTCAAACACAACTTCGGCCTTAGAGATGAGATCGGATGGCTATGTCCCAAATATCAAAGTTTCTCCTTTTGACGATATGGAACTTTCTCACTTTGAGCACTTTTCCATTTAAAGCCTTCTTAATTATGTTTTTGACCATGTCAAAATCTGGTGTCAACACATGTCCCCCTATTTTTCAGCAAAGTTTGTGTGCCGAAAAATAACTTCCGCATAGCTTGTTCTAAGGGCGATGCCAACACTCCATCGGCCATTTTGCATGTTCTTAGGACGACAAGTATATATCGTCCATTGCTTGTTTGAACCTCTTGATGCAAACTTGGGTGAAAACTTCTCAGCTTCTATAACAATCCGGTGATAAGGTCCCATAGATCAAAACCATCCTCCGAACCATATTGTTCACCCTTTCACTAGGATTTTGCAGATAATCAAGAATGAACTTCCTCCAATTCTTACTTTGCCTGCATAAAAGTTTCATTAGTGGCTAAAGCGGTGGGCTTCGATTCAGCCTTACCTATGTTGACAAGACCTAGCATCGGCTATTGATAGAAATACAATACACCATGGTTAACATAGTAGCCGGATGCTTGCTGTGCCAACTCTTTCGAATTGTCATGCCTAGATATATGAACAATTTTAAAGCAACCCAAGGTAAATCTTGCATCTAGACATACCAAAAGATAAACTATAAGTGATTCGTCAAAATATTGATAACCCTTGGATATTTGTTGCACTACTAATAACGAATCACCGGAAGCCTCAATATGTATAGCACCTATAGAAAGGCAAAGCTCCAATCCGAATGACAATGCATATTCGGCTTTGATGATTGTGCAAAAATATTTTAAGCGGCATGAGGCTTCACAAACTAGCTCCATATGGAGAATAAACAACACCAACACTTTGGCCATTGCTACAAATTGAACCATCAAAATATAATCTCCATAGTACTAGAGAGACAAGGCTCATATCACTTAACGTGTACCTTGTCTTGGTCTCCAATTGAACTAAGGACGATGTTAGAATTCCACACCGGTCATGATCAGATAGTTTCTTAGGACGATAGTTAAGTATCAGCCATTACCATGAGGTCCACGTAGAATTCACCCACCAAACTATGTATAGCCGAAACAAACAAATAAAATAGCAATAAAATATTTCGGCCCCTTGTATTAGCAACAAAAATGTAACTAACCAAATGTATAGTGATTTGGTAATACCCTCTCATGATATAGAAAATTATGTTACATCCATGGATCAAAATAAATCCATGGAGGGTAATTGATCATACCTAGGGATGAATTCCGTGGCAAAGCCATCAATGGCATGGTTGAAGAAAATGGATGATGTTCTAACCGAAAATTTTGATGTTGTGATGCACACCTTCGGCTTAATTGTTTGTTGCTTCCATCCTTCTCTTTCTTCACTTTTACCATACTTGTTGCAATAGAAGCATGCGCATCATTTTTATTTTGATTGATCCTCTTGGGAACCCATGCCATGTTCCTCTTTCTCAGCTCTTGTGCACTAAGATTTTGTAATTCCTTCTTTCGCCAATACGATAAGCCGAGTGGGCACCCCGGCTGTGATTTTGTTTGAAGCAGTGGAAATTCTTGTTTTACCTTGTGCACTCTCAACTTCTTTTCTTCATATTTGGCACTCTGATTTTTATCAATTGATTGCTTCACTTCTTTGCCTTTTGTAGCCAATGTCAACACTTTAATTGACTCTTTGTTATTTGAGATCAAATCTGAAGTAGCACACTTACGATCATCTCTTTTCACGCGGTAAACTTGCTTTACCACCTCTTTCTTCTTCCTTGAGCTCTAGACCGATTCCTTATGATTGAAACGGTCTCTGATGTGTGATTGTTCAAATGTTGATCTTCTTGGAGCTGCATAGTATTGCTGAGATGGTCTAGAATAAGATGGGGAATGTCCCCTTGTATCATACCTGTCACATGATGAATATGTATCTATATGAGCATAGGGAGGCATCCACGGCATTGGCATTGGCGGCCCAAAATAAGGATATGAATATGTTGCATTAAAATTATCACTTTGCCAATACCAATCCTTATATTTGCGCCTTGGGGGTGATCTTGGTTTCTTTGCATGATTTGGCCGATAAGCATTCTTCCATTCACTCTTCTTTTGATATTTATCCAATAGTTCAGCGAAGGTGATTTTTGATCTCTTACACTTGCACTTATTTCAGCCTTTGTTTCCTTTTGGTTTGCTTTCATCAATCATTGGATTTGCTTGCTGCCCCCCAGTCCTTGGCGTCTCCATTGTAGCTTCGGTGGAATTCTTGCCCTCAAGATTATATTCGTTATGCTCTTCAACAACTTCTTTACTTGAAAGCTTGATCCCATCACCTGCAGCTTTTACATTCTCTGTAAATGGATTGACTTGAAGAAGCCGATGCAAAAACTTTTTGCCATCAGGACAATCGGAATAGAGTGGTCATCTCTTGGTGTTTCAAAAAACTTCAATCGTTCTTTTTCAATGGCCGATTTAACTATTTGACAAAAAATTGTTGCAATCCTCAAAATTATGCTTGGACGAATCATGCAACTTACAATACATTCGTCCTTGGATTGATGGCTTAACATGGTGATCAAGAATTGTAATGTAATTATTTTTCAGCAACAAATCAAATATTTGATCACACATGCTTGAATTGAAGGTATACTTCTTGTTTTCTAGCCCATATTGTTGTTTGAACGGCTTTGGAGATAAGAAAACGAATGGTTCAGATTTGGAATCTCCCCATTCGGCTATGCATTGTGTTTTCCACTCTATCTCCGATGTCTTTGGATAAGATACTATACTTGCATCGGTTTGCTCAGACGATTTTAACCTTGGCTTTATATTTCTGAAACGAAAATGGTTAGAGCATACATGTATCAATGGAGACCAAATGCAAGCCAAGTAATAAATAAGCAATAGGTCACTATCCGTCTCTTTGAATGGTACAATATATTGACTGATATGCTTAGTAACAATTTTATTGCTAACAAGTAAATTGCCCTTCTTCATTGGTGTTTGAAAATTACTTATGATAATTTTTCTAATAGATGCATCAACAATAAAGTTGTGACCAAATCTGAACATAGGTAAATCACTTGCTAGACATACCTCTTCAAATATGTTGGGAGAGCATGACGATTGCATGTGATGAATAATATCGTGCTTTGCTTTTGGATGGCTCCCCAACGCCTCTTCATCATCTTTTTCTTGATTCTGTGCATCATTACACTGAAGATTTTTGTCGGCCGAACTTTGTTCGGTTACTTGTTCTTGTCCTTGAATCTTGTCAATTTCTACGACACGGAACTTATAGGGCAGGAAGTAGGTTCCATTAACTTCAGAAAAATCAAGCACCGTGGTTTTCCTATGCTTTCCATGCCCTTTCTCAATAATGCTGGCCTCTTTGGATTTGATGGACTCAGAATATATACTACTTGATTCAGCTTTTCCAATAACCGAATTTTCTTTGTTACCTGAATCAATAACTTTATGTTTTTAAATTTGCAAGGCTTCTCGCTCTTGTCTAATTTTAGCCCACATCTCAGCTTGGCGAGCTTTAAACTTTTTCATCTCAATTTCCATCCACTCCTAATGAGATTTCCTCCCAATACTTTCAGACTTTTCCAGCAATGAGGTACCGAAACTTTGCAATTGTTTACGGGGTGCACTGGATGGTACAACACTGGGCAACTGCATCATTTGCACAACTCTAGCTTTTACTGCAGCAAAATCATGAGGCCTCCCGCCTTCTATTAGTTCCTTTCAAATGGAGTTGCACAAATCCCAAGAGAATGTAAGCTTGTTCTCAACTACCCAGTTTGGATATGGTTGACCCCGATGCTTTTAGACTCTTTCGGCAATGAGATGTTGCTGAAATTCTGTAATTGTGTAGGGGGAACATGATATGCCACGGTAGTAGGTGAAGGCATTTGTGCTCCTCTAGAAGTTTCACTTATTCGGCCATGACCATTAAGGGGTGGAGCCGAATTATGGACATCAACAGTTGCGTATGGTGCCAAAAAACTAGTAGCATGAGGTGTAGCATATGATGTTTGAGGGTAATTGGCCGAATAACTAGTAGTAGCATGGCCAATTCCCCTATCCACCGGCATGTTTGGATTAACATGTTGCAAATTAGTTGATGATGAATAAAAAGATGAAACACTATGTTGCATGTGATACGTCTCCAACATATCTATAATTTTTGATTGTTCCATGCTGTCGGTGTCAAAACCGGCGGATCACGGGTAGGGGGTCCCGAATTGTGCATCTAGGCGGATGGTAACAGGAGACAAGGGACACGATATTTTTACCCAGGTTCAGGCCCTCTTGATGGAGGTAAAACCCTACTCCTGCTTGATTAATATTGATGATATGGGTAGTACAAGAGTAGATCTACCACGAGATCAGAGAGGCTAAACCCTAGAAGCTAGCCTATGGTATGATTGTTGTTCGTCCTACGGACTAAAACTCTCCGGTTTATATAGACACCGGAGAGGGCTAGGGTTACACAGAGTCGGTTACAATGGGAGGAGATCTACATATCCGTATCGCCAAACTTGCCTTCCACGCCAAGGAATGTCCCATCCGGACACGGGACGAAGTCTTCAGTCTTGTATCTTCATAGTCCAAGAGTCCGGCCACAGGTATAGTCTGGTCATCTGGACACCCCCTAATCCGGGACTCCCTCAGTAGCCCCTGAACCAGGCTTCAATGATGACGAGTCCGGCGCGCCAATTGTCTTCGGCATTGCAAGGTGGGTTCCTCCTCCGAATACTTCATAGAAGATGTTGAACACAAGGATAGTGTCCGACTCTGCAAAATAAGTTCCACATACCACCATAGAGAGAATAACATTTGGACAAATCTAATCTGCTAACGTATTCCGCAGCGTGACATCATGCCACGGCCAAGCCTTCATTCGAATCGTTTTATTGTCCCACCTCAGCGCGTTTAGCGAGGCGGTTTCCTTGGCATGTCTTGTCAAAGTAGAGATCATGTCCCCTTATTCCGGGATTCTCATCAATACGGGTGTGGGTAACCCAACTGCGCCATTAATCACGGCGCTTGGGAGATAAGCGAGTTTTACTAGGCTGGTGGGGGTACATATCTTCGTCCGCCCATATAAGGGGATAAGGATCCACTCTTTCCATTTACGCCTTCTTCCTCCTTTGCTTATCCATCTCCGCACACTCAAGCTCCAACGCCCAAGCCCGCACTTCCCACCTCAACCTTCTCCAGTCATGTCCGGAGCGGGAGGCAAGTGGATGGCCTCCTCCGTCACGGAGGGGCACATCAAAAAGTTGAGGAAGGACGGATACTTGTCCAACGACATCACGCACAGGCTCCCAGATGAGGGGCAGCTCATCCCCACCCCTAGGCCCCATGAGAGGGTGGTGTTCCTCCCCCATTTCCTCCGCGGACTGGGCTTCTCACTCCACCCATTTGTCTGGGGGCTCATGTTCTACTACGGCCTGGACTTCCACGATCTGGCCCCGAACTTCATCCTCAACATCTCGGCGTTTATCATCGTGTGCGAGGCCTTCCTCCGCATTAAGCCCCACTTCGGCTTATGGCTAAAGACCTTCAATGTCAAGCTGAAGGTAGTGGACGGCCAGAAAGCGGAGTGCGGAGGCGCCATGGTGGGCAAAATGCCCAATGTCACACGGCTCGAGGGCTCCTTTGTGAAAACCATTAAGGGGTGGCAATCGGGGTGGTTCTACATCACCGAGCCGCGCGACCCTGAATGGGCAGCGGCCCCCGAATTCCGATCTGGCATCCCCACACGGCTCACCTCTTGGAAAGAGACGGGCCTGTCGTGGGTAATTTGGAAGAGGTGCCCGGACTCCAAACCTGCGTCCAAAACCTGATGGACAAGAAGGTTAAACTCGTCACCGTAGTCCAGGTCATGCTCTTCCGCCGCATCCTCCCGTGTCAACGACAGACTTTTAACCTGTGGGAATTCGACCCGGCCCAGCACCAAACTTTGTCCAGGCTTTTTGACACAACGCACGAAGATGCCTGGAAGGTGCTATTCAAGGGCTCCGAGGTTCACCCTCCCACTACCGAGGATCGCGGATTCTGCGCGAAGCGCCAAGCCAGCGTGGTAAGTTTATTTTGCCCATCACAGGATATTTATGTTTCATAGTTTGACTCTATGCGGGATCTAAGCTCCCGTTCCTTTGACAGGACTGGCAGAAGAAGTCCGGACAGATCGACTGTCCGGCTCCTTTGCCCAAAGGTCCGGCAGATGCCCGCTTGGCAAAGCTGCTGGTTCCGGCACCTCACGTGGTGCCGGAGAAGAAGGCCCGGAAGAAGGCTCCGAAGCGTGCTCCTCCCACGAAGGCGAGGAGGAGGAAGAAGAGGCCTCTCCCCCTCTAACGGGGGGAGGAAAGAAAAGGAAGGCTAGTAGTGTCGGATTCCTCGTCCGAGGACTCCGAAGCGTGCTCCTCCCACGAAGGCGAGGAGGAGGAAGAAGAGGCCTCTCCCCCTCCAACGGGGGGAGGAAAGAAAAGGAAGGCCACCCCGACTAGGGGGGCCGGAGGGTCCAAGAAGGAAAAAACCCTTCTCCTCGACTACTCAACCCATGCCGACGACGGCGAAGAGGGGTGGCCATCCAGGGCCAAGCCCCTGGAGAAATCGTAAGTATCCGGATATCAGAATAACTCACGGTGTTCCTTTACAGCACAGTATATTCTAACGCCGAACATAATCATGCAGTCCGCCCAAGGCACAGCTCGACGCTTCATCGAGCGGATCCCTGGATTCGTCGGATATGAACAGTCTTTCACTTCCGACTGCTACCTCCCCTCTCCTTACGGACGACGCCGAGGTGGAGTCCCAAAAGGGGACGAGCCAGGAGGAGGTAGCCCCGGAGGCGCCGCAAGGCGACCTTCCGGATTCCAGGCGCCAAGGGGATAAAACCCCAAAGGGCTCTAAGTCCGGCCCTGGACCGGACGCTGCACCGGAACCTTCAGTGGTTTCGGAGTCCGGCAGGCGGCCCCCTCGTAAGAAGGGCAAGCCTGTGACGCCGGTGACCCCCGTCCAACCGGAGGCACCGGACAATTTGCTGGAGGTGCTTAAAGGAGCCTCCATCAACGAGGAGCACCGCACTATTATGAGTGCGGTGGTCAAGAAGGTTCAGTCCGCCAAGAGCGGGCTGACAGAAGCCTGTGCCAGCCTTCTAACAGGCTTCGAGGTATGTATTAAGATATGTAAAAATATTACCGCATAGACAGTAGCCCCTGATGCTCAGTTTGGTGTTCGGGAAGAAAAGCTGGACTGAGGATCTAAAAAGATATACACAGGAGTCTAACATAAATATGTCAATATGGGAATGCAGGCTGCGCTGCTGACCTCTGCCGCATTGACTGCAGAGGTCGATGCATTGAAGCAGAGCCTCGAGCGGTCCGAGAACGAGCTCGGCCTTGCCAAGAAGCAGCTCGAGGACAAGGAAGGTAAGTAGTACGTAATGTTAGTATATAAAAAATACCTGGTTGCAAAAAATGATAGGACCAACGTGAGTGTTACAGGGGCCACAACCGAGGTGGCGACCCTGAAGGAAGCACTGTCCAAGGCCGAAGACAATGCGGCCGTGGAGCGCACCGAGCAAGAAAAGCAGGAGGCGCGGTTGGCGGAGGTGCGGCAAGAGCTCCATACTCTTGTGAAGAAACACCAGAGATTGGAGCTTGACTCAAAGGATCGAGAGTCCGAGCTTGCCTCGGCCCTTGAGAGCGCCAAATCCGCCAAGGCCGAAGCCCAAAAAGCCCTCCAGGAAATTGAGGCGATGAAGAAGATAGCGGCGGGTAAGGCATTCTTTATGCAAAGCAAGCACGTTAAAGTAAGTTACTTGTTACTTACCCGAATCAGGAGCTCTCCAGGAGCATTCGCAGATCTGCCCCGCAGTGTGTCCGATGCTGCCGCATTCTACCGAGCCGAGGAAGGGAGCTCGACGGAGAAGGTGTTCTGGTCCTAGTATGCTGAGGCCGGACACCCGGTGCCCTTGAGCGACCAGCTGAAGCAGCTGGTCAAGCTCCATAAGGTAGTCAAACAGGCCATGAAGGGTCTTATAGTCCGGCTATGGCCTAGCGAGGTCGTGGCCGGGAGCTACTTTGGGCTGGAGGATGCATGTCCACGGCTTGAAGTCATCAAGCGCTCCGCATGCATCGAAGGCGCCCGTTGGGCCCTTGCTCGTGCTAAGGTACACTGGGGCAAGCTGAATGCTGAGAAGCTGGTGACAGATGGGCCACCGGAGGGGAAGGAGCATCGCAGGCCCGAGATGTATTATGAGGGCGTCCTGAAGGGTGCCCGCCTTGTGGCTAATGAATGTTCCAAGGATTTAATTTTTGAGTAAACTCGCTCGTGTTTATCCTATGCGCTGAAAACTTGTTCATATGTGCTAAGCAACGCTTTTTGAATTTAAAATATTACCTTCTGTGCGGTCGTTTATTAAATCTGAGAGATGCGAGTCGCCGGCTTCTGCCCCCATGCCACGAGTGCTGGGGTGTTCGGGATAAACCTGAGCGCTCTTGTTCCCATTCTTGGGTCCTTTGAGGGAGGCGCTCAGCACAACGAACAAGGCAATCGGACTATAATGCTTTATCACTCTCACTTAGCCATAGAATTCTATAATTTTAAATTTCGGCGAAGCCCCTAGTATTCGGAAGACCGAGTTCGGGGCGCTATCCACGCCTAGGCCGGACAAAGCCAGCTCCTTGCTCTAAGCGGCATAAGTCTTTAGGGACTCGAAAACCTCTCGAATAGCGACAGGCTCTCGCCCTATCATGACGGTCAGTTTTAGCTTTCTCTACTGAGGTGCTTAACCCAGCTCAACTGGGGCACAATCGCAGTAGTTCTCCTAGCGCTACCTTAGCCGATATAACGGAACGTAAGGTACCAAAACATGGGAGCCGGGCAAACCCAACTATTGACCCAAGACATGATTCAGAGCCGATGCATATAATGCTATAAGTTCGGGGTGCCGCACTCGTGAGAGTGTTCGGACTTCTCAAACCATATTCTGGGGTACTTAAGCCCCTGGTGTATTAGCCGTACCAAAGTGTGCGGTTGTGTAATGTCATAACTGAACATATTTAAAGAAAAAATGAATGCAATAATAGACAAGAGCTATGTATTGTTTATTAAAAGGCTGCTGTAAAAGCAGAACGATACAAATAGTGCGATAAGCGAGAGATGGGATTATTTAACGTGTCCCTCTCCAGGGGCAAGCTGCGAGACTTTATGTAAGACAGGTATTTAGCTCGTTATAGAGACCACCTGAACGTTCGACGTAGCTTGCTGCTTCCCTGGCTGTTGCATCGTGTGTTCGGCGATTGTACTACCGGACAGGCCTTCCGGATAGTGGAGTCCTGAAAGTAAGAAAAAAGAAATGGCAAAATTTGGAGCCCCTAGTGCGGTTGAGCCGCATATTGGGCGTGCCGTGGTTGTGCCCCTCCCGTTATGCCCATGGTACTTCCAGAGCGTAATTATGTACGGTAACACTGGTTTCACAATTTCCCAAGGGCTGGGGTTGGGGCCGCACTGCTACGCTTGCTCGGAACGTGCCAGGCGGTCTTTTTGTAGGTTATTCCGGGCGCGCTTGATGGTGTCCGGACGTTTAATAGCCGGACTGGAGAACTGCCTTGAGAGGCTACTTTGTACTTCGGCCGCTAGGGCCGCCGTATGCTCCTCCGTTAAGAGAGAGCGTTCGGTGTTTCCGTTGACCGTAATGACTCCTCGAGGGCCTGGCATCTTGAGCTTGAGGTATGCGTAGTGCGGCACCGCATTAAACTTTGCAAATGCGGTTCATCCGAGCAGGGCATGATAGCCACTGTGGAACGAGACTCTGTCGAAGATTAACTCCTCGCTTCGGAAATTATCCGGGGATCCGAAGACCACTTCCAGTGTAACTGAGCCTGTACAGTTGGCCTCTACACCTGGTATGACACCTTTAAAGGTCGCCTTTGTGGGTTTAATCCTTGAGGGATCTATGCCCATTTTTCGCACTGTATCCTGATAAAGCAGGTTCAGGCTGCTGCCGCCGTCCATAAGGACTCTAGTGAGGTGAAATCCGTCAATGATTGGGTCTAGAACCAATGCGGCGAATTCGCCGTGGCGGATGCTAGTGGGGTGGTCCCTTCGATCGAAAGTGATCGGGCAGGAGGACCATGGGTTGAACTTTGGGGCGACTGGCTCCAACGCATATACATCCCTGAGTGCACGCTTCCATTCCCTTTGAGGGATGTGGGTTGCGTATATCATGTTCACTGTCCGCACTTGTGGGGGAAAGCCCTTCTGTCCGCTATTGTTCGGCGGCCGGGGCTCCTCCTCGTCCTCGCTATGCAGCCCCTTGTATCTGTTTTTGGTGCTTAACTTGCCTGCCTACTTGAACACCCAACAATCCCTGTTGGTGTGATTGGCTGGTTTTCCGGGGGTGCCATGTATCTGGCACAAGCGATCGAGTATTCGGTCCAAATTGGACGGGCCCGGAGTACTTCTTTTGAATGGCTTTTTCCGCTGACCGAGTTTAGGGCCTTGGAATCTGGCATTAACTGCCGTATCCTCTGCATTGTCGCCGTTAATGCGGCGCTTGTGTTTATTGCGACGCAACCTGCCATTGTTGTCCTTGGTATCCGAATTACCAGGGCTCTTGGTCATGTTATTACTACGAGCTAGCGAGCTGTCTTCTCCCGCGCAAAAGCGGGTCATGAGTGTTGTGAGGGCTGCCATGGATTTCGGCTTTTCCTGTCCTAGGAGCCGGGCAAGCCATTCATCACGGATGTTATGTTTGAAGGCTGCGAGGGCCTCCGTGTTCGGACAGTCGACTATTCAATTTTTCTTGGTTAGGAACCGTGTCCAGAATTGTCTAGCGGATTCATCTGGCTGCTGAATGATGTGGCTTAGGTCATCGGCGTCTGGTGGTCGCACATAGATGCCCTGGAAATTGTTGAGGAATGCGGCTTCCAGGTCCTCCCAGCAACCAATTGACTCTGCTGGCAAGCTGTTAAGCCAATGCCGAGCTGGTCCTTTAAGCTTGAGTGGGAGGTATTTGATAGCGTGTAGATCATCACCGCGGGCCATGTGGATATGAAGAAGATAGTCCTCGATCCATACCGCAGGATCTGTTGTGCCATCGTATGATTCGATGTTTACGGGTTTAAAACCCTCAGGGATTTGATGATCCATTACTTCATCTGTGAAGCATAGTGGGTGTGCGACGCCTCTGTACACGACGTAGCTCAAATGAGCTTTGTCTGCTATGTTCGGCCTGGCCGTATTTGCCATATCCGGCATGACAGTTATCATTATGTGTCGTGGGGCGCCCACGCGATCCGTAGATCGATCTTGTTTGCCTTGCCTTGTCCTCCAGTATGTCTCGCAGGTCCGATGCATTTCCCCGTGCCTTGGTATAGCGGCGCCGGGGTGCGGCTTGAATTGATGGCCGAGAGGCCTATCTGTCGCGGCCACGAGGTGGCCGGTCGGCCGCGTCATGCGCTGGTGATGTAGGTTTAGGTGCTTCCTCCTCTAATCGGGGTAGCAGCTTGCGGTCTGGGTAGCTCTTAGAGGGGCGTTCGAGTTCGTATTCCTCGGCCGCCAGGATTTCAGTCCATCTGTCGGCTAGCAAGTCTTGGTCAGCTCTAAGTTGCTGCTGTTTTTTCTTGAGGCTGCTCGCCATGGCCATAAGCCTGCGTTTGAAATGCTCTTGTTCAACAGGATCCTCAGGCACGACAAATTCGTCGTCGTCGAGGCTTGCCTCGTCTTCGGAGGGAGGCATGTAATTATCGTCCTGTACCTCTTTGTCTGCCGCTTTCTCATGAGGGCTGGTCTCTCCATCCTCCTGTGCTGAATCCAGCTGGAGGGGGTTGTCTTCGGCATTGTCTGGGGTGTTATTATTTCCCGTGCCGGAATCGCCGCTTTTGCTTTGGCGGGATTTAGAGCGGCGCCGCTGACGCCGGCGCTTAGGCTGCTTCTTGGAGGGATCATCCTCCGTTGTTCCATTGCCATCCCCTTCTTTTGGGGTGTCCACCATGTATATGTCCTATGACGAGGTGGCCTTCCAGTGCCCTAGAGGCGCTGGGTCTTGGTCGTCTCCTGCATCGGTGTCCATACCGTCGATGTCTTCGGAGTCGAAGTCAAGCATGTCGGTTAAATCATCGACAGTGGCTACGAAGTGGGTGGTGGGTAGGCTTTGAATTTCTTCGTCGTCCCCATCCCAACCTTGCTGGCCATAGTCCGGCCAGGGCTCTCCTGATAAAGAGAGAGACTTTAGCGAATTTAGAATGTCGCCAAAGGGCGAGTGCTGAAATATGTTCGCGGTGGCGAACTCCGTGATCGGCGCCGAATCGGGGTCGATCGACAGGGGCGCGGAAGGCTCAGAGTCCGGAAAGGAGTCCGGAACCTTGGAGTCACGAGCTTTGCAAAGGACAAGGCTGGTGTTCGGCTCGATCACCATGGAAATTGTAGCCCCCAAGGCGGTGTCCAGCCACCCGTCCTCGATTGGCGCAGTCGGCTCCGAACTAAGGGTCGGAGCGGACACTGGGGCGGCCTCCTGGGCACTGTTCGGCGGCAGAGCTAGATCATGCCCACCGTGACAGTGCGACGCGCTTGGCCGTGGCTCGAATCCGTCGAAGATCAAGTCTCCGCGGATGTCAACCGTGTAGTTCAAACTTCCAAATCTGACCTGATGGCCAGGGGCGTAGCTTTCGATCTGCTCCAGATGGCCAAGCGAATTGGCCCGCAGTGCGAAGCCGCCGAATACGAAGATCTGTCCGGGGAGAAAAGTCTCACCCTGGACCGTGTCGTTGTTGATGGTCGGAGGAACCATCGGGCCTAAAGATGACGACACAGAGGAACTCTCAATGAAAGCACCAATGTCGGTGTCAAAACCGGTGGATCTTGGATAGGGGGTCCCGAACTGTGTGTCTAGGCGGATGGTAACAGGAGACAAGGGACACGATATTT
The DNA here is from genome assembly GCF_002162155.2 of Triticum dicoccoides. NCBI lineage: Eukaryota > Viridiplantae > Streptophyta > Magnoliopsida > Poales > Poaceae > Triticum > Triticum dicoccoides. Next base: position 476,314,083 of record NC_041385.1, read on the forward strand.
TTACCCAGGTTCAGGCCCTCTCGATGGAGGTAAAACCCTACTCCTGCTTGATTAATATTGATGATATGGGTAGTACAAGAGTAGATCTACCACGAGATCAGAGAGGCTAAACCCTAGAAGCTAGCCTATAGTATGATTGTTGTCCGTCCTATGGACTAAAACCCTCCGGTTTATATAGACACCAGAGAGGGCTAGGGTTACACAGAGTCGGTTACAATGGGAGGAGATCTACATATCCGTATCGCCAAGCTTGCCTTCCACACCAAGGAATGTCCCATCCGGACACGGGACGAAGTCTTCAGTCTTGTATCTTCATAGTCCAGGAGTCCGGCCACAGGTCATAGTCCGGTCATCCGGACACCCCCTAATCCGGGACTCCCTCACATGCTATTATATTACCCCTTTTGGATGTTTATGGGCTTTATTTTACACATTTATATCATTTTTGGGACTAACCTACTAACTGGAGGCCCATCCCATATTGCTATTTTTTTTGCCTATTTCAGTATTTTAAAGAAAAGGAATATCAAACGGAGTCCAAACGGAATGAAACCTTCGGGAGCGTGATTTCTGGAACGAACGTGATCTGGAGAGCTTGGAGTGCAAGTCAAGAAGCTTCCAAGGTCCCCACGAGATAGGGGCCGCCCCCCCTGTAGCGCGCCCCCTGTCTCGTGGGCCCCTCGGGCGGCCACCGATGTACTTCTTCCTCCTATATATACCTACGTACACCGAAAACATCCAGGAGCACCATGAAACACAATTTCCACCGCTGTAACCTTCTGTATCCGCGAGACCTCATCTTGGAGCCTTTGCCGGCACTCTGCCGGAGGGGGAATCAACCACGGAGGGCTTCTACATCAACATCTTTGTCCCTCCGATGAGTTGTGAGTAGTTTACCACAGCCCTACGGGTCCATAGTTATTATCTAGATGGCTTCTTCTCTCTTTTTGGATCTCAATACAATGCTCTCCCCCTCTCTTGTGGAGATATATTCGATGTAATCTCTTTTTGCGGTGTGTTTGTCAAGATCCGATGAATTGTGGGTTTATGATCAAGTTTATCTATGAATAATATTTGAATCTTCTCTGAATTCTTTTATGTATGATTGAGTTATCTTTGCAAGTCTCTTCGAATTATCAGTTTGGTTTGGCCTACTAGATTGGTTCTTCTTGCCATGGGAGAAGTGCTTAGCTTTGGGTTCAATCTTGCGATGTCCTTACCCAGTGATAGAAAGGGTTGCAAGGCATGTATTGTATTGTTGCCATCGAGGATAACAAGATGGGGTTTATATCATATTGCATGAGTTTATCCCTCTACATCATGTCATCTTGCTTAGTGTGTTACTCTGTTGTTATGAACTTAATACTCTAGATGTAGGCAAGAGTCGGTCGATGTGTGGAGTAATAGTAGTAGATGCAGGCAGGAGTCGGTCTACTTGTTATGGACGTGATGCCTATATACATGATCATGCCTAGATAATCTCATAACTATGCGCTATTCTATCAATTGCTCGACAGTAATTTGTTCACCCACCGTAATACTTATGCTATCTCGAGAGAAGCCTCTAGTGAAACCTATGACCCCCGGGTCTATCTCTTATCATATTTGCTTTCAATCTACTTTTATTTGCATCTTTACTTTTTGCATCTACATTATAAAATACCAAAAATATATTTATCTTGTCATACTATCTCTATTAGATCTCACTTTCGCAAGTGGCCGTGAAGGGATTGACAACCCCTTTATTGTGTTGGTTGCGAGTTCTCAGTTTGTTTGTGTAGGTGCGTGGGACTTTTGAGGAGCCTCCTACTGGATTGATACTTTGGTTCTCAAAACTGAGGGAAATACTTACGCTACACTTTGCTGCATCACCCTCTCCTCTTCGAGGAAAACCAACGCAAGCTCAAGATGTAGCAAGAAGGATTTCTGGCGCTGTTGCCGGGGAGGTCTTCGCTGAAGTCAAGACATACCAAGTACCCATCACAAACCTATCTCCCTCGCATTTACATTATTTGCAATTTTTCTCTCGTTTTCCTCTCGCCCACCTCACCATTGCCGTTTTATTCGCCCTCTGTTTCTCAATCTCCTCCTCTCTTTTCGCTTGCCGTTTTTCTGCTTGCTTGTGTGTTGGATTACTTGTTGCCATGGCACAAGATAATACCAAATTGTGTGATTTCTCGAATACCAATAATAATGATTTCCTTAGCACCCCGGTTGCTCCTTTTAATGATGTTGAGTCTTGTGAAATCAATACCGCTTTGCTGAATCTTGTTATGAAAGATCAATTCGCCAGCCTTCCTAGTGAAGATGCCACTACTCATCTAACAATTTTGTTGATTTGTGTGATATGCAAAAGAAGAAAGGTACAGATAAAAATATTGTCAAATTGAAGTTATTTCCGTTTTCACTTAGAGATCATGCTAAAGTTTGGTTTTCATATTTGCCTAAAAATAGTATTGATTCTTGGAACAAGTGCAAAGATGCTTTTATCTCTAAGTATTTTCCTCCCGCTAAGATCATCACTCTTAGGAACAATATTATGAATTTTAAACAACTTGATCATGAGCATGTTGTCCAATCTTGGGAAAGAATGAAATTGATGCTTCGCAATTGCCCTACTCATGGTTTGAACTTATGGATGATCATACAAAATTTTTATGCCGGTTTGAACTTTGCTTCTAGAAATCTCTTAGATTCGGCCGCGGGAGGCACGTTTATGGAAATCACATTAGGAGATGCTACAAAATTGCTTGATAATATTATGGCTAATTATTCTCAATGGCACACCAAAAGATCTTCTAGTAAAAAAGTGCATGCTATAGAAGAAATCAATGTTTTGAGTGGAAAGATGGATGAACTTATGAAGATGTTTGCTATTAAAAATACTCATCTTGATCCTAATGATATGCCTTTGTCTTCTTTGATTGAGAATAATAATGAATCTATGGATGTGAATTTTGTTGGTAGGAATAGTTTTGGAAACAATGCTTATAAAGGAAATTTTAATGCTAGACCTTTCCCTAGTAATAATTATGGAAATTCCTACAATAATTCTTATGGTAATTTTAATAAGATGCCCTCTGATTTTGAGAATAGTGTGAAAGAATTTATGATTTCTCAAAAGAATTTTAATGCTTTGCTTGAAGAAAAATTGCTCAAAGTTGATGATTTGGCTAGGAACGTTGATAGACTTTCGCTTGATGTTGATTCTCTTAGAATTAGATCTTCTCCTCCTAAGCATGATATCAATGAGTCTCTCAAAGTAATGAGAATTTCCATTGACGAGTGCAAGGAAAGAACCGCTAGATTGCGTGCTAAAAAAGAAAGCTTTATAAAAGCGTGTTCTTCTAGTTTCCATGAAAATAATGATGAAGATCTTAAAGTTATTGATGCATCTCTGATTAGATCTATGTTTTGCAATATTAATTTTGATGATTATGGGAGTGATGATGAATCAACTTTTCCTAGAAGGCGTCCCAAAAATTCGGAGTCTTTAGATCTTAATGTTAAATTTGGTAAAAGTGAGATTGGAGAATCTTCAACTTCTAATAGTATTGAACCTACTATCTCGAATTTCAAGGAATTTGATTATGATAATTGCTCTTTAAAAGGTTGTATTTCCTTGTTGCAATCCGTTGTTAATTCTCCTCATGCTTATAGTCAAATAAAGCTTTCACCAAACATATTGTTGATGCCTTGATGCAATCTTATGATGAAAAACTTAATTTGGAAGTTTCTATACCTAGAAAACTTAATGATGAGTGGGAACCTACTATTAAGATTAGATTTAAAGATTACGAGTGTTTTTCTTTGTGTGATTTGGGTGCTAGTGTATCCATGATTCCGAAAACTTTATGTGATATTCTAGGTTTCCATGATCTTGATGATTGCTCTTTAAATTGCACCTTGCGGATTCCACCATTAAAAAGCCTATGGGGAGGATCAATGATGTTCTTATTATTGCAAATAGAAATTTTGTGCCCGTAGATTTTATCGTTCTTGATATTGGTTGCAATCTTTCTTGCCCTATTATTCTTGGTAGACCTTTCCTTAGAACGATTGGTGCGATTATTGATATGAAGGAAGGGAACATTAGATTCCAATTTCCCTTAAAGAAAGGCATGGAGAACTTTACAAGAAAGAAAGTCAAATTACCTTATGAATCTATCATGCGTGCTACTTATGAATCAAGTGCCAAAGATGGCACTCGTTAGATCTATCTTCGCCTTTTATGCCTAGCTAGGGGCGTTAAACGATAGCGCTAGTTGGGAGGCAACCCAATTTTCTTTACGTTTTTTTGTTTTTGCTCCTGTTTAGGAATAAATCTTGCATCTACCTTCTATTTAGATGTGTTTTTATCTTTTAGTTAGTGTTTGTGCCAAGTAGAACCTATAGGATAACCTACGATGATAGTTGATTTGATTCTGCTGAAAAACAGAAACTTTCACGCACGAATATCATTTTGTTCATTCACAGGAACGTGCTTTTGCATTGATTCTTTTTTCTTATGTTCAATAAACAAATTGTCCAGAACTTCCTATTTTGGTAGTATTTTTAGAGTTCCAGAAGTTTGCGTTAGTTACAGATTGCTACAGACTGTTATGTTTTTGACAGATTCTGTTTTTCGTGTGTTGTTTGCTTATTTCAATGCATCTATGGCCAGTAATTCAGTCTATGAACCATAAAGAAGTTGGAATACAGTAGGTTTAACACCAAATTAAATAAATCATGAGTTCATCTCAGTACCTTATGTGGTGGTTTTGTTTTCTTTCACTAATGGAGCTTATAAGATTTCCTGTTGAGTTTTGTGTTGTGAAGTTTTCAAGTTTTGGGTAAAGCTTTTATGGACTATGGAATAAAGGGTGGCAAGAGCCTAAGCTTGGGGATGCCCATGGCACCCCAAGATATTCAAGAATAGCCAAAATCCTAAGCTTGGGGATGCCCCGGGAAGGCATCCCCTCTTTCGTCTTCGTTCATTGGTAACTTTACTTGGAGCTATATTTTTATTTGCCACATGATATGTGTTTTGCTTGGAGCGTCGTGTATTATATTAGTCTTTGATTTTTAGTTTTCCACAATAATCCTTGCTGTACACACCTTTTGGGAGAAGCCTATTTGATTAGAATTTGTTAGAATACTCTATGTGCTTCACTTATATCTTTTAGAGCACGGTGGTGTCTTAATTTTGAAGAAATTGCTAGTCTCTCATGCTTCACTTATATTATTTTGAGAGTCTTTTAGAACAGCATGGTATTTGCTATTATCATAAAGTTGGTCCTAGAATGATGAACATCCAAGTTGGGTATAATAAAAATATCATAGGAAGTGAATTGGATGCTATGATCAATTTGATGCTTGATAATTGTTTTGAGATATGGAGGTAGTGATATTAAAGTGATGCTAGTTGGGTGATTATGAATTTAAAGAATGCTTGTGTTGAAGTTTGTGATTCCCGTAGCATGCACGTATGGTGAACCGCTTTGTGATGAAGTTGGAGCACAATTTTATTTATTGATTGTCTTCCTTATGAGTGGCGGTCGGGGACGAGCGATGGTCTTTTCCTACCAATCTACCCCCTAGGATCATGCGCGTAGTGCTTTGGTTTTTGATGACTTCTAAATTTTTGCAACAAGTATATGAGTTCTTTTGATTAATGTTGAGTCCATGGATTATACGCACTCTTTCACCCTTCCACCATTGGTAGCCTCTCTTGTATCGTGCAACTTTTGCCGGTACCATACACCCACCATTTACCTTCCTCAAAACAGCCACCATACCTACCTATTATGGCATTTCCATAGCCATTCCGAGATATATTGCCATGCAACTTCCCACCGTCCAGTTCATATGACACGCATTACTTTTGTCATATTGCTCTTTGCATGATCATGTAGTTGACATTGTATTTGTGGCAAAGCCACCTTCATAATTTTCATACATGTCACTCTTGATTCATTGCATATCCCAGTACACCGCTGGAGGCATTCATATAGAGTCATATCTTGTTCTAGCTTTGAGTTGTAAATCCATAAAAGTGTGATGATCTTCATTATTAGAGCATTGTCCTCGTGAGGAAAGGATGATGAAGTCTATGATTCCCGCACAAGTCGGGATGAGACTTCGAACTTTACAAAAAGAAAAAAATGAGAAAGGCCAAAAAGAAAAAAAGGCCAAAGAAAAAAAAGAAAAAAATGAGAGAAAGAGAGAAGGGACAATTCTATTATCTCTTTTTCCACACTTGTGCTTCAAAATAGCACCATGATCTTCATGATAGAGAGTCTCATATGTTGTCACTTTCATATACTAGTAGGGATTTTTCATTATAGAACTTGGCTTGTATATTCCAATGATGGGCTTCCTCAAAAGTGCCCTAGGTCTTCGTGAGCAAGCAAGTTGGATGCACACCCACTTAGTTTGTTTGTTGAGCTTTCATATATTTATAGCTCTAGTGCATCCGTTGTATGGCAATCCCTACTCACTCACATTGATATCTATTAATGGGCATATCCATAGCCCGTTGATACGCCTAGATGATGTGAGACTATCTTCTCCTTTTTGGCTTCTCCACAACCACCATTCTATTCCACATATAGTGCTATGTCCATGGCTCACGCTCATGTATTGCGTGAAAGTTGAAAGAGTTTGAGATTATTAAAGTATGAAACAATTGCTTGGCTTGTCATCGGGGTTGTGCATGATTAAATACTTTGTGTGATGAAGATAGAGCAACAGCCAGACTATATGATTTTGTAGGGATAACTTTCTTTAGCCATGTTATTTTGATAAGACATGATTACTTTGATTAGTATGGTTGAAGTATTACTATTTCTTATGTCAATATGAACTTTTATTTTGTATTCATTTGGATCTGAATACTCATGCCACAATAAAGAAAATTACATTATGAATTATGCTAGGTAGCATTCCACATCAAAAATTCTCTTTTTATCATTTACCTACTCGAGGACGAGCAGGAATTAAGCTTGGGGATGCTTGATACGTCTCCAACGTATCTATAATTTTTGATTGTTCCATGCTATTATATTACCCCTTTTGGATGTTTATGGGCCTTATTTTACACATTTATATCATTTTTGGGACTAACCTACTAACCGGAGGCCTAGCCCATTGTCACGCCCAATATGCGACCCTATCCAAAAGGAACTCGAAGGTCCCACCAAGGATAGACCCGCATATTGAAACGCTTTTGCAAGGTGGATATCATTACATCAACATTACATAATAGGTGGGGATACATACAAGAGGCAAACAATGCCGCACGAATACAACATCACAATACATCAGAGCATCATCCGGCTGCGGATGAAACACAAACAGAAACTCAAACGACATCCACCCTGCTAGCCCAGGCTGCCGACCTGGAACCTATCCCTGATCGAAGAAGAAGCAGAAGAAGAACTCAACACAAGCAAGCATCGCTCTCGCGTCATGATCATCGCACAACCTATACCTGCAACTGTTGTTGTAGTAATCTGTGAGCCACGAGGACTCAGCAATCCCATTACCATGGGTATCAAGACTAGCAAAGCTTAAAGAGAATGGAAGGGGTAAAGTGGTGAGGTTGTACCAGCGACTAAGCATATATGGTGGCTAACATACACAAATAAGAGCGAGAAGAGAAGCAAAGGAACGGTCGTCAACTAGCAATGATCAAGAAGTGATCCTGAAATCCTACTTACGTCAAGCATAACCCAAAACCGTGTTCACTTCCCGGACTCCGCCAAAAGAGACCATCACGGCTACACATGCGGTTGATGCGTTTTAATTCGGATCTGGTGTCAAGTTATCTACAACCGGACATTAACAAATTCCCATCTGCCTATAACCGCAGGCACGGCTTTTGAAAGATTATACCCTGCAGGGGTGTCCCAACTTAGCCCATGATAAGCTCTCGCGATCAACGAAGGATATACCTTCTCCCAGGAAGACCCGATCAGACTCGGAATCCCGATTTACAAGACATTTCGACAATGGTAAAACAAGACCAACAAAGCCTCCCACTGTGCCGACAAATCCCGATAGGAGCTGCACATATCTCGTTCTCAGGGCACACCAGATGAGCAAGACGTCGGATTGGCATAGACCCTGGTTGCCCAGGGGGCGCCGGACATCGCTCGGTTTGGACCAACACTTAGACAAGCACTTTCCCGGGGGGGGGGGTAAAATAAAGATGACCCTCGAGAGCGCGACTCCCAAGGGAAAAAGGGCTAGGTGAGGCAAATGGTAAAACCAAGGTTGGGCCTTGCTGGAGGAGTTTTATTCAAAGCGAACTGTCAAGGGGGTCCCATAAATCACCCGACCGCGTAAGGAACGCAAAATCTGGGAACATAACACCGGTATGACGGAAACTAGGGCGGCAAGAGTGGAACAAAACACCAGGCATAAGGCCGAGTCTTCCACCCTTTACCAAGTATATAGATGCATTAATAATATAAGAGATATTATGATATCCCAACCAAAATCCTGTCCACCATGGAGCAATCTTCAACTTCACCTGCAACTAACAATGCTATAAGAGGGGCTGAGCGAAAGCGGTAACATAGCCAAACAACGGTTTGCATAGGAAAGGTATCAAGGGTTAGAGGTTCATGGCAATATGGGACGCTTGATAAACAGGTGATAGGTAGCGCAGCATAGCGATAGAACGAAGCAACTAGCATAGCAATGATAGTAGTGAGATCCAGGGTAGCGGTCATCTTGCCTGAAATCCCGCAAGGAAGAAGAACGAGTCCATGAAGAATATGAAGCCATGAAGATGAACCAAGCGTAGACGAACGAATCCTCACGATCGCAACGGAAACAGGAACTATCGAAAAGAAGCACACAACATGGTAAACACACCACACATGAACAAGGCATGATGCACGAACAAGCATGATGCAAGACAAGACTACATGAAGCTACTCATGGCAAGAGATGATGCAAACAAGAACAACACATCAAGGCAAGTTTAAATGAGGCCGGGAACAACATATAACAATTCCGGTAAGTCCTCATATGCATATTTCGAAATTGGTCCAGATCTGAATACAACTTATGTTCAAGTTGTTAAACATCAAGTTAAGATGCCCAAAGATGATCTACACGAGATTCTAGTCAAGTTGCATATAAAGATCATTTAGTTCGGAGCTACGGCCTAGAAGATATGAGCAAAACAAGTTAAACATGGCATTGATGCAAAATGCATTCAAACATCAAGCAAACACCTCAAACCAAGGATGCAACATGATAATATGAAGCTACATGCAATTCTAAGCAAGTTTCATATAGAGCACACTCAAAACGGAGCAACGGTGCAACACACACACATGAAACAAGTATAAAGGACAAGCTGTCCAAAACAGCAACTAGGCATCTTGCAAGCACCAAAACAACATGCTACAACACCACAATATGAAGAAAAAAGGCATAGACATGATGTACAGGTAAAGCATAACAAAACATGAACACTGTGCTATCTCTAGAAATCACTAGAACATGCTCAAACACACATGGTAAGATTGCAAGTAATAACAATTTCAGACTTTGCAGAAAATAACATCAGGTTGCAATGTTTAGAGCTATCAAACAACATGTTACAGGAACTTAACATGGCAAACAAAGGCATGGCATGATACTAAGAAATTCATAGATCAAATGTCCTTTACTGACCATGAGTCAAAAAGGATCAGAAAATATGATGGCACCCATGTAAACATGGCAAGTTATAAAACAGATTCATACATGGCAGGAACAGAATTATGAAGGCATGTAGATGAGCTTGTGCAACTCACCACAGAGCAAAACATGGCATGGCAAGGCAACCAACAGTAATAAGGCATGTTTTTGAAGCTAAGCATGGCAAGAGCAAGGTCATAGGGTGCATGGAACACTAGCAATAATCATGGCAACAACTGAACTTAATGTTAACAGGCTGACAGCAACATTATCAAGCAACTTTGGAGCAAGATATGAACAAGCTACAACAAGCTATAAATGCAACCAGGGGCATGGATGGATAGATCATGTAGAACAAAACATATTTAGTAAACATCTCCAGATTATGCATAGAATGATTAGTAGCAGCAGGTTTACATAGCATCACGAAATAACAGATTCAGCCTAGCAAAACAGGAACAGCAAGTACACTACTTAACAAGCTTGATTCACTCACCACAAGTCATTGCATGACAAGATAAGCATAGCATCATCAAGAAGACATGTTTATGAAACAAACCAAGGCAAGAACAAGTTCATAACATGCAAGGATCAACTACAACAACATTGGCAAAATTGAATAACATGTAAACAATCTGCCAGGAAACATTTTGAAGTAAAAGTAGAGCACAAAAATTACATGCTAGACTACTCCATAATTGCAACCAGGGGCATCAATGGATAGATCATAACCATATGTTCAAAACATCCTTACTGAAGTGTCTCAAAATATGCATGGATCTCTCTGTAGCATCAAGTTTACATGGCATCAAAATAACAGCACAACAGGGACTAAAATCAGCAACATCACGATGCCTAGTTTGCATGCTTGTGCTAGTCACCACATTGATCACAAAAATACATGGTAAGCACCTCTGTAAAGAAGACATAGCATAGATCAAATCATATGTAGACATCAACCTCATAGGATGCACACATCAATCATGGCAAAAATGACAAAAGAGCTAGTTCTGTTAACAGACAGCAGATGACATCATGAAGCACTCTTGCAACGATGATTCAGGCATCAAGATGACCTCAAATGAATATGATGCAATGGAATGAAATGATATAATTGTTGAGGCGAACAATTTGACATATTACACGCACGAAACGGAGCTACGGATGCAGAGATACGATGCGATGAACATGGCATGATAATGTCACAGATTCGGGGACTTGGCAGAATTTTCAGAGGGGGAAAGTCAACCTTCGCACAGAAAACGATGATGGCCGGAGCATCGCCGGAGATGGCCGCGGGAGGTCGAGGGCGGCACGGGGAGATGGCCCCGGACCGGATCCGGCCGGAGGCGGGCGCGGTCGGCGGCGCGCGGGGCCGGAGGGCTCAGGGCGGCGCTCGGGGAGGCACGGAGGAGCTCCGGCGAGGTCGCGCTACGGGTGGAGGGACGAGGCGCGGCGATGGGAGGAGGCGGAGGCCGCGGCGGGCGGCGCCGGACGGCGGAGGGCGGCCGTGCCGGCGCGGGAGGCGGCGGGGCGCGGCCGGGCGGAGGGGCGCGCTCGGGCGGCGGCGGCGGCGCGCGGGCCCCGGATGGGCTCGGGCGGGCCGCGGCGCGGTGGGACAGCGGCGGGCCACGTGGCGCGCACGGGTTGGCTGCGGCGGCGGGGCGGACATGTCCGGCTGCGGCCGGACGTGTCCGGAGGACTAGGGTTTCGCCCGAAATTTCGGAGGGGAAGGCTAATTTATAGGTAGAGGGAGCTAGGAGAGTCCAAATGAGGAGCGGTTTTCGCCCACACGATCGTGATCGAACGACCGAGAGCATGAAGGGGAGTTTGCTGGGTTTTGGGCCACTTTGGAGGGGTGTTGGGCTGCAAAGAGGAAGGGGGTTTCGGGCTACGCGGTTAACCGTTGGAGTATCAAATGACCTCCAAATGGCACGAAACTTGACAGGCGGTCTACCGGTGCTATACCAAGGCTGCTTGGCAAACCTCGGGCCATCCCGAGAAAGTTTAACACCCGCTCACAACAGGAGACAAAAGGGGAACGCCGGAGGACATAGGAGCGCCGGATCGCAAAACGGACAACGGGGAAAAGGCTCGGATGCATGAGACGAACACGTATGCAAGATGAAATGCACATGATGACATGATAAAATGCAACACGCAAGCAAAAGACATGGCAACAACGTCAAATAACTGGCGAACTCCTGGCGCATCGGATCCGGGGCGTTACAACACTCCTCCACTAACAAGAGATCACGTCCCGAGATCTTAGGACCGAGACGGAAGGGAAAAGGGATGGGGTGAAACAAGAACTCCAGAGAGAAGCAAAGAATCGAGAGCGCTCGAGAAGTAGAGAGGAGCGACGAGAATGACGAGAATCGAAATCTCACGGAATCAGATAGGCTATGAAACCACTCCGGTTAGAACGAGATAAGAAACGAATAAGACTGAAAGGATTTAGGCAGCACTCCGGCTGAAACATGGATGAATAGAACACGAGCTTGAGAGGATGGAAAGATACTTGACGAGGAACAACACAAAACCTCCAGAAAGAATTAAAAGATAATTGAATGAAAAGAATTTAGAAGGATTGAATGGAGTTGTTGAGAAAATCAACAACGAAAGAATAAGCTTGTTGTGGACTTAATAAAAACATCTCAAAACTTGAGGGGGAATTATGCCACAACCAAATGCTTGAATATCTGAGAAGAACGAAGAAATGCAAAACTCCACTTCAAAAGAAAACGGAGAATTTAATTGCACTTCGAGACGCGAGAAGAACAAATATTTGAACTCCACCGACAAGAATCTTGATGAACACTTGAAGAGTGAATTAAATCATGAAGAACCACCATGAAGAACTCCGGTTACAAAAGGATTATGAGATAGAATGAAGCATGAAAGAATAAGATGAGCCTTGCGATGATTTAGATGGGGGTTCCGACGAAATAGTGGAGGAAAAATTTGAACTCCGGAAAAAGAAAAGATGGGAAACACTTGGAACTAGAATTTATTCATGAAGAACAAACTCCGAAGGAAAGGATTACTCACTTGGATGGAATAAGAATAAGATTTATTGTATGCTTAACCTTCATCAAATTAAATTGGTGACAATGGATTTTTGCATACTACTTATTCTTCTTGGAAAAAGGATTGAGAAGGGATAGCACAAAACTTGAGAAAGTCTTCATGAACCACCGGTAGGATTGAAAAGAACGAATGAATTAAAATGATAACCAAGGAAAAGAATCTGAAGGAACCACCATAAGAATACGAAAATGACTGACGAAAGGGGATGAATCACCGGGAAGAATTTGAATAACCAATAAGCAAGAGTGGATTTAGATGCAAAAGAACAAAGAGATCACGAACTGATTAAAGAACACTTGAACGAAGCACCGGGATAAATAGATAATGGTAACTGAAATGTGAGGACTAAGAATTCTTCTAGAACGATGGACTCCGGTGAAAAGAAATGGAAAAACAACTCCTGACATACTCCGGATGGATGAGAAAAGGAATATCTGACAAATGGAATAATTTGAGAGGATAAAATGAAGTTAGAATCACGAATATTCGAGAGAACGGACAAGATTTAGAGGGAAAACTCTTCTTCGGTCTTCAAAGCCGAGAAAGACGACGAGAAACACCACCAAAATTATTGATATACTCCGGTAAAATGAAAAGCAGAGAGGTTGAGCCAACAATGAAATGATTTGAAATCGGTCTTGGAAGGACATCTGACTGATGAAATTCATTCTTACGTCAGACTCCGAAAAGAATTAGGGATGGCTCCAGAATAATTAGAAGAGTCAGGTAAGATCCTGAGAAAAGACCTATGGGTTAGGGCCCACTAAAATAGAACACCGTTGGAAAGGGATGTTGAACAGATAGATGATGCACCGGAACAATTGAAATATTTGAATGAGGTGGCAACCTCGAATTAATTGGAACAGTGACGAATCTCTTGAGATGCCTTGAACACTCCAGAAGGATAAGCTGGCGAGAGACGAATGAGCAGGGAAAACACTTGATCCAAGGAAAAGAATACGATCAACACCGAAAAACTTGAATTGAGTCCACCGGAGATGAAGAATGTCCACCGAGACGAGAATTCACCGGTTGAAACAAATGATGAAAGACTGAAGAGGCTCCACACAAATGAAATTGATGCTCAAAACAGACTCAAGCTCCGGGAAGAAAAAGGGTGCGAAGGCGGGAAAACAAAGGCAACTTGGAATGGGAAATCGACGAATATCTTGAATAGAGAACACCGGTTGAAATCATTGAGGAAAGAAAGCAAAGACTTCACACGAGTAGGATGGTTACTCGATTACGGACTCCGGCTCCAAGTAGAAAAAGGGGTGGGCGGGTGGGAAAATAAAACAACTGAGGATAGAGAAATAACTTCGTTGAGAGGAAACTGAGGATTGAACTTGCGAAGATGAACAGGGTCGAGTCGACTTGACGAGAAATGCACCGGATCAAAAGAGCTGAGAACCAACGATCGGAAAACCAACTGCGTGATCCTAAAGAAAAATTTGAAGGGGAAGAGGAGTAATTCAAAACACCTACGTCAATATTTCTTACCAGAGCGACGAAGGGGCTGAGGAGTAAAAAGAATTCCTACTCTCCGATATAACTAGACTCCGAAAACAGTTTTCTTCTAGACTCGACAATGGCCAAACTACATGATCAATCAAGGGGGCTCCTAGGGTCGGCCGAGGCTCTGATACCAACTTGTCACGCCCAATATGCGACCCTATCCAAAAGGAACTCGAAGGTCCCACCAAGGATAGACCCGCATATTGAAACGCTTTTGCAAGGTGGATATCATTACATCAACATTACATAATAGGTGGGGATACATACAAGAGGCAAACAATGCCACCCGAATACAACATCACAATACATCATAGCATCATCCGGCTGCGGATGAAACACAAACAGAAACTCAAATGACATCCACCCTGCTAGCCCAGGCTGCCGACCTGGAATCTATCCTTGATCGAAGAAGAAGCAGAAGAACTCAACGCAAGCAAGCATCGCTCTCGCGTCATGATCATCGCACAACCTGTACCTGCAACTGTTGCTGTAGTAATCTCTGAGCCACGAGGACTCAGCAATCCCATTACCATGGGTATCAAGACTAGCAAAGCTTAAAGAGAATGGAAGGGGTAAAGTGGTGAGGTTGCAGCAGCGACTAAGCATATATGGTGGCTAACATACACAAATAAGAGCGAGAAGAGAAGCAAAGGAATGGTCGTCAACTAGCAATGATCAAGAAGTGATCCTGAACTCCTACTTAGGTCAAGCATAACCCAAAATTGTGTTCACTTCCCGGACTCCGCCGAAAAGAGACCATCATGACTACACACGAGGTTGATGCGTTTTAATTCGGATCTGGTGTCAAGTTATCTACAACCGGACATTAACAAATTCCCATCTGCCTATAACCGTAGGCACGGCTTTCGAAAGATTATACCCTGCAGGGGTGTCCCAACTTAGCCCATGATAAGCTCTCGCGATCAACGAAGGATATACCTTCTCCCAGGAAGACCCGATCAGACTCGGAATCCCGGTTTACAAGACATTTCAACAATGGTAAAACAAGACCAGCAAAGCCTCCCACTGTGCCGACAAATCCAGATAGGAGCTGCACATATCTCGTTCTCAGGGCACACTGGATGAGCAAGATGTCGGGTTGGCATAGACCCTGGTTGCCCAGGGGCGCCGGACATCGCTCGGTTTGGACCAACACTTAGACAAGCACTGGCCCGGGGGGGGGTAAAATAAAGATGACCCTCGAGAGCGCGACTCCCAAGGGAAAAAGGGCTAGGTGAGGCAAATGGTAAAACCAAGGTTGGGCCTTGCTGGAGGAGTTTTATTCAAAGCGAACTGTCAAGGGGGTCCCATAAATCACCCGACCGCGTAAGGAACGCAAAATCCGCGAACATAACACCGGTATGACGGAAACTAGGGCGGCAAGAGTGGAACAAAACACCAGGCATAAGGCCGAGTCTTCCACCCTTTACCAAGTATATAGATGCATTAATAACATAAGAGATATTGTGATATCCCAACCAAAATCCTGTCCACCATGGAGCAATCTTTAACTTCACCTGCAACTAACAACGCTATAAGAGGGGCTGAGCGAAAGCGGTAACATAGCCAAACAACGGTTTGCATAGGAAAGGTATCAAGGGTTAGAGGTTCATGGCAATATTGGAGGCTTGATAAACAGGTGATAGGTAGCGCATCATAGCGATAGAACGAAGCAACTAGCACATCAATGATAGTAGTGAGATCCAGGGTAGCGGTCATATTGCCTGAAATCCCGCAAGGAAGAAGAACGAGTCCATGAAGAAGATGAAGCCACGAAGACGAACCAAGCGTAGACGAACGTATCCTCATGATCGCAACGGAAACGGGAACTATCGAAAAGAAGCACACAACATGGTAAACACACCACACATGAACAAGGCATGATGCACGAACAAGCATGATGCAAGACAAGACTACATGAAGCTACTCATGGCAAGAGATGATGCAAACAAGAACAACACATCAAGGCAAGTTTAAATGAGGCCGGGAACAACATATAACAATTCCGGTAAGTCCTCATATGCATATTTCGAAATTGGTCCAGATCTGAATACAACTTATGTTCAAGTTGTTAAACAGCAAGTTAAGATGCCCAAAGATGATCTACACGAGATTCTAGTCAAGTTGCATATAAAGATCATTTAGTTCGGAGCTACGGCCTAGAAGATATGAGCAAAACAAGTTAAATATGGCATTGATGCAAAATGCATTCAAACATCAAGCAAACACCTCAAACCAAGGATGCAACATGATAATATGAAGCTACATGCAATTTTAAGCAAGTTTCATATAGAGCACACTCAAAACGGAGCAACGGTGCAACACACACACATGAAACAAGTATAAAGGACAAGCTGTCCAAAACAGCAACTATGCATCTTGCAAGCACCAAAACAACATGCTACAGCACCACAATATGAAGAAACAAGGCATGGACATGATGTACAGGTAAAGCATAACAAAACATGAACACTGAGCTATCTCCAGAAATCACTAGAACATGCTCAAACACACATGGTAAGATTGCAAGTAATAACAATTTCAGACTTTGCAGAAAATAACATCAGCTTGCAATGTTTAGAGCTATCAAACAATATGTTACAGGAACCTAACATGGCAAACAAAGGCATGGCATGATACTACGAAATGCGTAGATCAAATGTCCTTTACTGACCATGAGCCAAAAAGGATCAGAAAATATGATGGCACCCATGTAAACATGGCAAGTTATAAAACAGATTCATACATGGCAGGAACAGAATTATGAAGGCATGTAGATGAGCTTGTGCAACTCACTACAAAGCAAACCACGGCATGGCAAGGCAACCAACAGTAATAAGGCATGTTTGTGAAGCTAAGCATGGCAAGAGCAAGGTCATAGGGTGCATGGAACACTAGCAACAATCATGGCAACAACTGAATTTAATGTTAACAGGCTGACAGCAACATTATCAAGCTACTTTGGAGCAAGATATGAACAAGCTACAGCAAGCTATAAATGCAACCAGGGGCATGGATGGATAGAGCATGACATGTAGGACAAAACATATTTAGTGAACATCTCCAGATTATGCATAGAATGATTAGTAGCAGCAGGTTTACATAGCATCACGAAATAACAGATTCAGCCTAGCAAAACAGGAACATCAAGTACACTACTTAACAAGCTTGATTCACTCACCACAAGTCATTGCATGACAAGATAAGCATAGCATCATCAAAAAGACATGTTTATGAAACAAACCAAGGCAAGAACAAGTTCATAGCATGCAAGGATCAACTACAATAACCTTGGCAAAATTGAATAACATGTAAACAATCTGTCAGGAAACATTTTGAAGTAAAAGTAGAGCACAAAACTTACATGCTAGACTACTCCATAATTGCAACCAGGGGCATGAATGGATAGATCATAACCATATGTTCAAAACATCCTTACTGAAGTGTCTCAAAATATGCATGGATCTCTCTGTAGCATCAAGTTTACATGGCATCAAAATAACAGCACAACAGGGACTAAAATCAGCAACATCACGATGCCTAGTTTGTATGCTTGTGCTAGTCACCACATTGATCACAAAAATACATGGTAAGCACCTCTGTAAAGAAGACATAGCATAGATCAAATCACATGTAGACATCAACCTCATAGGATGCACATATCAATCATGGCAAAAATGACAAAAGAGCTAGTTCTGTTAACAGACAGCAGATGACATCATGAAGCACTCTTGCAACGATGATTCAGGCATCAAGATGACCTCAAATGAATATGATGCAATGGGCCGAAATGATGTACTCGTTGAGACGAACAGTTTGACATATTACACGCACGAAACGGAGCTACGGCTGCAGAGATACGATGCGATGAACATGTCATGATAATGTCACAGATTCGGGGACTTAGTAGAATTTTCAAGGGGGAAAGTCAACCTTCGCACGGAAAACGATGATGGCTGGAGCATCGCCGGAGATGGCCGCGGGAGGTCGAGGGCGGCACGGGGAGATGGCCCCGGACCGGATCCGGCCGGAGGCGGGCGCGGTCGGCGGCGCGCGGGGCCGGAGGGCTCCGGGCGGCGCTCGGGGAGGCATGGAGGAGCCTGGGCAGCCGGCGGCGGCGAGTGCCGGCGAAGGGCGGCAGGGATCGGGCGGCGGCCGGATGGGCTCGGCGGCGCGGCGCACAGAGGAGCTCCGGCGAGGTCGCGCTGCGGGCGGAGGGACGCCGGCGTGGCGACGGGAGGAGGCGGAGGCCGCGGCGGGCGGCGCCGGACGGCGGAGGGTGGCCGGGCCGGCACGGGTGGCGGCGGGGCGCGGCCGGGCGGAGGGGCGCGCTCGGGCGGCGGCGGCGGCGCGCGGGCCCTGGATGGGCTCGGGCGGGCCGCGGCGCGGTGGGACGGCGGCGGGCCACGTGGCGCGCATGGGTTGGCTGCGGCGGCGGGGCGGACATGTCCGGCTGCGGCCGGACGTGTCCAGAGGACTAGGGTTTCACCCGAAATTTCGGAGGGGAAGGCTAATTTATAGGTAGAGGGAGCTAGGAGAGTCCAAATGAGGAGCGGTTTTCGCCCACACGATCGTGATCGAACGACCGAGAGCATGGAGGGGAGTTTGCTGGGTTTTGGGACACTTTCGAGGGGTGTTGGGCTGCAAAGAGGAAGGGGGGTTTCGGGCTACGCGGTTAACCGTTGGAGTATCAAACGACCTCCAAATGGCACGAAACTTGACAGGCAGTCTACCGGTGCTATACCAAGGCCGCTTGGCAAACCTCGGGCCATTTCGAGAAAGTTTAACACCCGCTCACAACAGGAGACAAAAGGGGAACGCCGGAGGACATAGGAGCGCCGGATCGCAAAACGGACAACGGGGAAAAGGCTCGGATGCATGAGACGAACACGTATGCAAGGTGAAATGCACATGATGACATGATAAAATGCAACACGCAAGCAAAAGACATGACAACAATTTCAAATAACCGGCGGACACCTGGCGCATCGGATCCGGGGCGTTACACCCATATTGCTGTTTTTTTGCCTATTTCAGTATTTCGAAGAAAAGGAATATCAAACGGAGTCCAAACGGAATGAAACCTTCGGGAGCGTGATTTTTGGAACGAATGTGATCTGGAGAGCTTGGAGTGCAAATCAAGAAGCTTCCGAGGGCCCCACGAGATAGGGGGCCGCGCTCCCCCCTGTAGGGCGCGCCCCCTGTCTCGTGGGCCCCTCGGGCGGCCACCGACGTACTTCTTCCTCCTATATATACGTACGTACCCCGAAAACATCCAGGAGCACCACGAAACACAATTTCCACCGCTGTAACCTTCTGTATCCGCGATATCTCATCTTGGAGCCTTCGCCGGCACTCTGCCGGAGGGGGAATCAACCACGGAGGGCTTCTACATCAACATCCTTGTCCCTCCGATGAGTTGTGAGTAGTTTACCACAGACCTACGGGTCCATAGTTATTAGCTAGATGACTTCTTCTCTCTTTTTGGATCTCAATACAATGTTCTCCCCCTATCTTGTGGAGATCTATTCGATGTAATCTATTTTTGCGGTGTGTTTGTCGAGTTCCGATGAATTGTGGGTTTATGATCAAGTTTATCTATGAATAATATTTGAATCTTCTCTGAAATCTTTTATGTATGATTGAGTTATCTTTGCAAGTCTCTTCAAATTATCAGTTTGGTTTGGCCTACTAGATTGGTCCTTCTTGCCATGGGAGAAGTGCTTAGCTTTGGGTTCAATCTTGCGGTGTCCTTACCCAGTGACAGAAAGGGTTGCAAGGCACATATTGTATTGTTGCCATCGAGGATAACAAGATGGGGTTTATATCATATTGCGTGAGTTTATCCCTCTACATCATGTCATCTTGCTTAATGCGTTACTCTGTTCTTATGAACTTAATACTCTAGATGCAGGCAGGAGTCGGTTGATGTGTGGAGTAATAGTAGTAGATGCAGGCAGGAGTCGGCCTACTTGTTATGGACGTGATGCCTATATACATGATCATGCCTAGATAATCTCATAACTATGCGCTTTTCTATCAATTGCTCGACAGTAATTTGTTCTCCCACTGTAATACTTATGCTATCTCGAGAGAAGCCTCTAGTGAAACCTATGGCCCCGGGGTCTATCTCTTATCATATTTGCTTTCAATCTACTTTTATTTGCATCTTTACTTTTTGCATCTATATTATAAAATATCAAAAATATATTTATCTTATCATACTATCTCTATTAGATCTCACTTTCGCAAGTGGCCGTGAAGGGATTGACAACCCCTTTATTGCGTTGGTTGCGAGTTCTCAGTTTGTTTGTGTAGGTGTGTGGGACTTTTGAGGAGCCTCCTACTCGATTGATACCTTGGTTCTCAAAACTGAGGGAAATACTTACGCTACACTTTGCTGCATCACCCTCTCCTCTTTGAGAAAAACCAACGCAAGCTCAAGACGTAGCAGCATCCATTGAAAGTTCCTACATGGGGTGTTTCAACTTGATTAACCGAACTCATCATGTTGTTCATCGGCGTATAGATTTGTGGGGTTTCCGATGCATAGGAGTTGGGATACATATGTTGCATGTTGCTAAAATTATATAAAGTTGAAGCATGAAGATTATGTTGCATCGGCTCTTGCACATTATTAGATGCATGATTGATAAAGCTAGGGCTAGCCGATACATTATGCTCATTAGATGATCTAGCAACAACATATGCATTATTTGCATCTGCATATGTGAATTGGGTATTCATATTACCTTTGCAGATTGCAAACCCTAGATGACGATCTCTTCGTAGCAAGAAACGGGCTGGAGACCGTTCAAAGCTTCGTCCCCAGCGGAGTCGCCAAAAAGTGTGTTCGCACACGAACACGTCACCGTGTACCTCCAACACCGAGGGTGATGCACCGTAGCTCACGCCTAAGAAGACCCGTCCGAAAGCGCGGTACGCAGGCAATCCGGCGGGCGCTTTTGAGGACCCGAAACCCCTCACGCTCGGGAGGGACCCCGTCAGGGCGCGCGGCGGCTATGGGCTGCCATAGGTCGGCCTAACCGCCCCTAGGGCCACGAGGTTCGCCGCCCTGCAACAAGAAGAACGAACGAAGAACAAGGAAGAAGAAGAACAAGGGAGAAGGAAAAGTAAAGGGCAAAAGTTTAGATAGATTTGTTCGATTGTGTGTTGTTATTCAATCGGCCGTCACCTCTTACATATATATGAGGCGGCTGGACTTTCCGTACATGAAAAGGACTCAAATCCCGTCCAAAACATCAAAAGATAACCTAACTCGGACTACGAGGGCCGGAACTTCCGGTCAGCCCGGAAATTTCAGGCTGAAATTACATTAAGTAGCCCTCTTGCACAGCTCCTGCAGGTCGCATATGGCTTCGGATCGTGATGGTCCCAAAAGCAAAGTTGTAGATCTTGCAATGCATAAAAATTCCTTAGTTGATCACTTTTTCATCCAAGGTCATCTTGATGTCGAAATCGGCTCCGCAAATCTGCAAATGTTGAAATTCCTGTTTTCGGGGTGCACAACATGCAAACTTTCGGTTTAGCCCAGAACCTCCTCGGAAGTTTTGCCCGGAACTTCCGGGGCAGACTTATGCAGCACACTGTTTTGGCTCTAACTTTTGCATACGAACTCCAATTTAGACGTTTCTTATATCAAAATCGATCGTTTTGATGAGACGAAGACAATTTGTGTAGAAACTTTTCTCATATGAGGCCATCATGGGGCGTAATCAGCCGAATAGTGTTCTGAATATAAAATCTCAGTGCTTCAAACACAATTTCGGCCTTAGAGATGAGATCGGGTGGCTATGGCTCAAATATCAAAGTTTCGCCTTTTGACGATACGGAACTTTCTCACTTTGAGCACTTTTCCATTTAAAGCCTTCTTAATTCTGTTTTTGATCATGCCAAAATCTGGTGTCAACACCTTTTATATATGTTCTTAACTTACCCCGTAGATGATTTTTTTTTCAAAGTTAAGGATTCGTCCTGGAACCTGGAGCCTCAAATTCCAGCCCCTACGTACTACTCCTTCTATTATAGACCGAAAAGATGTGGTAGTATAGATGCACTATGTTTTAAAGAAAAGCACTACACGCATGGTAGTACAGACATTTTTTCCAAGAAAACTTGCAATCTATCCATTCGCAATACAAGAAACATTGAAGAAATGAAAATTACAAGCAGGACCATGAATCACCTAGACACGACTACCAGTACTGAAGCGCCACTGTCATCATCACTTCCTCATCGAAACCGGGCAGATCTTATTGTACTCCCTTCGTTCGAAAATACTTGTCGAAGAGATGAATGTATCTAGACGTATTTTAGTTCTACATACATCTATTTTTACCCATTTTCACGACAAGTATTTCCGGACGGAGGGAGTAGTATATAGACAATTAAAAAACCGTCATGCTAAGACCCTATAGGACAAGTGCGTACACTACTAGAGAAAAGCTTATATAGGCAGACACTTCTAGTAGCGCGGGTTTATAACCCTCACTACTGCTACTTACTAGTAGCGCAGGCTTTTACCCCCGCTACTATTAAGTGGTCTATATCGTGCCCCCGGGGACATGCCATAGTGGTAGTGAGGGGTATAAACCTGCGCTACTACTAGCGCAGGTTTATGAAGGAAATATGCCCTAGAGGCAATAATAAAGTTATTATTTATTTCCTCATATCATGATAAATATTTATTATTCATGCTAGAATTGTATTAACCGGAAACATGATACATGTGTGAATACATAGACAAACTTAATGTCACTAGTATGCCTCTACTTGACTAGCTCATTAATCAAAGATGGTTATGTTTCCTAACCATAGATATGTGTTGTCATTTGATTAACGGGATCACATCATTAGAAGAATGATGTGATTGACTTGACCCATTCCGTTAGCTTAGCACTTGATCGTTTAGTAAGTTGCTATTGCTTTCTTCATGACTTATACAAGTTCCTATAACTATGAGATTATGCAACTCCCGTTTATCGGAGGAACACTTTGTGTGCTACCAAACGTCACAACATAACTGGGTGATTATAAAGGAGCTTTACGGGTGTCTCCAAAGGTACATGTTGAGTTGGCGTATTTCGAGATTAGGTTTTGTCACTCCGATTGTCGGAGAGGTATCTCTGGGCCCTCTCGGTAATGCACATCACTATAAGCCTTGCAAACAATGTAGCTAATGAGTTAGTTACGGAATGATGCATTACGTAACGAGTAAAGAGACTTGCCGGTAACGAGATTGAAGTAGGTATTGGATACCGACTATCGAATCTCGGGCAAGTAACATACCGATGACAAAGGGAACAATGTATGTTGTTATGCGGTTTGACCGATAAAGATCTTCGTAAAATATGTAGGAGCCAATATGAGCATCCAGGTTCCGCTATTGGTTATTGACCGGAAAAAGTTCTAGGTCATGTCTACATAGTTCTCGAACCCGTAGGGTCCGCACGCTTAAGGTTTCGATGATAGTTATATTATGAGTTTATGAGTTTTGATGTACCGAAGTTTTTTCGAAGTCCCGAATGTGATTACGGACATGACGAGGAGTCTCGAAATGGTCGAGACATGAAGATTGGTATATTGGAAGCCTATATTTGGATATCGGAAGTGTTCCGGGTGAAATCAGGATTTTACCGGAGTACCGGGAGGTTACCGGAACCCCCCCCCCCGGAGCTTAATGGGCCTACACGGGCCTTAGTGGAGAGGAAGAGAGGAGGCAAGAGCTGGGCCGCGCCCCCTCCCCCCTAGTCCGAATAGGACAAGGAGAGGGGGGCGGAGCCCCCTTTCCTTCCTCTCTCCCTCTTCCTCCCCCCTTCTCCTACTCCAACTAGGAAAGAAGGGAGTCCTACTTCCGGTGGGAGTAGGACTCCCCCTTGGCGCGCCCTCCTTGGCTAGCCGCCCCCTCCCCCTTGGCTCCTTTATATACGGGGGCAGGGGGCACCTATAGACACAACAATTGATCTCTTGATCTCTTAGCCGTGTGCGGTGCCCCCCTCCACCATAGTCCTCGATAATATTGTAGCGGTGCTTAGGCGAAGCCCTGCGATGGTAGAACATCAAGATCGTCACCACGCTGTCGTGCTGACGGAACTCTTCCCCGACATTCTGCTGGATCGGAGTTCGGGGATCGCCATCGAGCTGAACGTGTGCTAGAACTCGGAGGTGCCGTAGTTTCGGTGCTTGATCGGTCGGGCCGTGAAGACGTACGACTACATCAACCGCGTTGTTCTAACGCTTCCGCTTTCTGTCTACGAGGGTACGTAGACTACACTCTCCCCTCTTGTTGCTATGCATCACCATGATCTTGCGTGTGTGTAGGAAATATTTTGAAATTACTACGTTCCCCGACAGTGGCATCCGAGCCAGGTTTTATGCGTAGATGTCATATGCATGAGTAGAACACAAGTGAGTTGTGGGCGATATAAGTCATACTGCTTACCAGCATGTCATACTTTGGTTCAACGACATTGTGAGATGAAGCGGCCCGAACCGACATTACGCGTACGCTTACGCGAGTCTGGTTTCACCGCCACGAGCACTAGTTGCTTAAAGGTGACCGGCGGGTGTCTGTCTCTCTCACTTTAGTTGAACCGAGTGTGGCTACACCCGGTCCTTGCAAAGGTTTAAACAGCACCAATTTGACAAACTATCGTTGTGGTTTTGATGCGTAGGTAAGAACGGTTCTTGCTCAGCCCGTAGCAGCCACGTAAAATTTGCAACAACAAAGTAGAGGATGTCTAACTTGTTTTTGCAGGGCATGTTGTGATGTGATATGGTCAAGACGTGATGCTATATTTTATTGTATGAGATGATCATGTTTTGTAACCGAAGTTATCGGCAACTGGCAGGAGCCATATGGTTGTCGCTTTATTGTATGAAATGCAAATGCCCTGTAATTGCTTTACTTTATCACTAAGCGGTAGCGATAGTTGTAGAAGCAATAGATGGCGTAACGACAACGATGCTACGATGGAGATCAAGGTGTCGCACCGGTGACGATGGTGATCACGACGGTGCTTCGGAGATGGAGATCACAAGCACAAGATGATGATGGCCATATCATATCACTTATATTGATTGCATGTGATGTTTATCCTTTATGCATCTTATCTTGCTTTGTTTGATGGTAACATTTTAAGATGATCTCTCACTAAATTATCAAGAAGTGTTCTCCCTGAGTATGCACCATTGCGAAAGTTATTCGTGCTGAGACACCACGTGATGATCAGTGTGATAGGCTCTACTTCAAATACAACGGGTGCAAAACAGTTGCACACGCGGAATACTCCGGTTAAACTTGACGAGCCTAGCATATACAGATATGGCCTCGGAACACGGAGACCGAAAGGTCGAACGTGAATCATATAGTAGATATGATCAACATAGTGATGTTCACCATTGAAACTACTCCATCTCACGTGATGATCGGACATGGTTTAGTTGATTTGGATCACGTGATCACTTAGATGACTAGAGAGATGTCTGTCTAAGTGGGAGTTCTTAAAGCCCTGTTCGGATTCACTCGGCTCCACGGCTGCGACTCCCGGAGCGGAGGGAGCGGCAGTGGAATCCTACGGAGTGGCTCGGAACCAGCTCCTAGCATGGAGCGGAGTTTTGAAACTGGCGAGATACCGAACAGGCCTTAAGTAATATGATTAGTTGAACTTAAATTTATCATAAACTTAGTACCTAATAGTATTTTGCTTGTCTATGTTTGTTGTAGATAGATGGCTCGTGCTGTTGTTCCGTTGAATTTTAATGTGTTCCTTGAGAAAGCTAAGTTGAAAGATGATGGTAGCAATTACACGGACTGGGTCCATAACCTGAGGATTATCCTCATTGCTGCACATAAGAATTACGTCCTGGAAGCACCGCTGGGTGCCAGGCCTGCTACAGATGTAACTGATGACGTTAAGAACGTCTGGCAGAGCAAAGCTGATGACTACTCGATAGTTCAGTGTTCCATGCTTTACGGCTTGGAACCGGGTCTTCAACGGCGTTTTGAACGTCATGGAGCATATGAGATGTTCCAAGAGTTGAAGTTAATATTTCAAGCAAATGCCCGGATTGAGAGATATGAAGTCTCCAATAAGTTCTATAGCTGTAAGATGGAGGAGAATAGTTCTGTCAGTGAACAAATACTCAAAATGTCTGGGTATAATAATCACTTGATTCAACTGGGAGTTAATCTTCCTAATGATAGTGTCAGTGACAGAATTCTTCAATCACTGCCACCAAGCTACAAGAGCTTCGTGATGAACTATAATATGCAAGGGATGGACAAGACTATTCCCGAGCTCTTCGCAATGCTAAAGGCTGCGAAGGTAGAAATCAAGAAGGAGCATCAAGTGTTGATGGTCAATAAGACCACCAGTTTCAAGAAAAAAGGGTAAAGGGCAGAAGAAGGGGAACTTCAAGAAGAACAGCAAGCAAGTGGCTGCTCAAGAGAAGAAACCAAAATCTGGACCTAAGCCTGAGACTGAGTGCTTCTACTGCAAACAGAATGGACACTGGAAGCGGAACTGCCCCAAGTATTTGGCGGATAAGAAGGATGGCAAAGTGAACAAAGGTATATGTGATATACATGTTATTGATGTGTACCTTACTAATGCTTGCAGTAGCACCTGGGTATTTGATACTGATTCTGTTGCTAATATTTGCAACTCGAAACAGGGACTACGGATTAAGCGGGGATTGGCTAAGGACGAGGTGACGATGCACATGGGAAATGGTTCCAAAGTCGATGTGATCGCGGTCGGCACGCTACCTCTACATCTACCATCGGGATTAGTTTTATACCTAAATAATTGTTATTTGGTGACAGCGTTAAGCATGAACATTATATCTGGATCTTGTTTGATGCGAGACGGTTATTCATTTAAATCAGAGAATAATGGTTGTTCTATTTATATGAGTAATATCTTTTATGGTCATGCACCCTTGAAGAGTGGTCTATTTTTATTAAATCTCGATAGTAGTGATACACATATTCATAATGTTGAAGACAAAAATGCAGAGTTGATAATGATAGTGCAACTTATTTGTGGCACTGCCGTTTGGGTCATATTGGTGTAAAGCGCATGAAGAAACTCCATACTGATGGACTTCTGAAATCACTTGATTATGAATCACTTGGTACTTGCGAACCGTGCCTCATGGGCAAGATGACTAAAACGCCGTTCTCCGGAACTATGGAGCGAGCAACTGATTTGTTGGAAATCATACATACTGATGTATGTGGTCCAATAAATATTGAGGCTCACGGCAGGTATCGTTATTTTCTCACCTTCACAGATGATTTGAGCAGATATGGGTATATCTACTTGATGAAACACAAGTCTGAAACATTTGAAAAGTTCAAAGAATTTCAGAGTGAAGTGGAAAATCATCGTAACCAAAAAATAAAATTTCTACGATCTGATCGTGGAGGAGAATATTTGAGTTACGAGTTTGGTTTACATTTGAAGCAGTGCGGAATAGTTTCGCAACTCACGCCACCCGGAACACCACAATGAAATGGTGTGTCCGAACGTCGTAATCGTACTTTACTAGATATGGTGCGATCTATGATGTCTCTTACTGATTTACCGCTATCATTTTGGGGTTATGCTTTAGAGACGGCCGCATTCACGTTAAATAGGGCACCATCAAAATCCATTGAGACGACGCCTTATGAACTGTGGTTTGGCAAGAAACCAAAGTTGTCGTTTCTTAAAGTTTGGGGCTGAGATGCTTATGTGAAGAAACTTCAACCAGATAAGCTCGAACCCAAATCAGAGAAATGTGTCTTCATAGGATACCCAAAAGAGACTATTGGGTACACCTTCTATCACAGATATGAGGGCAAGATTTTTGTTGCTAAATTCAGATCCTTTCTAGAGAAGGAGTTTCTCTCGAAAGAAGTGAGTGCGAGGAAAGTAGAACTTGACGAGGTAATTGTACCTACTCCCTTATTGGAAGGTAGTTCATCACAAGAACCGGTTCCTGTGACAACTACACCGATCAGTGAGGAAGCTAATGATATTGATCATGAAACTTCAGATCAAGTTACTACCGAACCTCGTAGGTCCACCAGAGTAAGATCCGCACCAGAGTGGTACGGTAATCCTATTCTGGAAGTCATGTTACTTGACCATGGTGAACCTACGAACTATGAGGAAGCGATGATGAGCCCAGATTCCGCAAAATTGCTTGAGGCCATGAAATCTGAGATGGGATCCATGTATGAGAACAAAGTATGGACTTTGGTTGACTTGCCCGATGATCGGCAAGCCATCGAGAATAAATGGATCTTCAAGAAGAAGATTGATGCTGATGGTAATATAACTGTCTACAAAGCTCGACTTGTTGCGAAAAGTTTTCGACAAGTTCAAGGGGTTGACTACGATGAGACTTTCTCACCCGTAGCGATGCTTAAGTCTGTCCGAATCATGTTAGCAATTGCCGCATTTTATGATTATGAAATTTGGCAAATGGATGTCAAAACTGCATTCCTGAATGGATTTCTGGAAGAAGAGTTGCATATGATGCAGCCGGAAGGTTTTGTCGATCCAAAAAGTGCTAACAAAGTGTGCAAGCTCCAGCGATCCATTTATGGACTGGTGCAAGCATCTCGGAGTTGGAATAAACACTTTGATAGTGTGATCAAAGCATATGGTTTTATACAGACTTTTGGAGAAGCTTGTATTTACAAGAAAGTGAGTAGGAGCTCTGTAGCATTTCTGATATTATATGTAGATGACATATTGTTAATTGGAAATGATATAGAATTTCTAGATAGCATAAAGGGATACTTGAATAAAAGTTTTTCGATGAAAGACCTCGGTGAAGCTGCTTACATATTGGGCATCAAGATCTATAGAGATAGATCAAGATGCTTGATTGGACTTTCACAAAGCACATACCTTGATAAAGTTTTAAAAAAGTTCAAAAAGGATCGGGCAAAGAAAGGATTCTTGCCTGTATTACAAGGTGTGAAGTTGAGTCAGACTCAATGCCCGACCACGGCAGAAGATAGAGAGAAAATGAAAGATGTTCCCTATGCTTCAGCCATAGGCTCTATCATGTATGTAATGCTGGGTACCAGACCTGATGTATGCTTAGCAATAAGTTTGGTAGGGAGGTACCAAAGTAATCCAGGAGTGGATCACTGGACAGCGGTCAAGAATATCCTGAAATACCTGAAAAGGACTAAGGATATGTTTCTCGTTTATGGAGGTGACAAAGAGCTAGTCGCAAATGGTTACATCGATGCAAGCTTTGACACTGATCCGGACGATTCTAAATCGCAAATCGTATAAGTGTTTTTATTAAACGGTGGAGCTGTCAGTTGGTGTAGTTCTAAACAAAGCGTCGTGGCGGGATCTACATGCGAAGCGGAGTACATAGCTACTTCGGAAGCAACAAATGAAGGAGTCTGGATGAAAGAGTTCATTTCCGATCTAGGTGTCATACCTAGTGCATCGGGACCAATGAAGATCTTCTGTGACAATACTGGTGCAATTGCCTTGGCAAAGGAATCCAGATTTCACAAGAGGACTAAGCATATCAAAAGACGCTTCAATTCCATCCGGGACCAAGTCCAGGTGGGAGACATAGAGATTTGCAAGATACATACGGATCTGAATGTTGCAGACCCTTGACTAAGCCTCTTCCACGAGCAAAACATGATCAGCACCAAGACTCCATGGGTGTTAGAATCATTACTGTGTGATCTAGATTATTGACTCTAGTGCAAGTGGGAGACTAAAGGAAATATGCCCTAGAGGCAATAATAAAGTTATTATTTATTTCCTCATATCATGATAAATGTTTATTATTCATGCTAGAATTGTATTAACCGGAAACATGATACATGTGTGAATACATAGACAAACTTAATGTCACTAGTATGCCTCTACTTGACTAGCTCATTAATCAAAGATGGTTATGTTTCCTAACCATAGACATGTGTTGTCATTTGATTAACGGGATCACATCATTAGGAGAATGATGTGATTGACTTGACCCATTCCGTTAGCTTAGCACTTAATCGTTTAGTATGTTTCTATTGCTTTCTTCATGACTTATACAAGTTCCTATAACTATGAGATTATGCAACTCTCGTTTATCGGAGGAACACTTTGTGTGATACCAAACGTCACAACGTAACTGGGTGATTATAAAGGATCTCTACAGGTGTCTCCAAAGGTACATGTTGAGTTGGCGTATTTCGAGATTAGGTTTTGTCACTCCGATTGTCGGAGAGGTATCTCTGGGCCCTCTCGGTAATGCACATCACTATAAGCCTTGCAAGCAATGTAGCTAATGAGTTAGTTACGGAATGATGCATTACGTAACGAGTAAAGAGACTTGTCGGTAACAAGATTGAACTAGGTATTGGATACTGACGATCGAATCTCGGGCAAGTAACATACCGATGACAAAGGGAACAACGTATGTTGTTATGCGGTTTGACCGATAAAGATCTTCGTAGAATATGTAGGAGCCAATATGAGCATCCAGGTTCCGCTATTGGTTATTGACCGGAAACAGTTCTAGGTCATGTCTACATAGTTCTCGAACCAATAGGGTCCGCACGTTTAAGGTTTCGATGACAATTATATTATGAGTTTTGATGTACTGAAGTTTGTTCGGAGTCCCGAATGTGATTACGGACATGTCGAGGAGTCTCGAAATGATCGAGACATGAAGATTGATATATTGGAAGCCTATATTTGGATATCGGAAGTGTTCCGGGTGAAATCGGGATTTTACCGGAGTAGCGGGAGGTTACCGGAACCCCCCTCCCCCCCGGGAGCTTAATGGGCCTACATGGGCCTTAGTGGAGAGGAAGAGAGGAGGCAAGGGCTGGGCCGCGCCCCCTCCCCCTAGTCCGAATAGGACAAGGAGAGGGGGCGACGCCCCCCCTTTCCTTCCTCTCTCCCTCCTCCTTCCCCCTTCTCCTACTCCAACTAGGAAAGAAGGGAGTCCTACTCCCGGTGGGAGTAGGACTCCCCCTTGGCGTGCCCTCCTTGGCCAGCCGCCCCCTCCCCCTTGGCTCCTTTATATACGGGGGCAGGGGGCACCTCTAGACACAACAATTCATCTCTTGATCTCTTAGCCATGTGCGGTGCCCCCCTCCACCATAGTCCTTGATAATATTGTAGTGGTGCTTAGGCGAAGCCCTGCGACGGTAGAACATCAAGATCATCACCATGCCGTCATGCTGACGGAACTCTTCCCCGACATTCTGCTGGATCGGAGTTCGGGGATCGCCATCGAGCTGAACGTGTGCTAGAACTCGGAGGTGTCGTAGTTTCGGTGCTTGATCGGTCGGGCCGTGAAGACGTACGACTACATCAACCGCGTTGTTCTAACGCTTCCGCTTTCGTTCTATGAGGGTACGTAGACTACACTCTCCCCTCTCGTTGCTATGCATTACCATGATCTTGCGTGTGCGTATGAATTTTTTTGAAATTACTACGTTCCCCAATAGTTTATAGCCCTCGCTACTAGTAAGTACAAATTAGGTGAAATCCCCATATCCTCGGCCGAATCCCTCCTTTCTCCCTCACTCTCCCCATCTCTCCATAGACTCTCCCATGGTGCTGCACACCTCCTCCTCCATGGCGCCCAACGAGTACACCTCCTCACGTCGCGTGCCTCCTCCTCCATGGTGCCAAAAGAGGGAGGCTGTCTCGCGCGCGTCGATGTCCCGGAGCTCGCCGGTATTCCCGGCATCTCCAAGCCACCGTGTTGGACCACCTCACCACCGCCGACGACCCCCGGTGCGCCCTACGTCTCATTCTTTTCTTTCTTGTTTCTCTTTTTCCTCTTCATGTCCCTTCGATTTTACTCACCTCACATACCCATGTCTGCGCAGGTCATCGACATGGCCAATGAGGAGCTCTCTGCCTTGGCCGTGAAGAGGACCCTCACACCGTCCTCTTGCTCTCCTCTGCACTGGTCCAGTCCCTCTACAACAACCATCATTGGATCTGGTCTCCGCTGCCCGTCCGGACCTCCAGCGACCCTTGTCGTCGCTGGATCGAACCATTGACACCATTGACAGCACGCACGGGGTCAAGATTTTTTTGGTTTTTAAAATTAATAGTAATAGCGCGGGTCACAGACACGTGCTACAGATAGTTA
Source organism: Triticum dicoccoides (assembly GCF_002162155.2). Lineage (NCBI taxonomy): Eukaryota > Viridiplantae > Streptophyta > Magnoliopsida > Poales > Poaceae > Triticum > Triticum dicoccoides. The sequence goes on from NC_041385.1 coordinate 476,346,522, forward strand.
GTAGTAGCGCGTGTCGAACGCACGCTACTACTAACACACGTACAAGTAGCGCAGGATGCACCACGCTACTACTACTAGTTAGCTGTAGCGCCGTAGTAGTAGCGCAGGCACCCACGCTACTACTAGCTTTAAACCCGCGCTACTACTTAGCTTTTTCCTAGTAGTGGGTAGCAATCACCTAATTGTAGATTGAAAAGATCAAACTTATAAACACCCAAAAGACAAATGACCAGGAGACCCGACAGAGACACTGCACACCGACCGTGAGACCTGATGGGGACACTGCCGGGTCTTACATCTCCACACGCTCTGGGTCTTACATCTCCACACGCTCTTCAACGAAGCCCGTGAGACCTGACGAAGACACACCTTCACACTCCACAAGGAAGCCCATGAGACCTGACGAAGACACACCTTCACCCTCCACAAGCTCTCCTTAGACTGTACCATCGGGACGGGATAGAACATGAGACATTATTCTTACTTTCGGACATCACCGTCATCACATATAGCCCCATCCAAGACAATGTTCGTCACACCTTCACACTCCACAAGCTCTCTACACTCCCCAAGCTTTTTTTTGGAACGAAGACGCTAGAAGCGTACGGCTTTAAATTAATAAAGCCAACAAGGCACCAGGTTCAAACGGTTACAACTTAGCGAACTCAAGAGAGTACGTTCGGTCCACGACCGGCATGAAACTTAACATAAGGTTCATCGCGAAGGAAATATTACAGCCGGCCAAACCATCCAGCGCAAAGACCTAGCTAACATAAACTCCCACATAAGAACTCCAAAAGCTTCACCGACTCGGCGGATCTTGTCTTGCCGCCGCCTGGATAGTCTTGATGGGCTTCATAGCCTCTGGCATACGCTCAGCATCGCTCTCCTTCCCCAGTGGAGTCCACATCTGCAGAAATAAATGGCATTTGAAGATCACATCTGCAGGATGACTAGGGAATTTTTTTCTCGATCGTAATTTTATTGCGCGTTGTCCGAATAGCCCAGAGCAGCGCCCCTACGCAATGCCAAGTGATTCTGCTAGTAGTCCCTTTTGTGGACTTGAGAATGGAAATTAAGTTATTCCCCGAGGCAGGGTTCCAGTTCGTGTGGAAGGCTTCCCGGACGGCGCTCCACGCGAACCTGGCCAGATGGCATCTAAAGAATACGTGGTTAGCATCTTCGCCAAGGCCGCATACCGTGCAGGTACCATCAGCCGGGCCGTTACGTTTGGCCACGTTATCCGAAGTAGGCAGCCTATTCCTAAGCATTTGCCACATGAAGATTTTAATCTTCAGGGGCAGGCCTGCCTTCCACAGCCCCTTAGCTATATCAAGCGATGGCCCTTCAGTTAGCTTGTTATAAAGGGACTTCACCATGAATTTCCTCGAAGCTGTCAAGCTCCACTCTACCGAGTCAACCCCCGTCCCTAGGCGGTTGGTACCAATTTGCTGAACCAACCCGGCACAAGACTCACGCTCATCGTTTGTTAGGGCCCGCAGAAAGTGGATCGCCGGTGGATCAATACGGATTGCCTCCCCAACTAAGACGTTAGTGTTCGTGGCGATCCGATATAAGTTGGGGTGACTTTGCCAAAGGGGAGAGGCACCCAGCCAGTGATCAAGCCAAAACCGAGTTGATTGGCCATTGTTAATATGGAATTTGGCCCCAATATCAAAAGCAGACTGCACCACTTGGATCCCTCTCCAAAACACGGAGCCATTGGCCGAGGCTGTGAAGGGGTTCCCATTCGGGAAATACTTGGCTTTTAACAGCTGAGCCCAGAGCCCCGACTCATCTTGGGCCAGCCGCCACCACCATTTGGAAAGGAGGGCAACATTCATTAGTTTGGAGTTAAGGATTCCCAATCCTCCAAAAAATTTAGGCCTACAGACCGCCGCCCACTTTACGAGGTGGTATTTCCGCTTGATGCCAGTTCCTTCCCAAAAGAACCGGGACCTTGAAGTGTCTAGCTTAGCGTGCACATCATCGACTAGTAAGAACATCCCCATAGTGAAGAGGGGAAGGGAAGAGAGGCTCGAGTTAGTCAGAATAAGCCTCGCGGCGGAGGACATGAACCGCCCTCGCCACGGGCTTACCCTGTTGGCCACTTTCCCGTACAAAGGCTCCCACTCTAAAATCGAAAGTTTGCGGTGAGAGATAGGAAGCCCTAGGTACTTAATTGGAAAGCTCCCAAGCTTGCAATTAAGTAGATTTGCGACACGCATGTTGTGTTGGTCGTCCATCCCCATGGTAATGACCTCGCTCTTAAGAAAGTTAATTTTGAGTCCGGAGAGAAGCTCAAAGGCTAGTAACAGGAGCTCAATCGAAGCGATACTATGGTCATCAGGCTTGAACAACAACAAAGTGTCGTCTGCGTATTGGAGATGTGTCACACCACCCAGGATGAGGTGTGGTACAAGCCCCATGATGTGTCCGGCCTCCCTGGCCTTGGACAACATGGCTACCATAGCATCAGCCACAAAGTTAAAGACGAGTGAGGAGATGGGATCGCCCTGTCTAAGCCCTTTCCTATTATGGAAAAACTTCCCCATTTCGCCATTGACTATAACCGAGGTGTTGCCACTCGAGATCAAGTGCATGATCCGGTGAACGAACCCTGCCTCAAAACCCTTTTTGAGGAGGACCTCCCGCACAAACTCCCAGTTTACACGGTTGTATGCTTTTTCGAAATCTAGTTTGAGGATAACACCCTGACCACACGTACGTTTTAACTCATGTATTATCTCCGTGAGAGTAATAGGCCCTTCAAGAATGTTTCTGCCTTTAAGGAAAGCGGTTTGACTCTTGTTAATAACTCGTTGAGCGACCGACGCTAACCTAGAAGCGTAAGATTTGGCACATATCTTGAAAGGGACGTTAATGAGCGTGATCGACCGGAACTGCTTAATTGAGTCCGCCCCTTTGACCTTGGGAATCAAGCAAATTGCCCCATAATTGAGGCGCGCCAGGTCCACCGTACCGAGGGCAAAGCCGTTGACAATTTCTTGAAAAAGGTCCCTAAGGGTCGGCCGGAATCTTTTGAAAAACTCAATCGGCCAGCCATCCGGACCTGGAGCCGTGTCGTTCTTCATTCCAGCAAGCACGAGGTCAACCTCTTGGGGCGAAAAGGACACCATCAAGGCGTCATTTTCCTGCTGCGATACACGTTCATGCAGTCCCCATAAGACTTCCCTTAGACTTAAGCTCTTTGCTTCGGCTGTGCCCAACAGCTCGATGAAGAAGTCGAAGATGTGCTTAACTATTTCATTTTGGGTGACCAACGTCCCACTCTCCGACTGGAGCCTTAGAATTGTACTCTTGCGTTTACGACCGTTAGCATACGCGTGGAAGTATCCCGTGTTGGCGTCGCCTTTCACGACCCACTTGACGTCTCCCTACGGCGCCAGTACTCCTCCTCCGCCCTGAGGATAGCCAGGACTTGGTTTTCGAGGGAGTATCGAAGCTCCCATTCGTCACCAGAGAAGGTTCTAACATCAGCCTGCGCGTCTAGGCGAGCGATTTCTTCCACAATGCGCTCCCTTTCCCATTTAGATTCGCTGCCATGATTGGCCCCCCAACCCCTGAGGTAAGCCCGCAAGGCCGCAGCCGCAGAGGACCAGAAATCTACTGGTCCTCGTTGGTACCCTACCTGGTTACGATCAAGGTCCAGCGGTTCGTGACAAGTTGGCAAAAACCCTCGTGTTCGAACCAATCTGTCTCGAAGAAGAATCTATGGCTACGACGAACATTGTCCTCCCTGAGGACAGGATCAGAGGAACGTGGTCTGATCAATGCGCGTTTCAACCACTAAGGTATAGAGGGGGAACAACACCTCCCAATCACTTGAACAGAACACACGATCGAGAACACAACGGACTGGCTCCCGTTGTTTGTTAGTCCAAGTGTATCTCGCCCCTGTACGCGCAATCTCTCTAAGAGCAGCGGCCGCGATGGCATTGTTGAATAGGGACACCCTAGCCCAGTTAATGTTGTCATTGTTCTTGTCCGCCCCCGAGCGAATCAAGTTAAAGTTCCCTCCCACTACTACTGGTAGGTTGGACGCTTGTTTGACCCCGACCAGAGTTGTGATTTCTCCCAAGAAATCAGCAGACCTCGCGTGGTCAGCCGACCCGTAAACACTTACAATCACCCAAGAAGCATGGGAAATCCGGTGACAAACAGTGACAGCTATATAAAACAAACTAGACTCCCACATAATAACATCACAAACATCTTTATTACAACCCACCAATTGACCACCAAAAAGACCCACGGAAGGAGTCCAGTGCCAATCAACACGTTGGAGCGGATCGTACGCCAAAGATCTCTAAAGGTAAAATCGGCCTTAATCGTCTCCTGGAGCACTACAAAGTCTATGCGTTTTTTGAACATATACTCT
>NC_041385.1:476351142-476356207 GCF_002162155.2 Triticum dicoccoides
CGCAACCGCGGATATTCCAGAATATGTAACGCATCAAATAATCCGGTTGCGCAGGCTTACTCCACGGGAGCTAACTACCTTGGCCACTCGCTTCCTAGCCGGCACACGGCTGGAAGAAGGCAAGTCCGAGGCCACCCCGGCCTCGTCTCCCTCGATGGGAGAGCGACAGCACCAACCCCTACTAGTACTGAGGCCTGGCCGTCCACGAGCTGTTCAGCCGCGCACCGGGCAGCTGCACCCGCAAGGGCGGCCTGAGCATCTTCAGGCGAACTAACGGAATAATATTCAAAGGCGAGGAATCAAGCGCAACGTCACTATCGTGAAGAATCTCAGCATTCAGAATCTTATAATAGAGGGAAGCATTGAGAAAGCATTCAGAATCTTATAATAGGGGGAAGGATTACCTGTAATGAATCTCAGCATTCAGAATCTTATAATAGAGGGAAGGATTGAGAAAGCATTCAGAATCTTATAATAGGGGGAAGGATTACCTGTAATATCCATGTTTTTGTCAGCAGTACGGAGCTTGGCACTTTTCAGAAAGGTCATGTCCCAAGCTTGGCCTTGGCGCGTGCGCTAGGAGCCCAAGTCGCCACCGGAGTTGCCCTTGAACGCTTGGCCTTGACTGTCATCGGAACGGGATAGAACATGAGACATTATTCTTACTTTCGGACATCACCGTCGTCACACAGCACCATCCAAGACAATGAACCTAACACGAGAACGAGGTCCTCCCGCAGCACCATCCAAGACAATGAACCTAACACGAGAACGAGGTCCTCCCGCCCCCTCTGCACCTCCATGGCCCAAAGGAGGTCGGAGGTGAGGCGAACCGGCCGCAGCGTCAGAGGGAGGAAAGACTTTTCCTTGTGAGGAAGGAAAGAACTCGACTTGTCCAGTAGCACAGACATTAGCCATACACCAACTCAAACGACCCCAAATCTAGCTCGTACAACCTATCAACACCGATCATACACGAAGAAGGCAGAAGGAAATACCCTCGATCATTATACATAAGGCTAGCGAGCTCATTATACACGAGCGAGTGATCATTTAGGTCGTACATAAGTCGTACATGGTCCAAGAAAGCGAAACTGAGGCGTGCAGTGCACACGTTAACGTTGCTCAGTGGTGTCCAGGGAGCTTCTCCTTGATCTTCTCCATGATGCCCTTCTTCTCGTGCGTCCCTGTCCCAGCCGCCGGCACCGTGTGCCCGGCCTTGTGCTCCTCCTGCTTGTGGTTGCCCGGGAGCTTCTCCTTTATCTTCTCCTTCATGCTCTTCTTCTTCCTCTGCCTCCCGCCTTGCCCGTCATCCTCGGACGACTGCACCACACCACACGTAAACCATTACGCCATTAGCCAGTTATAGTGAGTCAAGTAGTACGCGTCGTCCTACAACCGAATCAAGCCCCATATGTCTGACAAATTAAACGAGCGAAGATGAAAGTACCGAGCTGGAGCTAGAGCTGGAGGAGCGCCGCAAAGTCTCGCCCAGTGTCGTGTGCCCCTCTTTGGTGGGCTGGATCTGGTCGCCCGTGCTGATGCCCCTGCCGACCATGCCCTCATAAGCGTATGCAGTTGTCTCGCCAGGGGCGAGGCCGCCGCTTAGCGCGCCCTCGTGCGTGTGCGCCGCGCCGGACGGGGAAACGGCACCGCCTACCACGCTCTCGTGTGGGTGCACGGCGCCGCTCAGGCCGTAGCCCGGCGTGACACCCGCGCCATAGTCGGCCGACGTCACCGCGCCGGCAGAGCCATAGGACGGAGAGGCGCCCCCCGAGCTGTACGCCGGAACCTGGCCCGGTTCCCTCGGGATGGGGTTGCCGTACTGGTCGACCGGCGGCACTGGGTTGCCGTACTCGTCGACACGCGGGTACGGGTGCCCGTACTCTCCACCGTACTCCGCCATTAGATGCTCTCACAATTTGGGTCGGTGGCTTGCGAGTCAGTGTGGCACCATGGTCCACGACACCACGTATATGTACGAGGAGCACCTCTGTAGGGCGATAAGTGCAGGGACGCCACGTTGCATGCATGCCGCCACGAGTTCACCGTCTACCTGATGAGAACGACACGTATTCTCCGGGCGTGCCACGTTTTGGACCGACCTGGGAGGAAGCACCGGCTGAACAATTAAAAGAGCACGTCGCAAAATATCCGAAGTTGGTTGTACGCATTATGCTGGAGTATACATGCCATCGGTTCGAGTTCAGATCGCAGCCATAGCTGATATTTTTCTGATCAGATCAATAGACAGTGCCTGAAGTATTATTAGTACTACCACAACGAGATGTCCTGAATCGACCTGATGCCTCGCGTTTATACAGATCACAAGAAAGAACCGCCATGGACTCTCGACGGTGCTCCGGGGAAAAGCCTCGGCCGTGGGCTGTTGCTGGTGGCACAGGATCCATCCCGATCAGTTCGACGGCGTCTCTTCCGCCGTGCGACATTCGACACGCAGGCTGTTCTCGCGATGGTAGGGTGATTTCGCGCCCTGGTTTTACATGGGAAATGATGATGTAATTTCAAATTATTCGGTAGTGTGATTTTGCTACCTATACCATATTAAAACTAAGAGATAAGCACACTGAGCTAAGTGTAAAAAACCAAAACTGAGGACTAAAAGGATTAGATGCTACCCCTCCGTTTGTATATAGTTCATTGTGAAATCTGTAAAAGGTCTTATGTTTAAAAACGGAGGGAATAATTAAGAGTAGCGCTAATAACTCAAGAACGGTGTGCTCCTCGACTAATCTGCATTTGTTTTGATACCTAAATAAACTCCAAAAACCAATAAGGTTGACCCTTAATAAAACAATTCAGAAGAGCACTGAAAGGCCAAAAACACATACTCCCTCGTACTCTTTCTGTTTTTGTTTACTCTATATATTATAGTTGACTGAAATCAAACTTCGTCAAGTTTTATCAAGTTTATAGAAAATAATATAAACATTTACCATAACAAATCTATATGGTGTGAAAGTACATTCGATAATAAATCTAATGGTATTGAGTTGTTATTGTATATGTTGATATTTTTGTTCATAAACTTTGTCAAAATTTACAAAGCTTGACTTTCCGAAAAAGGCTTTCGCCCCGTTTTATATATAAAGTAACGATCGACATACATGATGCAAACCACCCGACACCACACACACCCAAGGCAGATACAAGGGAGCTGACGAACAACAACGCTACTCTAAACACCCCAAAGCAAACAACAAGTAGGCAGAAGAGCATAGCTAAGGGTCTAAAGAGCTCTCCACCGTGAACGAGTCATCGCGAGGAGATGAAACTGTAACTCGACGAACCAGGGACTCCAAAGCGGTGCTTCCAAGAAAGAAACGGCACCGAAGGCTTTCACCCGGAGTAACACGAAGGACACAGGGTTACCGCGATGGTGCCTTCAAGAAGGGAACGACGGATGGACGCCGCCGCCATCGGTCTGGCTCCGAGCCAGACGAGGTTTTCACCCCGGCCACCACCCTCAGCCTCCGTCCAAGGTACGGCCCTACATGAGAGTGTCGGCTGCACCACCACCGAGATCTTCGAAGGCCCACCCCCATGCCGCCCACGTGGCCATGACAGCAAGCCCGTCAGCGCCCGAGCCACGAGCTCCGCCCACGAGCCAGCAGCTCCCGCCACCAAGGCCGCCGCCTTGCATCCAGACACTTCGGAGACCATCAAAGGCACGAGCTTTGAGCCGACCGATAAACCCCAAGCACCATCAGAACTGCCGGTGACCGACCCGCCCCGAACAACTACAGCGGCAAGGAGGCAGGGGGAGCGGAGCTCGTCCGGACCGGCGCACCCCTGCGCCGGTGACAGGTAGTCGGTCTACCCGTCCCTCCAGCAGCCTCCCCTGCGTCACCCCTGACGCCCTACCACGGCCTCCGGCCAGAACCTGCGAGGAAGAGGCAACCACCCGTCCGCCGGCGAGGGCCGCCGGATCGACCGCACCCAGCCGCCGAGGAAGGCCGCCAAGAGCGTCAACCACCACCACACCACCTGCGTCTCCACGCCCTGGCCAGGAGCAACCGATGCCCCGCCACCCCACCGGAGCAGAACGAGGACCAGTTGCAGCGCCACCACCTTGGAAGGGCCACCGGCCACCCCTGACACCGCCAACCACCACCACCAGCCGGATCTGGGCAGGGGGTGCCAGATCCGCCGCCAGCACGCCCCCGGGCCTCCAGCCCCCACGAGCCAAGGAGGAGGGGGAGGAGGGGAGGAGGGAGCGCCGGCAGTCCACCAGGTCGCCGGGAGGAGGGAGGAAAACAGAGCAGCGGCCGACCGACGCCCGGCGCCACCGAGCAGGGGAGGGCGCCCCGCGCCGCCCGTCACCTGCGTGTGGGAGGAAGACGCCCCGCGCCGCCTGCGCCACGCGACCTTTGGCCGGCGACGCCACCGGCGGCGGTGAGGGATGGGGGGCGGGGCGAGGAGACGGGGGCGGCGGCACTAGGGTTGTCTCCTGGGGACGCCCGCGGGAGCGCCCATTTTAAATGGAAAGATGTAAACTGTTTTTTCCAAAGCTTGACTTTGACCTAAACTAATATGCGGATTAAATAAAAACGGAGGGAGTACTAAAGTTGAGACACTTATTTTAAGACGAAGGAGTACAATACACATAGCTCAATTCCAAACTTCCAGCGTGTGCACATAAATCTGTCGTGAACACGTGTTTGCTTGAAGTATATGGAGCGATGCAAGTAGAAGGCAAAAATATTTTTTTAAGCAACAAAAATAGTTTTGAACTAGTTTCCAACAGTGAAATAATTGTGAAATGGTTTATTTGAAAGGCAAGCTTCTTCACAGTCATACATTGATCCTTACACATGTGATGTATTTTATTCTATTTTGAAACGGAGGCAACAACTTTGCCTCATCCATTAGAGGAAACGGACAAGAGCTCACAATGAAAAATATGTCATCCTAGGAAAGTATCATGTGGAAACCACTCTTCTTAAAGAACGAAATACAAGCCACATATAGAGCTGAGTTGCCCCTCCGTCCCCGTCGCTGCCGCCAGATCGTGAGCCGCCTCTCCCCTTCCTTCCCCTTCATA
>NC_041385.1:476356512-476361572 GCF_002162155.2 Triticum dicoccoides
GAGGGGCCACAGCCCCAGCCGTTGGTCCTCCCCGCCTTCCCCTTCCTCCCCTTTGCCGCCACTAGTGGTCGGCCTCGGGCAAAGCCCGTGCGTCCGACCGTGGCGGCGGAGGTACTGCCTCCCCTCTCGTGTCCTTGGGTGGCGCGGGACGCCTCATCTCGAGGGTGTGATTCCGATCTGGATCGTGGCGGTGCCAATCTGGACCAAGGCGCCCTAATGGACAACAACGGCTTGGCGACCGACCGGCTTCCCAGTGGTGGCCTTGGCGGCAGGCTGGCGCAACCCTTCCTGATCAGGGCCGGAGGGCCCTAGATCAGGGGCGGCGGCCCCTGGGACGGCCTTCCTGTCCGGCGGCGCGGAGGGGCGGGTGGGTTGCCGGTGATCAGACTAGGTGGCCGGGGCGGGTGGGCTGTCAGGGATCGGACCGGGTGGCCGGTGATTCACTAGCGGGTTCATGCCACGGCTTGCTGTCCCAGCGGCCAACGACGCCGAGCTGCTCCTTCCTCCAACCCATGTTGCGTGCACTCCATCTTATCGGACATGGCCATGCTGCTACCGGTTACCGGGTTGGGACGGAGCGGGAGGAGGGGATCCGGATTGGGATAATTCCTAAGGTCGACTCCTGCCGGCGACGACACCCGAGGGTGCCGGTCCGCCCCACATTTTCCACCTCACAATCTCTCGGGTGAAAACCCTAGGGCAGCAACGGCGCTCTTTGTGCCATTTCCTTCTTGAAGACGTCGTCCTGAGAGCTATGCGGCAGTGGGCACCGCTTGGGTACGTCGGCAGTTGCAGATGGCGTGCCCCTCTTCCTCCAGGTGGCAGTTATTCTCAGGGAAACCCTATATCTGGGTCTCCCAGATCAGATGATGACGGAGACTTTGGTGCCGTTCTCCCTCCTGGAGGCATCGTCTTGGACAGTGGTTCACTGGAGAGGCCATGGGTGGAGCGGTGCTACATCGACCGCATTGAAGATGGTGGGTCTCGGCGGCGTGGAGCGGTGGAGTCTCAGTGTTGGACGCTATTTGATTGATGCACGCAGGCTGGTGGCGATGTCTGGTGGCGTGGTGACGTCAATGGCCGATGGGACTGGCAGGATCTTTGCAGTGGTTCCTCCTGAAGACGGGATGGCGGAAGATGGCGGCGACGTATTCTAGAGCGTGCGCGGGCGGTGCACGTTATGGAACACCTAGACCGGATGGTCTTAAGGCCACTAGATTAGATTTTGTCTGTTATGCGGACAAGGCACATCTGTGTACTTGTAGGCGTAGCCACTTTGTTCGGCTAGAAGGTAGCTTCGGGTTGATCCTTGTATTCATTTTGTTAGGCTCTGATGAATAATTAATAAAGATGGTTGTGTGCATCATACTGATGCAGAGGGCCGAGGGTAATCGTTCTTTTCAGAAAAAAAAACATGTGTAGGTTTCCTAAATATTCTATAAACGAAAACATATTTAGAGGATGGGATTTCATACTCTATAAAAATGCAAAGCTTCAATATCAGATTTAGTAGCATTTGAAACATACAAAAGGACCAATTCAACACGAATAGTGTGATTTCTTTTTCCGCGAATACGCTGGACGCGTATCTTTGCATTGATAGAAGAGGAGAAATTACAGGGTGCAGTCCTCTAGGCGGCATACACAGTTAGGTGTCACCGAGGATGCTAGGCGAGCAACGAGAGGGTTTTCTCGGACCCGGAACAACAAAGTTCGTTTTTCTACCTTGTGCTTTTTTCATATTTATTATCAAATGAAATTGGGTTTGACCTTGAAATTTTACAGGTTTATATAATATCAACTTCCTTGCACTTATCCAGGAGGACTTACGTATACCATCCAAGCAGTTTTTACGCAGGGGGTGCTTTCCACAGTTCCACTTCATATGTCCATCCATGGATTACTCAGAAAAATTAACTCTCAAAGCAGTACAAAAAAAAAGATATTTTTTTTACTAGGATCAGCTTGTAAGTTCTGTCCGAACACACTACCTGGAGAAGTAACAAGGTTAAAGTAACTTACTTGGAATATTGTCCCCAGCTTTTTCAGTCCTTTTGCTCGCAACGTGAGAACATCTTTGGAGACAGCATTCTCCCTCAAAAACTAGACAAAGAAGTAAATCACGATAACGTGAAATAGCTGCCAAGAGTATTTATCGACTACACATGAACATGATGAATATGCAAATATAAGCACACATGCATGCTACTGTAAAAAACTTGGACCAACAGATATGAACAGTGCTTACTGCTCGACAGACACGCCATAGCGTTGACTCAATGTCAACCACATTAATTTTCCACAAAGAATTAAGCATGGCACCCTTTTTCTCTTCAATACTCTTCAGTATCTGCTCTTCCTTGTTGTCACCATCCTCAATCTTTTTCATCCCCTCTTGTAATTGCATCAGAGCAATTGCACCTATAATAGAGCTTGTCATAGGATCAGGCTCATTGTTAACACAAAGAAAGTAAATTGACCAAGGTAAAATAACATACTGAGATGTACCTGAAGCTGCATTAACCTGTGACTTTACATGGTGGCCCTTGTCTCTTACCCACTCAGCAATGAATGGCACGCCCATATACATTTTGCTTTTTCCAAGTTCTCTTGCTGCTTGTCGAACATATATGTAGCCAATGGTGTGGAGCATAGCCTCACCAAAAGCTGAAACATTATTTGACACGAATGAACCCCATGAGAAGCTCTAATGGAATGCGGGTCATGTTCATAAAGAATGAAAGTGAGCCTTCTGGATGTCATGCGACATACTTAATAAGCAATTAAGTGTCCTAGAAGCACTTTTTACACAGCAGAAACACAAAGGAATGAAAATAAATATATCAAAATGAGCATATGTGGAACCAACAACTTTGAATGAAATTCCTACGCTTCTAAGAAAATAGGGATACCGGCTTGAGACAAGCGTTCAGCTTCTGCACTTGCCCAATCACCAAATTCCTTCTGCTTTCCATTAACGTATGGTTGAATTCGATTCTTAAGGCTCAGAATAAGTTTCTGCTCTCTTTCCGTTTGTAAGGCCTGCAATCCAGAGGAGCTATTATGTTGCTGGTGTCGGGCATCAACTGCTGGCTCTGAGGTGACTAACTACGTATTATGGGAGCAGTATACCTTTATTTTCTCTTGAACCCTTGCCCTTGCCTCTGGAGTATCCGAATCTTCCTCACTCTCCACAGAAGCCACGGATGCCAGTGCAAGCTGACCAATATAATCTTCAAAATAGTCGCTCCCAAAAAGCATCCCAAAGACAGCAGTTGGATCAATCATGTTATCCCTGAAATGTCGTCGTCAAAATTCAGTGGCACCTTCAACTAAAAGTCTGACAGTAGGATAATAAAATGCACATGCAACTTGGTTTGTTCTCTGTTATATATACCAAAAAGGGTGCTGGGCTTTATTCGTATATCTCAAAATACAGGTACATATGATATAAACAAATGGTACAGGACTTACTGGGATAGATCTTCTTTTCCATGCTTATCATAAGATTCCCTTTTTGCGGGATCACTTAGGACTTGATAGGCCTCACCTAATTCCTTGCAACAGTAACCGATTTAAATCAGCATTTGTAGCGAGGTAGTAACCCGGGAGAATATCTAGTGCTCCCATTCATTTTGGTGCTCCCGTGCTCCAAATTTTCAAAATGCGCATCTAAATGTTTCAAAAAATTCCGAAAACAATTGTGGATATTCACATCACATGAGTGTACTATCCCTAAAAATTTCGAATCAAAATTCGAAATAAACATTGAGATAAAAAAAGACAAATCCAGCATAAATGTTTTGCAGAAGACGCCTCAAACATTTCTGAAATGATGCTTTGGTCCAGATCCCCCATGCTGCTGCCCATTGGATCACGATCCGACGATCGAGGTCGCACCGGAGCACCTAAGCTTAGGTGCTCCGGGAGCACCTGATATTTTCCCGTAGTAACCCTCTTCTAAAGTCTACAAAGATAATGGCTGCAGCGATGAGATTATGAAGACTTTTGTTTTCTAACATAACTGGAATTCGTGCAATATAAATAATTCTATTACTATGACATAAAACAATACTACCATGGACAGATAATGCAACCAAACTACCAGAGGGAAAATCTATTTTTTTTCCGCTCTGCATTCCTGAATCCAGTAACAGGGGTAGGTGGGCCGGAACACACGACGCAATGGAACAGAACAGGGAAAATGTACCTGAAACTTGCGCGCGGCATCAGGGTTCCCGGGATTCTTATCCGGGTGAACCACCTTGGCCTGTAGAAACCCAACATCGGCAGCGCAGTTAAATCAGGAGCCGTCAGCATCCGATCGCTCATCAAGGATTGATTACGCACCTTGAGGTAATACGCCTTCTTGATCTCGGCGGCGGAGGCGGCGGTGCTGACCCCCAAGGTGTCGTAGTACGCGGTGTCCTTCACCATCGCAGCTCCCTCTCCTCCTCCTCCTGGATCGTATTGCAGCTGCAGCTGCAGCTGGACGAATGCCAACCTGATGATGATCGAATGGGAGGGGAGGATACCATTACCGAGATCGGTTATCTCATCTGGGAGAGGTAGGGCAAAGGGCAATCAAGAATTCGTCCGGAGATTATGGGGGTTGGGTTGGGTTGGGTTGATATGGGAATGATGTGATCGACGCGGGGAAGCTTCCTGGGTCGGACCAGTACGGCTCAACGGCCCCCGCGTTCCGTTTAGGCAGGCAAAACAGAAAAGTTCCCGTACCGAAAGCTATGCCTTGGCTGGTTTTCCACTTTTCCAGTTAAGTTGGCGGTGGCCGTCGAGGAATGCTAGAAGCCGAGCCATGGCGGAGTATCTTATTATAGGGAAACGTTTACTACCGGCGCACCGGCCGAACCTTTCGGCCGGTCGCGCCCAGGCGCGCGTAGCTACAACGACTGAAACTGGGGATGGACGGGTCCACCACGTTATCTTTTTCCCCACCTCCCATCTCCCGCATCCTTCTCTTCCCCTTTCACCTGGTCTTTTTTCTCTTCCCTCATCCTAGCTGCCATGGAAGCCCTGCTCGGCGATCTTCTCCGGCGAGC
>NC_041385.1:476361807-476377531 GCF_002162155.2 Triticum dicoccoides
GAAGCCAACCCCCGAGCCAGCGTCCTCCCTCTATTCCCTCTCTCACCTCCATCTACTACTGCTCCGTGACGGCTGGACCTGCAACGGACGTGGCCGGCGAAGTTGCCTCCATGGGCGGAGCTGCACCTGAAGAAGGTGCTACAACCAGCATCCGCCAGAGCTGGTGAAGGCGACCGCAGGTGTTACAACCAGCGAGAAAAAAAGCTTCAACCGGAGGGACGACGAAAGCTGGGTCGACCCCACAGAAGCTGCAACCGGCGTCTAAAAAAGCTACATCCGTTGATGGAAAAAGCTTCAACTGGCAACAGAAAAGGCTTCAACCGGAGGCGACATAAGCTACAAACAACGTGAAAAGCTACAACCGGCTACGGCGAAGCTGCAACCCATCGCCAGTTTTGCTACAACCAGCCTTTTGTGTTTTGCTAGAACCAGCGCCCACTCCCTGACCATGGCCGACAACCCCCAAGTGTGCTACAACCATTGACCAAAAGTGCTACAACCGGCAAGAAAATTTGCTACAACGGGGCGAAGCTGAGGTGCTGCAACCGGCGACTGGCCAGAGCTATGAACCGCGACCACCGGTCCGGCGAGCAGCGACCGCGGCGTCGAGTGCTACAAGCTCACAGGTAGTCAATAGAATGCGACGAGGGGCAGCCATCCATGCTGGAAAAGATGTCTACAGGGAGCTGCAAACAGCCTTTTTGCAGCTCGTGAGGACGACCGGCGAGGGGGCGGTGGCCGGCGAGGACGACCAGAGACGGGTGTGGCAGGGGAGGAGGACGGCGAGTGCAGCCAGGCGGAGGGGGCTGGCGGCGCGCGTCTCCCGCGGGGTGTATTTTGCAGCGACAGAGAGGTCAACGAGAGGTGGAAGAAGGAGATCCAACGGCTGAGGGACATGACATCCAACGGCTAGCGTGGGACCGGCCCAAATTTGGGCCGGTGCACCGGCGCCTAGCGTTGGCCTTTATTATAAGAAGAAATCTCGATATGTGCTTTATTGCTTTGTACTATGAGGGACTACACGAGGAGCATGTCACCATACTGTTACTTAAATCCACGCTTGTTTCGCCGCAGACTACAAGCAGCAGCATCTACTACCGACAGGCGCACACTACCGCAAAGGAGGAAGAACTGGTTGGAACACTGGGGAGTCCCACCAGCTTCTACAACGGGGAGACGGAGAGCAGGAACGCCGGCGTCGGCCTCTGCAGCACTATGCCGCACAAGGGGCAAAGTGGAACGGCGGGCGCTGACAAGCAAAGCGATTCACTGTCATGGTCAGCATCCAGAGGGTATGCCGACATGGTGAAGAAGGTCTCTGGCACCAGTTTCTCAACCATTCCTCCGCAACATGCGCAGTGCCAGGCTGGTTGCAGAACGGAGCATAGGCGCATCGACGCTGAGCATCTCGACAACCTGTGCCTTTCAGCTGGGACAGTAGCAGGATCCCCGCTTCCGCAAAAGGCTACATCAGGCAACTCGAAGCGCACTAATGCAGAGCAGTAGGGGCAGGTTTCTTCAACCGAATATTCACACACTGAGTCGATCCTGCGAGAGGAGAACAGTTTTAGAAGCACGCAACATCCAAATTTTTGGTTTCTGTAAACTGTTGCAAGAAACTATGCATGTTTTATGTCCTTTCAGGAGTGAAATTAGCTAAAGGAGGATAGCCAACTAAATTGGCAAAAGGAATACCTGCTTCCTGAGTCTTTGATCCTCGATTTCAGAGACTTGAGCTGATTGTGCACTTCTTCACTATTCATAAATACCCAAGAATCCATCTGGGCAATACCAACAGGAAACCACCGGTTGTCATTAGAGACGCCCTTCCGCAAATATGATATTCGGCCCAAGACAGCAGCAAAAGTGAAAGCCACAAGCCTCTCCCGCACCTCTGTTTCGCTACTCACTAGAAGATTGGTCCATAAATCAGTTGCCGCATTGTTACCCTCTTCTCCACCAGGAGAATACTGTGGATGGTCGCTAAGCATTACTTTCCTACAAACGATATTCAGCAAGTGTAACTTCCGCAAGCTGGCCTTGGATATCATGTCATTTCTTGAACGATGCGAGATAATGATAGAATCACACTGATCATATGAAAGCAGACTTGAGACCCATTTATGCATTAACGTTTCCAGAAAGGCCGGTGCGGACTTCTTTAGCACTTGTAGCGCAACTATGATATCCCATAAGATCAATCCTCTTTCACCATTTTCATATTTCTTCAATGACCAAAATATGTTGGATCCCCACCATAAGAAGTCAGTGCCAGATTGTGGACTGCAGATATAAATGCCCTTGTCTAGTGGAAGACCAAGGAACTGACCACCAATCCAAATGAACTCAACCACTGCTTTTTGTGTCCTGTTTTATTCATTAAAAATTGTTACAAACAACTAAGCATTCCCTAATGTTATCTTAAAAAATGCGACAATTGTGTGAAGATTTTTACAAAAACACCTGAGTACTTTTCAGTGATCTGTAAGCAAAATTACCTGGCTTGATACATCTGATCTAACAGATTTGGATCCAATGTGCGGACCTGAAGGAGACAATGTTCATCAATTTGTACTCGCGTATATGTATAGAAGCTCAAGTACAAAATTGTGCAGTTGAGCAACAAATGTATATAAGAAAAGGTCTACTACATACCACAGCAATCATTAGTTGTCCTGGTGCAATCGAAAGTCCAAAGCATTGATCAGATACTTCTGATAGCTGCATGCATATTGCATATGCCAATCAGAAAGAAGAAAACACACATTCAGAGAAAAAAAGGGGATTAGAGGATGCTGATTTTCTTACATCTGTTAACTCTTTTAGCTCCTGAAAATTTGTGTGCACAGGAATTTCTTCAAGTTTCTGTTTCTCGATAATCCAACAGTGTGCAGAATTATCCTGATCTAAAGAAGAAAATATTATGCATTAGCATGAAAAACAGGGTTCAAGTAATGAACAAAGCACATATGCTAAAACTGAAACAACTGCACCAGATACCTTGTTAATCAAAAGGAGAACTGTAATTTTTCAGTAAGTATTACACAAGAAAGCTCAGCTTGATAGTATCAAAAGGCATTGTCGCCAGCAGATGGGCACATGGCCTGATGGCCATCAGCATTACTAGTACAATAAATTAATTGTTAACGGGTCAGGATAGTGTTCATTTTTAGCCATCAGAAGGTCAAGTGGTCGACTAGCTTCCCGGCTTGAGGCATTTTTTCACCATAGGCCCCTGTTCTGTTTTCATTTTGACCCAAATCCTCAAGAAAATATTAGCTTTAATCATGTCCATCATCTCTCCGATGAGTTCCAATCAGGACAATAATTGGTAATTTCTTTTGGATTCAAGAAAAGAGAAATATATGTTGTGCTTGTACTGTTATGGGCAACGGGTGTTCGTGTGGCAAGTCCAATTGAGATTGCTACTCATCTCACAATATTAGGGCCTGATTGGATTGTCGTTTTCCAACTTCTACACCTGTAAAAGATACAGACCTCAATCGGTCGTTTTCTTTTCCGGTTGGAAATCACATATGGCTGGTGATATACTCCTGTAAAAGTAATACGGGTGTATAAATTTACCCCCATTCCAAGCAGGGCTTTAGTAGCAAGTGTTTTTTTTAGGGAAAAGTAGCAAGTGTTTGTTCTTTTTTTAGGGAAAAGTAGCAACTGTTTGTTAATTCCAGTATTGAAGATCTAGAACAAATGGAAACTTCGAACTTGTACTTTGGGTCAATTTGAACTGCGTGGAAAGATCTAGAACCCGATTGAAGCAATTGTGAATTTGTGGCCTCATATGAAAAATGTAGACAGAAAATGTAAGATTTGATGTGAAAATCACCTATTGCTGCTGTTACATGCAGTTACCGAGTGAGGCTATACAAACACAGACAATATAGCTCTTTCAAATAGGTAATCAGCAACTAGTCAAAATGCAAAGCTACACACTATGAGTATGAGTAGATTAACTTCAGAGAACAAACAGACTTTACTCGAAGGTAGACAGCTAATAAAATAAATAACGATAATCCTGTAACCTAAACAGCACCATGGTAATTCAACTGACCTGGCTGCAGCTGTATAAACAATGGCCATCCAAACCCCACGATAAACCTGTCACCTAAGGTAAAGTTAGAAAAAAGATCTTTTATTGAAGAGAAAAGATACTGAAATGCAATCAAGCTTTACCACTTGATCATGTGCATAACATGCACTGGTATTCTCAATCTTGTTTCTACATGGATCCCACATCCATGTTTCCAGTGACCCGGATACTCTTCCAATTGCCAAGTTAAAACTAACACCATGTTGACGCTGAGCTGGTACAGATAATGAAACTGACGAGACTGGTGCTGACGAATTAGTGGTGACCTGACCAGTAGACCATTTTGAGTTGAATAACATTAATTTGAAAAGACATGCAGGCCCATGTCCATTGGATGTTTCATCAATTGCTAGTCGAACATCAACTATGTGCATAAATAAAAATATGAAGAACATAAAAACAAGGCAATGCTTATTATATACCTCAGCCAATAATGAAAATGGCAATTCTTTTACATATGTACATTGATTTAATCCTTCGGTATTACCGGACCATATCTTCACACTGAAAAGATATAATTTCCCACGGTTAGATATGAAAGGGTTTCTAGTGAACTATCATCAATGTAGGGAGTGATAAGGAATAATAAGCATATACACTTTAAATTTGGACATGGTCTCCAATACACAACTTTGACCGTTCTTTCACATGTATACGGCGATACAAATCTAGTGACATTATGAATATATTTTTCATTTTCCAAGCTAAAAGACATATGTTGCATTCATTACAAATGCCAATAATATTAATTTCAATGAGGAAACAAAATAATTTTTTATATAATATAAGTCAAAGTTAGGGAAGTTTGACTGCACACATTCTAGGATGTCATCTATTTACAAACAGAGGTAAAATCATTTTCCAATGGGGATAATTTTCATCAATAACTGGGTTTCACATGGTACAGTAGTGAGTTTAGCTTTCTAATAATCTTCATAAAGAATTTTCATTTAAGGCAGAAGCATGAAAATGCATGTCTTGTGCTTATCTGGGAACATGTTTGAAGCACTATTTACTAGCTCAAATGTCATCTTCAAACTTCATTGTTCATTAAACACATTATCCTTCTGCCATTTAATGAATCATACAAGGAGCTAAGTCAACAAAAACATGTCAAGCACACAGTGGGAAAGACTGGAAAAGAATTGACATGATTGTGTTCACCTTCCATCTGAACACCCAGTTGCTAAAAGTAGTGAGGACTTTGAAGAGTCTGCAAAGGAAACTTCCCAACTGATGGCACTAACCCATGAATTATGCGCTTTGAGAACCCCAATGAGTATTCGATCTCTGGTAACCATGCAAACATCTATGGTATAATACTCAGGCTTGCATATTTTCCAAAATGAAACGTCCCCAGACTTGGAACCAACAGCAAGAATGCACCAATTTCTCAACAAATGTGAAGTAGTGTCGCGTGATGGCACAATTGGAGACCATGCAACTACCAGAGAAGACAAAATCGCATTTCGACATGCATACTGTTCTGCAGTGATAAGAGGAAGACATGTGTTTTCTTTGTTGCAAGAGATTGCTGCTTTGGTATCCTGTGAGCCACCTAACCCATTTACGATAGCAGTTGTATGCACAGGTTTGACAATCTGGAGACACAATTGGGTTAACTAGAATAGAACACCAAATAGATGTCTGGGGGTGTATGAAAAATAAAAGCCAAAACTCATATAGGCCATGACATAGTTTGGATTTTCAGGATAATTAGTTGTTTCATTTGATAAATCCTATATCCTATATACTTAAGAGATTCATCCCCACTACAAGTATTTATCTCAACATGCAGGGCATCCAACTCAGCATCCTACCACATCAGTGAACTCCTAATATGCACGATGCCACGTCGAACGTGTTGCTACCCGCGTACAGAAAGGACCAAGGCACGACGTTTGGTTACCATCCCACGTCTGCTTCATCCGTTAACCACGGGCTCCTCAATAATAAATGTGCGTTATCTTCTCCACCATGCCATTGGTATTCTCCCACTTTATTTCCCCCTTCTCTTCGTATCCTCCGTCCGGTTCCACTCATCGAAATAAATCAACCCATTCATACTCGCCGTGCAAAAGCTACCATACACACCTCACCTTCAGCGGCGATGGTGGTGCTCATGGCGCGGTGCTGCTGCCAGCCCGGCGTTCGTGGGGGTGGGGGTCGCCCCCAAATACCAGGATGCTGCTGCTGACCCGGGCCCCCTGTGAGCCTGCAATCCGTTGCCGAATCAAGCCCCGCGGACAGTGCTGACCCAAGCCCGCGCCCCGATGTCGACCATAGCTCTAGGCGAGCCACACGTCTCACCGTTGTCGTCGTCCTCCAACATCACCTGTGTCAAAAGGTGGGGGCTCTCCTTCCTCTCTATCTCGACGAATCCTAACGATCTTGAGTTTGTTTGGGTTGGAAGCTCTGATTTGTGTGGGGCAGGAAGCATTTTTTAGAAGGCAGATCTGTTATGTCTCCAGCGTACTCTTCCGCCCACCAAGTCCGGTCAGTCTTTCTAATCCCCAATCCTCTCTAATGCAAGCACTCCCCGCAAGCATTAAACAACAATCTCTGATTCCTCTTCGTTTTATTTTCTTTATATTCATAGTCGGAAGGAATAAACAAATGAAACAACTTTGATTGGAAACGATGGGTCGTACTGTTCTCTCTTCTTTTTCTTTTGTATATAAGGCGCTGATTGGAAGGAATAAGTACGTGCAACTACAATCCCGCATCTCTCTCTCTCTCTCTCTCTCTCTCTCTCTCTCTCTCTCTCTCTCTCTCTCATACATGCACACACGTGTAGGTTAGTATGAATTTTATTGTTTTTTTTTGCTTTGATTGTTTTGTGAATCAAGGCATATTCTTTTGGTCATTTTCAGGTATGTTCCTGACAGACAGTACTATTCCACTATGAATGCCATCAGAACGATCCGATACCCGAATAGATGGTTTATTAGGCATATGTGTGTTTCATTAGTACTGTTCTATCTGAACATCATCTAGCCTGTCGAGCTAGCACAGTGATAGATTAGCCATGTGTTTCAGATTTATCATTCAAAATGGAAGATTCTGTAAATATTGTTGTGGATATGAGTTGCAGGTTAATCGACTAGCGGCTTCAAGTGTAAGTTTAAAAGGCAATTTTTCCAGATATTATACAAATAAAATAAAATAAATCATATTTGCATTTGTTTTACATAATGATGTGTTATACATTTCCTTCCATAAATTGAAGCTTTCATAATCGATTGCAGGGTTGTAGCTTCCGTGCTAAATGATCAACACAAGAATTTCTCTGTGCTGGGGCCGGATGTTGAGGAGATCAAGCTACTGTTTGTAAATGAGGGTTCATCGAGAAGCAAACACAACGGCGCATATGATGGCGAAGGAAGGGGTCTTGAATGATCTTCGTAAAGTATGGCTGCATGTGCCACCTGATAGTATCATGCATGTAATTTGAAATCCCTGAACTTCATGAATAAATAGAGTGAGGAAGTTAATCTAAAAAAAAATGAAGCTTTTATTAAGTATTTGCACCGTATGAAGGTAACACAACTACCAATATGTTCACTCCATGCAATTGCCTCATTCACGCTTCGGCAGAACAAACTGCTATGCTTTTTTTTTTTCATAAGAATCCTTAAAGAGACTATTATTGCTATTGGCATTGTTATTTCAATTTTTCCTTTATGCAATTCGCCCATGTTATGCTAATAAAAATTTGCAAATGTTACAAGATTTTATACCCAGTCATGTCTACTCCCTGGGATGTACAACTGTGATGACAAATAAGACTGTTGGTGTGTTTCTGGTTTGAAGATAGATGATATCATTTTATTATTTATCTATGCTAGGATATTAAGTGATGTTATGTTTTCAACCATGTGTGCATAATTATAATATACAATCTTCTCTCGGGCAATAGCTTCGTTTTAAAAATGTAAGAATAATTTGGAATATCACTATTTGATTGTTCTGGTGTTAATGACAATCCTTGGTGAGAGGATCAAGTATGGCCATTTCTGATTCTCCTAAAGTTTAATTGTTCTATGCTGGATAGCAGTCTTTTAAATAAGATGTTGAACATGGAGTATATTTGTTGCCCTACTTAGTAACCATGACAATTTGTGTACCTTTGGTTACTTTTCCACCCAAAATTATTATCATAGTGGACAATCGAAGCTAATTTCTATTTTGGCATATTAACACGCAAGGCTCGCAAATTAGCATGAATTTCTTTTTGCTCTGATGCACTTCTAATAGATAATCAAATTATATTACCTTGAATTATTATCAGGAAAATCTAAGCAAGTATGTAGATACTCTACAATATATGAATTCTCCTAGCTTTTCATATTGTTTCATCGAAGGTTAAAAAAATACATTTTTTAGGATTTTATTATTTCTTACATCATAAATATTTATCATGTAGTGCTAAAAATTCCCGCAGCAACGCGCGGGGTATCATCTAGTTCTAAGAAAAGCCATTTCTATGCCTTCTATGACTCAAAGCTGAATCAATTTAACCCAAAATTTCAGCCTGCGTGTGAATATGCAGAGTAGATCCGAACATGTGAACATGCTAAGTCCATACCGTTTTCATAGATATCTTCTTTGACTTGCAGCATGGATTGAGCCAGAAGTCTGCATCCTTTGAAGCATCTACATCACCTTCATCCTCATCATAAACATAGCTTTCAAATCTAAGATCAAACAATATCTACTTAAAATAAACTCAGACACAATATAACAATGCTGGCTTCATGCAAGGAAGTACAAGACATAACCCTAAGAGGGGCAGAGGAGAAAAATCTAAAGGGCTTCTTTGTTCATGCCATACACAAATGTCAAACCCTAATAATGTGTGACAATATTTCTAGTATATGAAATTCTTGGCTCAGGTTTGTATATGAAATTCTTGGCTCAGGTTTTTGCCATACTTAGGGAAAAAATTGATGGTGCTTAACTGCAAAGCCACAATGCTGTGAAAAGAACTTGATGATGGAAATAGGAAAGCATCATTCACCTTGATGGTTTCCTTTTTCTCCGCCCAAGATCGCTGCAGGAAAGAGGTCCTTGCGATTCACCAGTACATCCCATCGCATGTGTCTGCTCACTATTTGCCTTTTCCTAATATATGAACGAAAACTTTGAAAAATAAAACTCTAAGGTAATCCAGCAAATGAAACTCTCGGTTTTGAGTGGAAGGGGGCACACCTGAGGAATTGAATCAGGACTATCATCCTCTCCAAAGTTTATACTTTTGTAATAGTTGAACAGCAATTTAGATACGTCCGCAACCTAGAGCAACAGAATAGAAGCTTATGAGCATAGTGGTATCTGCAACCTAGGCCATCTGTACATGAACAAAAAGCAACGCACCGAAACAAAAAATTTAACTTCTGGCAAGAACAAAGCTGTAAAAAAATGATAGAAAACAAAAAAAAAGTGTTTTAAATGACAAATCAAAACTGCAAAGTACAAGTTTACTTTATTTCTAACAGAGGAAGGAAAGTACTCCCTCTGTCCAGAAATATTTGTCGGAGAAATGCATAAAAATGAATGTATCTAGAACTAGAATACATCTAGATACATCTATTCCTCCGACGAGTATTTTCGGACGGAGGGAGTACTACTGTACAAAAATAGAATGCGAGCTAGCTGGAGCTGTTAATGGTGAGCTCATCCTGACTTCCTTCTTCGCCAGGAATATTTACAGATCACTTTGGCCGTAAGTGGAACATGAAAAGAACTATCAGTGTGGCAAAAAAGAAATTTGGCGGGCATTAAATCTAACCTTCCAGCTGTTTTTACATGAAAAATTGTGCATATTAAAATTTACAAACATTGGTTGAATAGGCTTACCTCAACCCATTCATCACAGAATTCCCAAATTGGTGGGCGGTAAAGATTTACATGACCATCAAAAGTACAGACGGCAAGCAAACAACTGAAATAATCATCCATATAAACAAGAAGATGTTAGGCGATAAACTTTTCATTAAGACACAAAATAGCTTCGGATACCACTAAAACTATACATACCCAGAATTAGGTGCAAAGCCTTGTCAAGACCATGAAATTGACCGCGCGCATGGTTCAGTATCACGCACTAAGAAAGTGGGGACTAAACATGGTTCAAGGAGATCTGCATTTGTTGAGAATTGAACATTTCAGATCGAGCAAAGAGCTGTTAATTTGCAATTGTCATAAAGCAGCTGACTTGTTAAACTATTACTGACCAAGAGCCAAAACAGTTAAAGAATTATAGCCTCAAATCTTTCTGGCTTTTCTATTCATTTCAAATAGCATATCAGCATTAAATTCCCACTGCAATGTTGATATTGGGAAGAAACTTCAAATTGATTGCTGAGTATAACAATTCAAAACTTCAAATTACCCATCGTCTCCTAACTAACTACATAGGTGGTACTCTCACAAGCATTTACTTTGCAGAATATCAATATTAAATTTCTATTCCACTTTGTTCCATCCATCAAATTGCATGAGTAGCCTACCAACATGAACTAATCAAAAATAAAAGGAACACAGTGCAATGCTCGTGTTTTTGTGAAGACAAAAAATTCTCTTTTAACCACTCCAATGGGAAAAGGATCTCTAGGGCGAAGCAAGATAAATCCACGAGGCCCTTCAATTGTGGCTGGGTTCTATAATTGAAAGACATGATGAATGCAAGGTCAATCCAGTTGATGAAGTACAGTAATGTCTGAAGGCAAATACCTTTTGATGAAATTGCACATACCAGGATAGTGACAATGTGACCAGAAGCAACAGCCACCAAGTTCTCGCTTGACCAGGTGATGGAGTTCGGATAGGACGGAGAAGTAATCAGCGTAGCGGCCTGGTAATGCGGAGCCATGGCACAAATATTGAAGCGTCCTTCGAGCAACAAACGCAAGTTAAAATCTGCAAGACCCACGTCATATGATCTAGTACTATGAGACTCAAGTTCCTTACTTTCAGTGCCAGCGATAATACTAAGAAAGTGGATTTTGTAGTTTGCCAGCAGTAAGAAAGTGGATTTATATGCTCTGAGAAGTCGCATTAATACTAAGTTACCACAACTCCGAGGCGACCAGGTATCTCCAGTACCAAATCGAGAGGAGTTCCACTTTTTCTCACGAGTAATAGGGTGGCGGAAATACACGACTCACCGCATCCAGGATTTGGGGTGGGGGGGTCGCCGTACTCCACGGTGTGGGCGTCGGCGTACAACGACGGCAATGCCTTAGAAGGCGACGGCACAGGCAGCAGAATGTCGCCGCAGATAGCCGGCGGCGGTGGCGAGTTTTTTGGCTGGTGGGGAACCAGCGGACTGGCGATTTGTCACATGAGAATCGATCGGACGGATCCCGATCCTCCTCGCGCCGATCGGACCGTGTACACCGCGTCCGTGCATCTGGATTTCCTCGGACGTGCTAAGGCCAACTCCAACACGTCAACCCATTTTGTCCATCTGCGTTCGTCTCTATCTGCGCCAATAAAAATCATGCCCAATGTGGTGACAACAAACAGATGTTCATTTTCCTGTCCGTTTAGACTCATTTCCCGTCCAAAATTCTGTTGGGTTTGCATCTGCACGGATATGCCATGGACGCCGCCTTGTCTTCCGTGCACACATCTTCACTCCACCCGTTTCTCTCTCAAAACCTTCACGCCTCCACACCCCACCCCCCGCCGCCATGGCCAACGTAACCGCCCCCGCCCTGGTCGTAGCTGCCCCTGTCCCCGCCGGATTGCGCGCTCTGTGGTGCCGATGAAGCCGAAGAAAGAGCTCACGCCGGAGCAAAGATGTCCGAGTCGACAAAGCAGTGCAGCCAGAGGTAGGGGGTCAGCATGAAAGGAGACACCATTGTTGATGTTGCCAGGATGCAGTGCCGTTGTGGACATCGAGGTCATCATCGTCAAAGTCATGCAACACGCTTTCCTCATGTTAGGGATAGTCCGTGAGCCGTCTGTTGTCACAGCCGCGACCGCCGGATGGCATAAGATATTCTCTTGGTACTATGGAAAGAAAATGCTACATTTCTTACTAAATATGTTTGTTAATTCATTTTGATGGAAAGATATGCAATGTTGAGAAAAGACACGGCCGGACCACATGGGCATCCCCTTGTTGCGGCTAGATAAGGGCGGACATGGGTTTGAGATCTGCCCGTTTGGCCATCTAAACGAATAAATTTTCTGTTTGTTTGGGTTGGCTCATTAGAGTTACCCAGCCTTGCAATGGAAGAGGCTTAGGAGGTGCTTAGTAAAATGAATTATTATTTTGTAAGCACATATGTTTATCTCTAAAGAAGGGATGCCTAACTAAGCATCTACCCTTTACAATGAAGCATGTTAAAAAACTAGTTTATTTATCTAAGCACATCTCCTAGGCACCTTGCACTACACAAGGCTTGGTAAAATAAATCGAGTTTTTCTCGAACACTAGTGTTTATCTCTACATAAGGGGTGCCTAATTAAGTGTCTAAACTTTTCAAATGAGCATGAATGCTTAAAAAATTGGCTTATTTTTCTAAGCACCTTGCATTGTACAAGGCTTAAGTGTGCTTGCACCATGCCTCTCACCAAATGATGGCTTACCCAAACTCCGGGCTTTCTGATCTGGAGCCTCTTGGTTGATTGTTCGGCAAATGCATTTATTTGAATAAAGCTCTCAAATTCCCCTCAAAAGGGGCATCTCCATTGCGGACGTCTATTTCGCCCTTCTATGTCTAGATTGGACACTTTTAGCCCTCTAACACCACGATGGCAACATCCACATTGTGCCGAAAAAGGTTAATACGTCTTTAATGTATCTATAATTTATGAACTATTCATGTCATGTTTACAATAACTTTATATGGTTTTGTTATGATTTGAATGGAACTAACCTAGACTGACGTTGTTTTCAGCAGAACTACCGTGGTGTCGTTTTTGTGCAGAAATAAAAGTTCTCGAAATGGGCTGAAACTTTTTGACGATTTTTTTGGAACAAAAGAGAAACCCGAAGCTTCGTGGGAGGATCAGAAGAGCCATGAGGTGCCCACAAGGCACTTGGGTGCGGCCGAGGGGGGGGGGTGATGGTGTCGTGGTTCCTCGTGGGCCTATCTTAGCCCCTCTTGACGTGGGACCGACGGCAAAAATTCCTATAAATAGAGAAACCCCAGAAATAATCCTAGAACTTTGACTCCGCCGCGGCAAGCCTATGTACCTCCATGATCTCATGTACAGCCCTTTTCCGGCACCCCGCCGGAGGGGGAAATCATCACCGGAGGCCATCTTCATCATCCCGACGGTCTTCATAACGAGGAGGGAGTAGTTCACCCTCGAGGCTAAGGGTATGTACTAGTAGCTATGTGTTTGATCTCTCTCTCTCTCTCTCTCTCTCTCTCTCTCTCTCTCGTGTTCTTAGTTTGTACAATCTTGATGTACCGCGAGCTTTGTTAATATAGTTGGATCATATGGTATTTTCCCCTCTCTATCTTATTGTGATGAATTAGGTTTTTACCTTTGAGGTTTCACTATTATCGCATTGAATACTTTTATAGATTTTAGAGCACTTGATTTATGTCTTGCATATGAATACCCGTGGTGACAATGGGGTATTATATTGATTCACTTGGCGTATGTTTTGGCACTGAACTCGCGGATTCCCGAGGTGACATTGGGGTAATCTATGCATTGGGGTTGATGCACGTTTTTGTCCTACTTTCTCCGGTAGAAATCATGGGGCACTTTTTGAAGTTCTTTGTGTTGGATTGAATATTATGAGTCTGAAATTGTTTGATGCATATTGAATAATTAACTCACGGATACTTGTGGTGACATTGGAGTATCTAGGTGACATTAGAGTTGGTTGATGTGTATCATATGGTGTTATTTTAGTACAAACTCTAGGGCTGTTTGTGACACTTATAGGGATGGCTCAATAGATTGACCAAAAAAGATAACTTTAAGGTGGTTCCGTACCCTACAACAATTTCATCTTATGTTCTCCGCTAGATAAGAACTTTTGAGTGATTCTTTGTCGCACGTTAAGGGATTGTTATATGATTCAATTATGTTAGCACTGTTGAGAGATTGCACTAGTGAAAGTATGAACCTTGTTTCTAAGCATTGCAATACCGTTTGTGCTCCATTTTATCACTTGCTACATTGCTGTTTTTTATTGATTACAAAAACCTATATCTACTATCCATACTACACTTGTATCACCATCTCTTCGCCGAACTAGTGCACCTATACAATTTGCCATTATATTGGATGTGTTGGGGACACAATAGATTTCTTGTATTTGATTGCAGGGTTGTTTGAGAGAGACCATCTTCATCCTACACCTCCCATGAATTGGTAAACCTTAGGTCATCCACTTGAGGGAAAATTGCTACTGTCCTACAAATTTTTGCGCTCGGAGGCCCAAGACGAGTCTACAAGAATAAGTTGTATAATAGACATCAAGCTCTTTTCTGGCGCCGTTGCCGGGGAGGTGAGTGCTTGAAGGTATATCGTTTGATCTTGCAATTGAATCTATTAGTTTCTTGTTTTATCACTAATTTGGTTTATAAAAGAAAACTACAAAAAAATGGAATTGAGGTTCCTCATATTATTCATCTTTATAATGTCTTTCTTGAAAATGATGAATCAGAAAATTTGCGCTCAATTGATAGAAGAAGAATGCAATAAAATTTGGCATAAAATCCATGAATATAAGCATGACTGCAATGTTGCTAGTATGAATTCTTTGAATATCCATAATGCTAGTGATATGCAAAGCCATAAGCTTTGGGATGCTATGTTTGATGAAGATGATATTTTTATTCCCCCAAGTTTTGACGTGCAAATTTGTTATGATGATTGCATGCCTACTATTTATGATGATTGCAATATTTATGAAAGTAGGTTTGGAAGATTGTCAACTTTACATAATAATTATCCCACTTTTTTGGAGGATTTTGAATCTTATTATAATGATAAAAGTGGATATGGTGAGATCATGACTTTATTTAGTGATGAATCCACTATTTTGGAAGAGGTTTAAAATTATTGTGACAACAAAGTTGCTATCTATGATGATTATTGTGATGGCATGTATGTTATAAAGAATAATGATAACAATGAAACTTGTCATCATGATTTTAATTTTCAATTGTATTATGCCAATCAAGTGGCATATGATAGTTATTTTGTTGAGTTTGCTCCCACCACTACTGAAATCAGGGAATTTGCCATCAGCCAGTTCTTTGTCGTCTGCTAGCTGATGGCAAAGAAGGCGTTTGCCGTCTGCTTGCAAAAAAGGACGGAAAAGAATTGGTTGATGGCAGAGATACAATTTGCCATCAGCCAATTATTTGTCATCCGCTAGCAGACGACAAAGAGATGGGTGGGGTCCATTTCAGGCCAGCATTGTAATGCCCCCCACACCCCCCGTCTTGCCGTCTGCCAGCGGACGACAAAGAGCCAAAAGGCAGACGACAAAGAGAAACCTAGCTAACGGTCGTTCCCCCCGCACCCCACCTAAAAGTCAGCCCCGCCCCACCCTCTCTCTCCCTCTCTCCCCCCCCTCACCTCACCCGCACGCCGCCCCTGTAGCCCGAGCCGCCGCCGGCCCGTGCCACC
>NC_041385.1:476378191-476380407 GCF_002162155.2 Triticum dicoccoides
GGGGTTGAGGATCGAGGGGTCGAGGGTCGAGGGGTCAATGGTCGAGGATCTCTGAGAGGTCGAGGATCGAGGATCATCGAGGGGTCGAGGGTCGAGGATCACCGAGGGGCCGAGGGTCGAGGGGTCGATGATCAAGGATCTCCGAGGGGTCAAGGGTCGTCGCGGGGTCGAGGGGTCGAGGATAGCCAAGGGGTCGAGGATCCATTTTATCTAAGTTAGCTTATAAATGATCCATTTTACCTAAGTTGGCTCCAAAATTAACCATTTTACCTAAGTTAGCTCCAAAATGACCTAAGTTAGCTCTAATATGCTTAGTTACCTAGGTTAGCTCAATAATGACCTATACTTAGCTTACTTATATAAAAAATGGCATAATATGCTTAGTTAACTCAAAAATGACATAATTACCTAGGTTAGCTTCAAAATGATCCATTTTACCTAAGTTAGCTCCAAAATGATCCAATTTACCTAGGTTAGCTCCAAAATGATCCATTTTACCTAAGTTAGCTCTAAAATGATCCATTTTACCTAGGTTAGCTCATAAATGATCCATTTTAGCTAAGTTAGCTCATAAATGATTCATTTTACCTAAGTTAGCTCATAAACGATCCATTTTACCTAAGTTAGCTCATAAATGATCTATTTTACCTAAGTTAGCTCATAAATGTCATTTTTATCTAAGTTAGCTCATAAATGTCATATACTTATTCTTCTTCTTCTTCTTCTTCTTCTTCTTCTTCTAGTCTTCTTCTTCTAACTTTCTTGTTTCCCATTTTGCAGATTTTATTCACTTCACGGAAGCTTGCATTGATGGAGTGCTTGTTTCCCTTTTCTATTTTTCTTTTATATCGATGAACAATGTGAACTTGTTATATGGATGAACAATGTGAAACTATTGTAATATGTATGGATGGAACTAGGGGTAGGCATAAAAATCTACCAACCGAAGACCGAACCAAAACCGTAACCGAATAAACCAAATTTTTGGTTTTTATTCTTGGTATATCTAAATTCGGTTTTTACTTTCAATAACCGAACTCATATCGTTCGGTTCGGTATTAAACTGATAACTGAAAAACAAACCGAAGCGTGCATGATGCAGCCTTCCATGCAGCTCCCTGTATGAGGGCATGTACAGTGGTTGATATGATAGTCTTATCTTAAGTCTTGTATGTAAATTAGAGATGACAAAAAAACATGTCTACAATGAGTCATTTCTTAGCCTTATCTTCAATAATTCATTGTTCCTAAAAACATGGTGAGACAAATTGTGCTAAGAGGTCATCTCTTGTCTTCTCTTAAATAAGAGAAGACAAGCCTTATCTTACGATTTCTCTCTCCTCCACCTCATCATTTATCATACGTGTCACTCTTAAGATAGAACTATTGTACATGCCCTGAGTATCCATCAAGCATCTTATCAACCGCTTGCGGCCGCGCGCGCATATGACCGTACAATATATGAGCAGCCCAAAGCGAAAGCATGCTTGCCCCACTTGCCCCAACCCCCACTTGCTACTTCTTTTTGAACCGAGCCCCACGTAAAATAAAACATGGGTCGGCCACCTATTTGCATGGCCCAAACACAACTGACAGTATTTTTGTGGGCTAGCGAAGTGCTCAGTGGCAGGGCACTGTCAATTCTTTAGTCCCACCTTGCCCGGCTGGACTGAAGGAGATGAGGTGGTTGGTTACATAAGAGGGCGGGGTGAAACAGAATCTCTCGCAGCTGTATAGTAAGCAACAAAGCAGTTTTGGTGCAAACCGAAAACCGAACCAAACCAGTCGGTTAACCGAATTATCGGTTAGCTGGTTTGTGTTAACTACTTCGGTTTTGATTGTTGGTAACCGAATTTTAAAAATAACCGAATGGTATAAACTGAATTTTCGGTTTCTACCGAATGCCCAGCCCGAGATGGAACTATGTGTTGGATATGTATGTATGATGAAACTTATGTGTTGGATATGTCATATGTTTGCTGTGAAATTGCCCTGTGAAATATATATATCATATATTTGCTATGAAAATGCTTGGATATAAGAAAAAACAGAAAAAGAGGCAATGCAGCCTCTTTGCCGTTTGCCACCGATGCCAAAGGGCTCTTTGTCGTCTGCCACATACGGCAAAGAGGCCACTTGGTAGCAACCTGTGCAACCTGAGAGCTGACCCATTTGGTTACTTTGCCATCTGTGGCAGACGTCAAAGGTTTGGTTAC
>NC_041385.1:476380612-476399871 GCF_002162155.2 Triticum dicoccoides
GTCTGTGGTAGACGGCAAAGGCTGGGGAGGGCATGACGCGTGGCTGATGTCAGATAGCAGACGACAAAGGGGAGGGCATATTTGCCGTCTGCTGGTAGACGGCAAAGCCTCCCATTAGCCACCTAAAGTGGCTAATGTCAGTTGTTTTCCATCCACCTTCTTTGCCGTCTGCCACCGACGACAAAGGGGTCTTTGTCGTCCGCTGGCAAAAAGCAGACGTAAAATCAGTTGTTCACCATTACTTACTGTGTCGGGCATGTTTGTTGTCCGCGGTTGATGGCAAAGACCTTTGTGTCATCTTTCCGATCCTTTGTCATCTGCCATGGCATACAACAAATCAGTTGATTCCTGTGGTGCACTATTATGAATGAGAAGAAATTTACTTATGTGGATAGTAACAAAAATATTATGCTTGTGGATCATGAAAAGAATGCTTTATGTGATAGTTATACTGTTGAATTCATTCATGATGTTACTGAAAATTATATTGAGAGAGGAATATATGAATTTCCATATCTCAATAATATCAAGTTTCCTCTGTATGTATTGAAAATCATGAAGTTTTGCTTGTTTTGCCTTCCAATGCTAGTTGATTCTTGTTCCCATGAATATTTTGCTCACAAAATCCCTATGCATAGGAAGTGTGTTAGGCTTAAATGTGCTTGACATGTGATTCATGATGCTCTCTTTGTGTTTCAATTATTTACTTTTATGCGAGCATCATTAAAATCGTCATGCCTGGCTACAAAGGCATTAAAGAAAGTGCTTGTTGGGAGACAACCCAATATTTCTACCTAATGTTTTTGTGTGTTCACATGATTAAGATACTGTAGTAATCATGTTTTATTGCTTTTGTTTCAATCAAGTGCCAAATAAAGCCTTTAGGATAGTGTGGTTGATAGTTGGACTTGATTCTATGCAAAAAAACAGAAACTTTTGCGCCCAGTCCAGGAATTTCAGTAATTCACTGGATAGGATTTTTATCTGAAATTTTTACACATGATTGATATACAAAATTCCCACGTTGTCCTAATGTTTAAGAATTTTTGGAGTTACAGAAGTACAATCATTATTCAGATCTTTACAGACTGTTCTGTTTTTGACAAATTCTGTTTTCAATGCATAGTTTGCTTGTTTTATTGTTTATATGGCTTATATTGGTCAATATTAATTGTAGAAATTATATAGTACATTATCCCTTATGTGGAAACAATTATGAATCTTGTCTTGACAGTACCCAAGTGAATGATTTGATTTATTATACTAATGCATCTCACGAATTTCCGTTAAGTTTTGTGTGATTGAAGTTTTCAAGTTTTGGGTGAGATATCGATATGAGGATAATGAAGAGTGGAAAGATCGTAAGCTTGGGGATGACCAAGGCACCCCAAGGTAATATTTAAGGAAGATCCAAGCAACTAAGATTGGGGATGCCTCGGAAGGCATCCCCTCTTTAGTCTTCAACATTATCGGTAACCTTACTTGGAGCTACATTTTTATTCATCACATGATAGGAGTTTTGCTTGGAGCATCATTTTATTTTAGTTGGATTTGCTTGTTGTTATTTAGAATATTTTTTTGTATCTTTAATTTCAATAAAAGTGTCAAGGATAGCCTCCACCATGCTTAGTTTGCAAGTATATGAGTTGCTGCTTCAAAACAGAATGTTTTCCCTTCTTGCTTAAATTCCCAGAAGTTAGAATGTGATAAAAGCTTGAAATTTTGACATAAGAAGCTATGATAAATTTTCTACAGTGTGGTAATTTCCAATTTTTTTGGGTTAAATAAGTATGGATCCTTCTTCATCCTTTACAGATTGTCTTGTTTAGATAGATTGTGGTTATGTTTGCATTATTTGGATATGTTTGCTTGTTTAATGATTCTATTGGAGGATAGGGGTAATAAATATGCAGAGGCTTTTAATATGCAATGTTTAATTATAATTTTAGTGATTTTGTTACAGTAGAGAATGATAAGGTTTTGCATTGATTTGTACTAACTTAGCTCATGAGTTCTTGTTGAGTTTTGTGTCGATGAAGTTTTTGAGATTTAGGAAAACCGTGATATGAGAGGAATTAAGGAGACACAAGATCTCAAGCTTGAGGATGCCCAAGGCATCCCAAGTTAATATTTCAAGAAGTCTCAAGCATGTAAGCTTGGGTATGCCCCGGTAGGCATCCCACCTTTCTTCTTCAACAACCATCGGTCAGTTTTGGTTGAGACTAAGTTTTTGCTTCTTCACATGATATGTGTTATTCTTGGAATGTCATTTTATTTTGTTTTCTTTGATGCTTGAATAAAATACTTAAGATCTGAAAATTTTAAATGAGAGTCCTTGTTGGGGAACATTGCATGGAAAACAAAAAAATACTATGCACACGCAAGATCTATCCATGGAGATGCATATCTACGAGAGGGGAGAGTGAGTCTACGTACCTCGTAGACCATTATGCGGAAGTGTTTATCAATGCGGTTGATGTAGTCATACACCTTCACGATCCTTCTGATCAAGTACCGAACGCACGACACCTCCGTATTCAGCACACGTTCAGCTCGATGACATCCTCGCCTTCTTGATCCAGCAAGGCGAAGTAGTAGATGAGTTCCGGCAGCACGATGGTGTGGTGACGGTGGTGGAGAACTTGTTCCCGTAGGGCTTCACCGTGCACTGCAGAAAAACATGACGCAGGATGAAACCGGGAAGAGGGGCGCCACACACGACTTGGGGATTGTCGTGGGTCTGTGGCGCCCCTCCCTCTCATGTATACATAGGTGGGCTGACGGGAGGCAGCCATGGTGCTCCCCAAGGGTGGCCGCCGGCCCCCTTGGGCGCCTGCCCTATGGCGCGCCCCTTCTTTTTCTGGCACTTGGGAGAAGGCACGAGGGGGTGCCCCCTTCCCTTTTTCTCATGTGGGAGAAAAGGCAAGAGGGGCCAGCGATACGTCTCCAACGTATCTATAATTTTTGGCTGTTCCATGCTATTATATTATCTGTTTTGGATGTTTAATGGGCTTTATTATACACTTTTATACTATTTTTGGGACTAACCTATTAACCAGAGGCCCAGTCCAAATTGCTGTTTTTTTTGCCTATTTCAGTGTTTCACAGAAAAGGAATATCAAACGGAGTCCAAATGGAATGAAACCTTCAGGAGAGTTGTTTTTGGAACAAACGCAATCCAGGAGACTTAGAGTGGACGTCAAGGAAGCAACGAGGCGGCCACGAGGCAGGGAGGCGCGCCCCCCACCCTCGTGGGCCCCTCGTGGTTCCCCTGACCGACTTCTTTCGCCTATATATACTCATATACTCTAAAAACATCCGAGAGCACCACGAAACCCTATTTCCATCGCCGCAACCTTCTGTACCCGTGAGATCCCATCTTGGGGCCTTTTCTAGCGCTCCGCCGGAGGGGGAATCGATCACGGAGGGCTTCTACATCAACACCATAGCCTCTCCGATGAAGTGTGAGTAGTTTACCTCAGACCTTCGGGTCCATAGTTATTAGCTAGATGTCTTCTTCTCTCTCTTTGGATCTCAATACAGAGTTCTCCTCGATCTTCTTGGAGATCTATTCGATGTAATACTTTTTGCGGTGTGTTTGTCAAGATCTGATGGATTGTGGGTTTATGATCAAGTTTATCTATGAACAATATTTGAATCTCCTCTGAATTCTTTTATGTATGATTTGTTATCTTTGCAAGTCTCTTCAAATTATCAATTTGGTTTGGCCTACTAGATTGATCTTTTTTGCAATGGGAGAAGTGCTTAGCTTTGGGTTCAATCTCGCGGTGTCCTTTCCTAGTGACAGCAGGGGCAGTAAGGCACGTATTGTATTGTTGCCATCGAGGATAAAAAAGATGGGGTTTATATCACATTGCTTGAGTTTGTCCCTCTACATTATGTCATCTTGCCAAATGCGTTAATCTGTTATTATGAACTTAATACTCTAGATGCATGCTGGATAGAGGTCGATGTGTGGAGTAATAGTAGTAGATGCAGAATTGTTTCGATCTACTTGTCGCGGACGTGATGCCTATATACATGATCATGCCTAGATATTCTCATAACTATGCACTTTTCTATCAATTGCTCGACAGTAATTTGTTCACCCACCGTAATACTTATGCTATCTTGAGAGAAGCCACTAGTGAAACCTATGTCCCCCGGGTCTATTTTCCATCATATAAGTTTCCGATCTATTTTATTTTGCAATCTTTACTTTCCAATCTATATCATAAAAATACCAAAAAAATTATCTTATTATCTCTATCAGATCTCACTTTTGCAAGTGGTCGTGAAGGGATTGACAACCCCTTTATCGCGTTGGTTGCAAGGTTTTTATTTGTTTGTGCAGGTACGAGGGATTTGAGTGTAGCCTCCTATTGGATTGATACCTTGGTTCTCAAAAACTGAGGGAAATACTTAAACTACTTTGCTGCATCACCCTTTCCTCTTCAAGGGAAAACCAACGCATGCTCAAGAGGTAGCAAGAAGGATTTCTGGCACCGTTACCGGGGAGTCTACGCACAAGTCAAGACATACCAAGTACCCATCACAAACTCTTATCCCTCACATTACATTATTTGCCATTTGTCTCTCATTTTCCTCTCCACACTTCACCCTTGCCATTTTATTCGCCCTCATTTTCCCGTTCGCCTCTTTTTCGCTTGCTTCTTGTGTGCCTGTTTGCCCTGATGGACTTGCCTAAAAACGTTGATCCTCACCTTAGAAGGTTGGAAGAAATCGAAAACAATGTTAGAAGCTTTATGACTTTACAATTTGAGCATAATAATTTCTTTAGAAATGAGCTTAAAGAACAAAAAAGCTTTATGGATTACATGAATACAGAGCTTGATGATATGTCTAAGGATTTTTATGGTTTGAAATCTCAGTTTGCTCGTCTTGAAAACTTAATATCCCAAATTTCGGATAAGCAGGCCACCTTAGTTAATAAGATGGCACCCAAACCAGAAGGGTTAGAAGGAAATAGGGATGAAGATCTAAAAGTGATTGATGTGTCTCCTATTAAACCTTTGTTTTGCAATATGAATCTTGATAATGATAGGACTAGAGATGAGTCAACTTTAGTTAAGAGGTGTCCCAATGATTCGGAGTTTTTAGATCTTGATGCAAAAATTGGTAAAAGTGGGATTGAAGTGGTCAAAACTTTACATAGCAATGAACCCACTATTTTGGATTTCAAGGAATTTAATTATGATAATTGTTCTTTAATAGATTGTATTTCCTTGTTGCAATCCGTGTTAAATTCTCCTCATGCTTATAGTCAAAATAAAGCTTTTACTAAACATATCGTTGATGCTTTAACGCAATCTTATGAAGAAAAACTTGAATTAGAAGTTTTTATCCCTAGAAAACTTTATGATGAGTGGGAACCTACTATTAAAATTAAAATTAAAGATCATGAATACTATGATTTGTGTGATTTGGGTGCTAGTGTTTCCACGATTCCAAAAACTTTGTGTGATGTGTTACGTTTCCGTGAATTTGATGATTGCTCTTTAAATTTGCACCTTGCGGATTCCACCATTAAGAAACCTATGGGAAGGATTAATGATGTTCTTATTGTTGCAAATAGGAATTATGTGCCTGTAGATTTTATTGTTCTTGATATAGATTGCAATCCTTCATGTCCTATTATTCTTGGTAGACCTTTCCTTAGAACGGTTGGTGCAATTATTGATGTGAAAGAAGGAAATATTAGATTCCAATTTCCATTAAGGAAAGGCATGAAACACTTTCCTAGGAAGAAAATCAAATTACCTTATGAATCTATTATGAGAGCCACATATGAATTGATTACCAAAGATGGCAACACTTAGAGCTATTCTCGCTTTTATGCCCAGCTAGGGGCGTTAAACGATAGCGCTTGTTGGAGGCAACCCAATTTTATTTTTGTTCTTTGCTTTTTGTTCCTGTTTAGTAATAAATAATTCATCTAGCCTCTGGTTATATGTGGTTTTATGTTTTAATTAGTGTTTGTGCCAAGTAAAACCTATAGGATCTTCTTGGGTGATAGTTAATTTGATCTTGCTAAAAAACAGAAACTTTTGCACGCACGAGAATAATTTTCATAAATCACAGAAACGTGATTTTCAGTTTATTATTTTTTAAGAAGATTAATAAACAAATTATTTAGGACTTCCTATTTTGGTATAATTTTGGGGGTTCCAGAAGTATTCGAAAGTTACAGATTGCTACAGACTATTCTGTTTTTGACAATTTCTGTTTTGTGTGTGTTGTTTGCTTATTTTGATGAATCTATGGCTAGTATCGGGGGTATTAACCATAGAGAAGTTGGAATAAAGTAGATTTAACACCAATATAAACAAAGAATGAGTTTATTACAGTACCTTAAAGTGGTAGTTTGTTTTATTTCGCTAACGGAGCTCATGAGATTTTCTGTTGAGTTTTGTGTTGTGAAGTTTTCAAGTTTTGGGGTAAAGATTTGATGGATTATGGAATAAGGAGTGGCAAGGGCCTAATCTTGGGGATGCCCAAGGAACCCCAAGGTAAAATTCAAGGACAACCAAAAGCCTAAGCTTGGGGATGCCCCGGAAGGCATCCCCTCTTTCGTCTTTGTCCATCGGTAACTTTACTTGATGCTATATTTTTATTCACCACATGATATGTGTTTTGCTTGGAGCGTCTTGTATGATTTGAGTCTTTGCTTTTTAGTTTACCACAATCATCCTTGCTGTACACACCTTTTGGGAGACACACACATGAATCAGAATTTATTAGAATACTCTATGTGCTTCACTTATATCTTTTGAGCTAGATAATTTTGCTCTAGTACTTCACTTATATCTTTTTAGAGCACGGCGGTGGTTTTATTTTATAGAAATTATTGATCTCTCATGCTTCACTTATATTATTTTGAGAGTCCTTTAGAACAGTATGGTAATTGCTTTGGTTAAAATTCTAGTCTCCATATGATGAGCATCCAAGATAGGTATAATAAAAACTATCATATAAAGTGCATTGAATAGTATGAGAAGTTTGATACTTGATGATTGTTTTGAGATATGAGGATGGTAATATTAGGGTCATGCTAGTGGAGTAGTTGTCAATTTGAGGAATAATTGTGTTAAAAGTTTGTGATTCCCATAGCATGCACGTATGGTGAACTGTTATGTGATGAAGTTGGAGCATGATTTATTTATTGATTGTCTTCCTTATGTGTGGAGGTCGGGATCGCGCGATGGTTAACTCCTACCAACCCTTCCCCTAGGAGCATGCGTGTAGTACTTTGTTTTGATAACTTGTAGATTTTTGCAATAAGTATGTGAGTTCTTCATGACTAATGTTGAGTCCATGGATTATACGCACTCTCACCCTTCCACCATTACTAGCCTCTCTTGTGCCGCGCACAACTTTCGCCTGTATCATACACCCACCATATACCTTCCTCAAAACAGTCACCATACCTACCTATTATGGCATTCCCATAGCCATTTCGAGATATATTGCCATGCAACTTTCCACCATTACGTTTATTATGACACGTTCCACCATTGTCATATTACTTTGCATGATCATGTAGTAGACATCGTATTTGTGGCAAAGCCACCATTCATAATTATTTCATACATGCCACTCTTGATTCATTATCCCGGTACACCGCCGGAGGCATCCACATACAGTCATATTTTGTTCTAAGATTCTTGAGTCGTAAGTAGATAAAAGTGTGATGATCTTCATTATTAGAGCATTGTCCCATGTGAGGAAAGGATGATGGAAGCAATGATTCCCTCACAAGTTGGGATGAGCCTCCAGACTTTATGAAAAATAAAAGAGGCCAAAGAAGCCCAAATAAAAAAAAGAGGCCAAAGAAGCCCACCAAAAAAATGAAAGAAAAAGAGAGAAGGGACAATGTTACTATCCTTTTACCACACTTGTGCTTCAAAGTAGCACCATGATCTTCTTGATAGAGAGTCTTCTATGTTGTCACCTTCATATGCTAGTGGGAATTCTTCATTATAGAACTTGGCTTGTATATTCCAATGATGGGCTTCCTCAAATTGCCCTAGTTCTTCATGAGCAAGCAAGTTGGATGCACACCCACTTAGTTTCTTTTGATGAGCTTTCATACACTTATAGCTCTAGTGCATCCGTTGCATGGCAATCCCTACTCACTCACATTGATATCTATTAATGGGCATCTCCATAGCCCGTTGATATGCCTAGTTGATGTGAGACTATCTTCTCCTTTTTTGTCTTCTCCACAACCACCATCCTATTCCACCTATAGTGCTATTTCCATGGCTCACGCTCATGTATTGCGTGAAGATTGAAAAAGTTTGAGAATACTAAAGTATGGAACAATTGCTTGGCTAAAACCGGGGTTGTGCATGATTTAAATATTTTGTGTGATGAAGATAGAGCATAGCCAGACTATATGATTTTGTAGGGATAACTTTCTTTGGCCATGTTATTTTGAGAAGACATGATTACTTTGTTAGTATGCTTGAAGTATTATTACTCTTATGTCAATATTAAACTTTTGGCTTGAATCTTTCGGATCTGAACATTCATGCCACAATAAAGAAAATTACATTGAGAATTATGCTAGGTAGCATTCCACATCAAAAATTATGTTTTTACCATTTACCTACTCGAGGATGAGCAGGAATTAAGCTTGGGGATGCTTGATACGTCTCCAACATATCTATAATTTTTGATTGTTCCATGCTATTATATTATCTGTTTTGGATGTTTAATGGGCTTTATTATACACTTTTATACTATTTTTGGGACTAACCTATTAACCGGAGGCCCAGTCCAAATTATTGTTTTTTGCCTATTTCAGTGTTTCGCAGAAAAGGAATATAAAATGGAGTCCAAACGGAATGAAACCTTTAGGAGAGTTGTTTTGGGAACAAATGCAATCCAGGAGACTTGGAGTGGACGCCAAGGAAGCAACGAGGCGTCCACGAGGCAGGGAGGCGTTCCCAGGGGGGTAGGCACGCCCCCCACCCTCGTGGTTCCCCTGACCGACTTCTTTCGCCTATATATATACTCATATACCTTGAAAACATCCGAGAGCACCACGAAACCCTATTTCCACCGCCGCAACCTTCTGTACCCGTGGGATCCCATCTTGGGGCCTTTTCCGGCGCTCCGCCAGAGGGGGAATCGATCATGGAGGGCTTCTACATCAACACCGTAGCCTCTTCGATGAAGTGTGAGTAGTTTGCCCGAGACCTTCGGGTCCATATTTATTAGCTAGATGGCTTCTTCTCTCTCTTTGGATCTCAATACAAAGTTCTCCTCGATCTTCTTGGAGATCTATTCGATGTAATACTTTTCGCGGTGTGTTTGTCGAGATCCGATGAATTGTGGGTTTATGATCAAGATTATCTATGAACAATATTTGAATCTCCTCCGAATTCTTTTATGTATGATTTGTTATCTTTGCAAGTCTCTTTGAATTATCAGTTTGGTTTGGCCTACTAGATTGATCTTTCTTGCAATGGGAGAAGTGCTTAGCTTTGGGTTCAATCTTGCGGTGTCCTTTCCCAGTGACATCAGGGGCAGCAAGGCACTTATTGTATTGTTGCCATCGAGGATAAAATGATGGGGTTTATATCATATTGCTTGAGTTTGTCCCTCTACATCATGTCATCTTGCCTAATGCGTTACTCTGCTCTTATGAACTTAATAGTCTAGATGCATGCTGGAGAGCGGTCGATGTGTGGAGTAATAGTAGTAGATGCAGAATCGTTTTGATCTACTTGTCGAGGACGTGATGCCTATATACATGATCATGCCTAGATATTCTCATAACTATGCACTTTTCTATCAATTGCTCGACAGTAATTTGTTCACCCACCGTAATACTTATGCTATCTTGAGAGAAGCCACTAGTGAAACCTATGGCCCCCGGTTTTATTTTCCATCATATAAGTTTCCGATCTATTTTATTTTGCAATCTTTACTTTCCAATCTATATCATAAAAATACCAAAAATATTTATCTTATTATCTCTATCAGATCTCACTTTTGCAAGTGGCCATGAAGGGATTGACAACCCCTTTATCGCGTTGGTTGCAAGGTTCTTATTTGTTTGTGCAGGTACGTGGGATTTGAGTGTAGCCTCTTACTGGATTGATACCTCGTTTCTCGAAAAATGAGGGAAATACTTACGCTACTGTGCTGCATCACCCTTTCCTCTTCAAGGAAAAACCAACGCATGCTCAAGAGGTAGCAGCCAGCCCTCTCCCTTTCCTTCCCTAGGGCCGCCGCCATGAGGTGGAGGCGCACCAGCCCCATGTGGGGTGGTGTGAACTCCCTCGTTGGCCATGTTTGGCCCAATAAACTCCTGGGGCCTCCTGGA
Source organism: Triticum dicoccoides (assembly GCF_002162155.2). Classification (NCBI taxonomy): domain Eukaryota; kingdom Viridiplantae; phylum Streptophyta; class Magnoliopsida; order Poales; family Poaceae; genus Triticum; species Triticum dicoccoides. The sequence continues at coordinate 476,390,970 of NC_041385.1, forward strand.
ACCCCTTCTGGTGATCCGATAGCATCGTCCTATATATCAATCTTTACCTGCGGACCATTCCAGAGCTCCTCATCATGTCTGTGATCTCATCCGGGACTCTGAACAACATTCGATCACTATTTCACATACCTCACATAATACTATATCGCCAATGAATGTTAAGGTGCGGACCCTACGGGTTCGAGAATGATGTAGACATGACCGAAACACCTCTCCGGTCAATAACCAATAGCAGGACATGGATTCCCATACTGGTTCCTACATATTCTACGAAGATCTTTATTGGTCAAACCTTTATGACAACATACATGTTTCCCTTTGTCTGTCGGTATGTTACTTGCCCGAGATTCGATCATCGGTATCTCCATACTGATAACCCACAAGTATAGGGGATCACAACAGTTTTTGAGGGTAGAGTATTCAACCCAAATTTTTTGATTCGACACAAGGGGAGCCAAAGAATATTCTCAAGTATTACCAGTTGAGTTGTCAATTCAACCACACCTGGATAACTTAGTATCTGCATCAAAGTATTTAGTAGCAAAGTAGTATGATAGTAATGGTAACAGTAGCAAAAGTAAAGATAATAGTTTTGTAGTAATTGTAACAGTAGCAACAGGAAAGTAAATAAGCAGAGCACAATATGTGAAAAGCTCGTAGGCATTGGATCAGTGATGGATAATTATGTCGGATGCGATTCCTCATGTAATAGTTATAACATAGGGTGACACAGAACTAGCTCCAATTCACCAATGTAATGTAGGCATGTATTCCGAATATAGTCATACATGCTTATGGAAAAGAACTTGCATGACATCTTTTGTCCTACCCTCCCGTGGCAGCGGGGTCCTAATGGAAACTAAGGGATATTAAGGCCTCCTTTTAATAGAGAACCGGACCAAAGCATTAGCACTTAGTGTATACATGAACTCCTCAAACTACGGTCATCACCGAGAAGTATCCCGATTATTGTCACTTTGGGGTTGTCGGATCATAACACATAATAGGTGACTATAGACTTGCAAGATAGGATCAAGAACTCACATATATTCATGAAAACATAATAGGTTCAGATCTGAAATCATGGCACTTGGGCCCTAGTGACAAGCATTAAGCATACCAAAGTCATAGCAACATCAATCTCAGAACATAGTGGATACTAGTGATCAAACCCTAACAAAACTAACTTGATTACATGGTAAATCTCATCCAACCCATTACCGTCCAGCAAGCCTACGATGGAATTACTCACGCACGGTGGTGAGCATCATGAAATTGGTGATGGAGGATGGTTGATGATGACGACGACGACGAATCCCCCTCTCCAGAGCCCCGAACGGACTCTAGATCAGCCCTCCCGGGAGAGATTAGGGCTTGGCGGTGGCTTCGTATCATAAAACGCGATGAAACTTTCTCTCTGATTTTTTTCTCCGCGAAACAGAATATATAGAGTTGGAGTTGAGGTCGGTGGAGCATCGGAGGGCCCACGAGACAGGGGGGCACGCCCAGGGGGAGGGGGCACGCCCCCACCCTCGTGGACAGGGCGTGGGACCCTTGGCCTTGATTCTTTCGCCTATATTTTTTATATTTTTCAAAAGTTATCTCTGTGGATTTTCAGGTCATTCCGAGAACTTTTGTTTTCTGCACAATAAATAACACCATGGCAGTTCTGTTGAAAACAGCATCAGTCCGGGTTAGTTTCATTCAAATCATGCAAGTTAGAGTCTAAAACAAGGGCAGAAGTGTTTGGAAAAGTAGATACGTTGGAGACGTATCAACTCCCCCAAGCTTAAACCTTTGCTTGTCCTCAAGCAATTTAGTTGATAAACTGAAAGTGATAAAGAAAAAAATTTACAAACTCTGTTTGCTGTTGTTGTTGTAAATATGTAAAGCCAACATTCAAGTTTTCAGCAAAGATTATGAACTAACCATACTCACAATAACACTTAGGTCTCATGTTTACTCATATCAATGGCATAACCAACTAGCGAGCAATAATAATAAATCTCGGATAACAACACTCTCTCAAAGCAATCATAATATGATATAACAAGATGGTATCACGCTAGCCCTTTCTGAGACCGCAAAACATACATGCAGAGCACCGATAAAGATCAAGGACTGACTAAAGATTGTAATTCATGGTAAAAGAGATCCAGTCAAGTCATACCCAATATAAACTAATAGTAATGCATGCTAATGACAGTGTGCTCTCCAGCGGGTGCTTTTTAATAAGAAGGTGATGACTCAACATAAAAGTAAATAGATAGGCCCTTCGCAGAGGGAAGCAGGGATTTGTAGAGGTGCCAGAGCTCGATTTTAAACTAGAGATGAATAACATTTTGAGCGGTATACTTTCACTGTCAATGCAACAACTATGAGATCTCGATATCTTCCATGCTACATGCATTGTAGGCGGTTCCCAAACAGAATGGTAAAGTTTATACTCCCCCACCACCAACAAGCATCAGTCCATGGCTTGCTCGAAACAACGAGTGCCTCCAACTAGCAACAGCCCTGGGGGAGTTTTGTTTATTTATTTTGATTCGCTTAGATCTTTTCGATCATGGGACTGGGCATCCCGGTTACCAGCCATTTTCTCATGAATGAGGAGCGGAGTCCACTCCCCTTGAGAATAATCCATCTAGCATGGAAGATACAGACAACCCTAGTTGATACATGAGCTGCTCGAGCATACAAAACAGAATTTCATTTGAAGGTTTGTAGTTTGGCACATACAAATTTACTTGGAACGACAGGTAAATACCGCATATAGGAAGGTATGGTGGACTCATATGGAATAACTTTGGGGTTTATGGAGTTTGGATGCACAAGCAGTATTCCCGCTTAGTACAGGTGAAGGCTAGCAAAAGACTGGCAAGCGACCAACTGAGAGAGCGACAACAGTCATGAACATGCATTAAAATTAATCAACACCGAGTGCAAGCATGAGTAGGATATAATCCACCATGAACATAAATATCATGAAGGCTATGTTGATTTGTTTCAACTACATGCGTGAACATGTGCCAAGTCAAGTCACTCAAATCATTCAAAGGAGGATACCATCCTATCATACCACATCACAACCATTTTAATAGCATGTTGGCACGCAAGGTAAACCATTATAAGCTCCTAGCTAATTAAGCATGGCATAAGCAACTATAATCTCTAATTGTCATTGCAAACATGTTTATTCATAATAGGCTGAATCAGGAATGATGAACTCATCATATTTAGAAAAACAAGAGAGGTCGAGTTCATACTAGCTTCTCTCATCTCAATCAGTCCATCATATATCGTCATTATTGCCCTTCACTTGCACGACCGAACGGTGTGTATAATAATAATAGTGCACGTGCATTGGACTAAGCTGGAATCTGCAAGCATTCAATTCAAGAGAGAAGACAAAGTAATATGGGCTCTTGGTTGAATCAACAATCATGCATATAAGAGCCACTTAGCAATTTCATTATGGTCTTCTCCTCTCGACCCCCAAAGGAAAGAAAAGAAATAAAACTATTTACACGGGAAAGCTCCCAACAAGCAAAAGAAGAACGAGAAATATTTTTGGATTTTCATTTTAATTACTACTACAAGCATGACAATTAAACTAACTATTTTTTTGGTTTTCTTAAGGTTTATCAAACACACAAGAATAAAACTAGAAAAAGAAAATAAACTAGCATGGATAATACAATGAAAGAGTATGAGCACCGACAACTAGAATAAGTGTGTGAACATGAATGTAATGTCGGCGAGAAATACGTACTCTCCCAAGATTAGGCTTTTGGCCTAAATTGGCCGGATCCCACTGATAACAGGATGGACGATAAGGGTCCAGTGGAAGTTCTGGCTCAGGCTCTGGAGCTGATGTCTGGCCTCGGTGCGCGTACATGGCCTTCGGCAAGACGAGGTATGTTCAATCCGGTCGGGGAGGAATTCGGCGAGGCCCGCATTTTCAGCCAAAGAATAAAAGTCTTCATAAATCCCGGCTGCTCTCAAGAAATTATCACAAGGCCATTCACACGGCTGTACTTCCGCTACGCGAGGAAGATTATACTTGGCCTTTTCTTTCTCCTTAGCTTGTTTATCCTTGGAGCTTTGGCTAGAGGAGCCCCTCAAGAACAACCTCTTCATCTTTTTCTGAAAATTTCTGAAATTTTTAGTAACTTCAAAATAAAAGTGAATCAAACTAAACAAGATTGATAGCAACTACTCCCACAAGTTCCTAGAGCCTATATCATGCATTAGAATTACTTGGGACCTCATAAGTTTGACATGCAAGCTCAAGAACAGGGTCACCTATGCAGAAAAAATTTGCAATGAATAAAGCACTAGAACAAAAACTAATTGGATCATTGGAGGAGTCACATACCAAGCAACAATCTCCCAAAGCAGTTTTGTGAATGGAGCTTTGAGCAAGGAGATCGAAAATCGCAGCAAAATGAGCTAGAACTCGTGCTTGAGCTAGATGGGGATTTTTTTGGGAGGAAGATGGAGTGTGTGGGTGCAGGAATAAGTGGAGGGGGGCCACCGTGGGCCCATGAGGCAGGGGGCACGCCCAGGGGGAGTGGGCGCGCCCTGGACCCTCGTGGCCAGGTGCTTGCCCCCTTTGTTGTGTTCTCAGTACCTAAAATCCTCAAATATTCCATAAAAAATCATACTAAATTTGCAGGGCATTTGGAGAACTTTTATTTTCGGGATATTTTTTTATTGCACGAATAATTCAGAAAACAGACGGATAATACTATTTTTTCTTTATTTAATCTAAATAACATAAAGTAAAAAGAGGGTACAGAAGGTTGTGCCTTTTCATCCATCTCATGATCATCAAAATGAATCCACTAACAAGGTTGATCAGGTCTTGTTAACAAACTCAGGTCAAATAACATGGAACTGGAGAAATTTCGAATAACACTAGATTTCCTCAACGGGGATATGAACATCCCCAACAATAAGAATATCATATTTTTTCTTGACAGTAGGAAGAGGAAATTCAAAACCTCCAATAATGATAGTTGGAATTTTTCCAATAGAATTGATGCTATGAACTTGAGGTTGTTTCCTCGGAAAGTGTACCGTATGCTCATTACCATTAACATGAAAAGTGACATTGCCTTTGTTGCAATCAATAACAGCCCCTGCAATATTCAAAAATGGTCTACCAAGGATAATCTACATACTATCGTCCTTGGGAATATCAAGAATAACAAAGTCCGTTAAGATAGTGACATTTGCAACCACAGCAGGCACATCCTCACAAATACCGACAGGTATAGCAGTTGATTTATCAGCCATTTGCAAAGATATTTTAGTAGGTGTCAACTTATTCAATTCAAGTCTACGATAGAAAGAGAGAGGCATAACACTAACACCGACTCCAAGATCACATAAAGCAGTTTTAACATAGTTTCTTTTAATGGAGTAGGGTATAGTTGGTACCCCTGGATCTCCAAGTTTCTTTGGTATTCCACCTTAAAAAGTATAATTAGCAAGCATGGTGTAAATTTCAGCTTCCGGTATCTTTCTTTATTTGTAATGACATCCTTCATATATTTAGCATAAGGATTTACTTTGAGCATATCAGTTAAGTGCATATGTAAGAAGATAGGTCTAATCATTTCAGCAAAGCGCTCAAAATCCTCATCATCCTTTGTCTTAGATGGTTTAGGAGGAAAGGGCATGGGTTTATGAACCCATGGTTCTCTTTCTTTACCGTGCTTCCTAGCAACAAAGTCTCTTTTATCATAGCGTTGATTCTTTGATTGTGGGTTATCAAGATCAACAGCAGGTTCAGTCTCTACATCATTATTATTGCTAGGTTGAGCATCAACATGAACATTATCATTAACATTATCACTAGGTTCATGTTCATCACCTGATTGTGTTTCATCATCAGAAATAGAAATATCATTGGGATTCTCAGGTGTGTCTACAACAGGTTCACTAGAAGCATGCAAAGTCCTATCATTTTTCTTTTTCTTATTTTTAGAAGAACTAGGTGCCTCTAAATTATTTCTCTGAGAATCTTGCTCAATTATCTTAGGGTGGCCTTCAGGATACAAAGCTTCCCGAGTCATTCTACCAGTTCTAGTAGCCACTCTAACAGCAAAATCATGTTTATTATTTAATTCATCGAGCAAATCACTTTGAGCCTTAAGTACTTGTTCAGCTTGAGTGGTAACCATAGAAGCATATTTGCTAATGAGTTTAAGTTCACATTTAACTCTAGCCATATAATCACTCAAGCGTCCTATCATGAAAGCATTACTCTTTAATTCTCTACCAACATAAGCATTAAAACTTTCTTGCCTAGCCATAAAATCATCAAATTCATCTAAACATTGGCTATGAAATTTAGTAGACGGGATTTCAACTTTATCATATCTATAGAGAGAATTTACCTTTACTACCTGTGTCGGGTTATCAAGACAATGTGTTTCTTTGTCAGTCGGCATATTAAGACCATGCATTTCTTCAATAGGAGGTAAATTCCTAACATCTTCAGCTTTAATACCTTTTTATTTCATAGATTTCTTTGCCTCTTGCATATCTTCAGGACTGAGAAATAGAACACCCCTCTTCTTCGGAGTTGGTTTAGGAATAGGCTCAGGAGTTGGCTCAATTGGCTCAGGAATTGGCTCCGGAAGAGTCCAATTATTTTCATTAGTCAACATATTATTCAATAGTAATTCAGCTTGGTCGACTGTTCTTTCCCTGAAAACACAACCAACACAACTATCCAGGTGGTCCTTGGAAGCATCGATTAGTCCATTATAAAAGATATCAAGTATTTCATTTTTATTAAGAGGATGATCAGGCAAAGCATTAAGCAATCAGAGAAGCCTCCCCCAAGGTTGTGGGAGACTCTCTTCTTCGATTTGCACAAAATTATATATTTCCTGCAAGACAGCTTGTTCTCATGAGCAGGGAAATATTTAGCAGAGAAGTAATAAATCATATCCTGGGGACTACGCACACAACCAGGATCAAGAGAATTAAACCAAGTGTTAGCATCACCCTTTAATGAGAACGGAAATATTTTAAGGATATAATAGTAGCGGGATTTCTCATCATTAGTGAACAGGGTGGCTATATCATTTAACTTAGTAAGATGTGCCACAACAGTTTCAGATTCATAGCCATAAAAAGGATCAGATTCAACCAAAGTAATTATCTCAGGATCAACAGAGAATTCATAATCCTTATCAGTAACAAAGATAGGTGAAGTAACAAAAGCAGGATCATTTTTCGTTCTAGCATTTAGAGTTTTCTGTTAAGTTTAGCTAGTAACTTCTTAAGATCAGATCTATCATTGCAAGCTAAAAGATCTCTAGCAGTTTCTTCATCCATAACATAACCCTCAGGAACAATAGGAAATTCATATTTAGGGGGAGAACCTTCATCATCACTATCATCAATAATTTCATCTTCAATAATTTCATTCTCTCTAACCCTAGCAAGTTGTTCATCTAGGAATTCACCTAATGGCAAAGTAGTATCAAGCACAAAAGTAGTTTCATCATAAGTATCATGCATAGTAGAAGTGACATCATCAATAATATGCGACATATCAGAATTCATAGCAGTAGCAGGTTTAGGTGTCGCAAGCTTACTCAAAACAGAAGGAGAATCTAGTGCAGAGCTAGATGGCAGTTCCTTACCTCCCCTCATAGTTGAGGGAAAAATCTTAGTTCTCGCGTCTTTCAAGTTCTTCATAGTGATCAGCAGATATAAATCCCAAGTGAGTCAAAGAATAGAGCTATGATCCCCGGCAACGGCGCTAGAAAATAGTCTTGATAACCCACAAGTATAGGGGATCACAACAGTTTTCGAGGGTAGAGTATTCAACCCAAATTTATTGATTCGACACAAGGGGAGCCAAAGAATATTCTCAAGTATTAGCAGTTGAGTTGTCAATTTAACCACACCTGGATAACTTAGTATCTGCAGCAAAGTATTTAGTAGCAAAGTAGTATGATAGTAATGGTAATAGTAGCAAAAGTAAAGATAGCAGTTTTGTAGTAATTGTAACATTAGCAACGGAAAAGTAAATAAGCAGAGCAGAATATGTGAAAAGCTCGTAGGCATTGGATCAGTGATGGATAACTATGTCGGATGCGATTCCTCATGTAATAGTTATAACATAGGGTGACACAGAATTAGCTCCAGTTCATCAATGTAATGTAGGCATGTACTCCGAATATAGTCATATGTGCTTATGGAAAAGAACTTGCATGACATCTTTTGTCCTACCCTCCCGTGGCAGCGGGGTCCTAATGGAAACTAAGGGATATTAAGGCCTCCTTTTAATAGAGAACCAGACCAAAGCATTAGCACTTAGTGAATACATGAACTCCTCAATCTACGGTCATCACTGAGAAGTATCCCGATTATTGTCACTTCGGGGTAGTCGGATCATAACACATAATAGGTGACTATAGACTTGCAAGATAGGATCAAGAACTCATATATTCTTGAAAACATAATAGGTTCAGATCTGAAATCATGGCACTCGGGCCCTAGTGACAAGCATTAAGCATAGCAAAGTCATAGCAACATCAATCTCAGAACATAGTGGACACTAGGGATCAAACCCTAACAAAACTAACTTGATTACATGGTAAATCTCATCCAATCCATCACCGTCCAGCAAGCCTGCGATGGAATTACTCACGCACGGTGGTGAGCATCATGAAATTGGTGATGGAGGATGGTTGATGATGATGACAGCGACGAACCCCCTCTCTGGAGCCCCGAACAGACTCTAGATCAGCCCTCCCGAGAGAGATTAGGGCTTGGCGGCGGCTCCGTATTGTAAAACGCGATGAAACTTTCTCTCTGATTTTTCTCTCCTTGAAACGAAATATATAGAGTTGGAGTTGAGGTCGGTGGAGCA
>NC_041385.1:476400034-476406843 GCF_002162155.2 Triticum dicoccoides
TGGCCTTGATTCTTTTGCCAGTATTTTTTATATTTTCCAAAAGTTATCTCCGTGGATTTTCAGGTCATTCCGAGAACTTTTGTTTTCTCCACAATAAATAACACCATGGCAGTTCTGGTGCAAACAACGTCTGTCCGGGTTAGTTTCATTCAAATCATGCAAGTTAGAGTCTAAAACAAGGGCAAAAGTGTTTGGAAAAGTAGATACGTGGAGACGTATCACATACCTAGTACAATCTGGTTACCAGCAAGTCTCTTTACTCATTCTGTGATACATCATCTCGTAACTAACTCCACTTTGCTTGCAAGCTTCTTGTGATGTTGTATTACCGAGAGGGCCCAGAGATACCTCTCCGTCATACAGAGTGACAAATCCCAATCTCGATTCACGCCAACTCAATAGACACCTTCAAAGATACCCATAGAGCATTTTCATGATCACCCAGTTACGTTGTGACGTTTGATAACACACAAGGTATTCCTTTGGTATCCGGGAGTTGCATGATGTCATGGTTGAAGGAATATATATTTGACATTAAGAAAGCAGTAGCAATAAACTGAACAATCATATGCTAAACTAACCAATGGGTCTTGTCCATCACATCATACTAATGATGTGATCCTGTCATGAAGTGACAACTCAGGTCTATGGTTCTATGGTTAGGAAACCTTAACCCTTGATCAACAAGCTAGTTTGGTAGAGGCTCACTAGGGACACGGTATTTCTTTATGTATCCACACATGTATTTAAGTTTCCGGTCAATACAATTCTAGCATGAATAATAAAGATTTATCATTAATAAGGAAATATAATAATAACAACTTTATTATTGTCTCTAGGGCATATTTCCATCAGTCTCCATATAGCTACCTATTTACTTAACTACCCATTTGATCTTCACTTATATCCTTTTGGAGTAGTTTGTCATTTACTCCTGTGCTTAACTTATATCCTATGGGTAAATTGTTGAATGAATTGAATATCATAATGTTGAAATTATATGTTCTTCATATGCTTGGATCATGCCTAGTAGTAGTTTCACATTGGGTTTAGAAAGTAAATCTATTGAAGCTTGACAATCACAATATTGGACATACAAGCAATTCATGAATAATTAGTATAAGGAAGAGAACTTTCACATATACATATATTATTTTGGACATCTTTTATGATCTTGAATACACATCAATTATTTTCAAACTTGAGCAAATTAGTTGAAGTTGGACAAGGAAGAGAACGTAATGAGTTATGTTTGGGTATATTTGCATAGAAGTTATATTGTTATGGATCCTGCAACATGTAGTGCTTGCTTAGGATCTTTTGCTAGCCAAAAATTCGTACTAAGTAGAGATACTACTTGTGCATCCAAAACCCTTAAAACAGTTTCTTGCCATGGGTGCCCACCATATTTACCTATGGATTGAATAAAATCTTTCAAGTAAGTTGTCATCGGTGCAAAAAGTAATAAAAATTGCTCCTAAAATATGTATGATCTTTTATTGCAAGGGAAAATAAGAATTGTACAAACTTGTGATGGTAAAAAAATAAGACCGACGGGCTACATAATAAAGGTTGCTATCACAAGGGACTATATAACATGATGTTCCTTTGCATTAAGAGCTTGAACATCCAAAAATAAGAAGCGCATGACAACCTCTACTTCCCTCTACGAATGGCCTATCTTTTACTTTTATGCAAGAGTCAATAGTATTCCTTCTCATTTCAACCTCAATTATTCTCTAGTTGGCAAACATCATGTGGTGGGGAAATATCCATCACTGGTACGCGTCGGTGCTATACACATGGTTTTTAACCCCTTTCAGCGGGGATCCTTCCCAGATGACCCAGAAACCGTCGAGGATATGGAGCCATGATCCAGAGGCCTTGCAAAATGTAATCATGTGCGATGCAACACACACTAAATTCTTCCACACGTGTGGTATCAGTGATTAAACGTTTCTAATGATGCAATGAAACCAAACAGTGTGTCATAATGAACCGTTTGGGAAATAGTATGTAAGGCACACGTGCCAACATATGAACTATGTGCGATATGTGCCCCATCACACACGAGTTTTCCACGGAACCCGTCTGCCATGAAAGACTCCATCGCACATGTTTCCCAACAATTACCGTGTGTGATAATGTTCTATCACAAATGGTTCAGGACCCCTTCGCACACAAACAAGTGCTGCATACCATTTGTGATTTGTTGTGTATCATCGACGGTTGCGGCAAGAGTGACGTGTGCTTTCCATTTGGGATCCCAAACGTCTCCTGAAAAGATTACGACTGGTATTGTCTTTTACATTGGGCACGGTTTACTCCGAGATCTCGTGTGCGATAACGTGATATCACAAACAGTTCCAGAGACGCTACGCACATGTAGTGGCACTGCAAATCGTTTGTGATCTGCTGTGTATCACCGACAGTTACGCTATGATTGATGTATGCCTTTCGATGTGGATCGCACACACTCATTTAGTTGAACCATGTGCGGAGCAATTGCCAGGCTAAAACAAAAATATCCAATTTTGAATCGGCATGCAAAAAGCAAATTCGCCACAATGTTCAATTGAACAAATAGTGTCCACAGGAAGAACATTCATCAGATTTCACAACAATTGCAATTGAACATATGGTGGCTAAATTCCAATGATTTGTCCACACATATATGCATTACATAATTAATCATAGTGTACAAAATACGAAGACCTCATCAAATGGAAAACAATGGATCCATGCGTATATGTTTAGCTGCTAACTCTTACTCAATGTTTTAGGAGAACGCATGCTGAAATCTTCATTATCACCAGTGTGATTGATGTAATGATTCAGGAAGAAGTCACTAGTAAATCTCTGAACCATCAACAATTCACCATCTGGGAGCGGTTTAGGGGTCCTCGGTTCTAAGATGAGCTGCAGTATTTTTAAGATCAGAATGTGCCATATGAGTGGACTAGAAGATATTAATTAAGATAGACTTACTGGTACTAATTCACGAGGATCGTCATAACTATCAACAGATTTGCAAATGGATATCATGTGTCTGCAAACATAATATCCACAAAGGTTGGTCCCTGCTTCTTGCTGAGGACCCTGAATTTTTTTGTACAAAATTAGTCATGTATTTGTCCTGTTAGGAACAACCTAACCAGTGTTATATGTATTATTTTTTCTTTGGATAAAAATAGAAAGAGGTTTATTTAGAAGCTTGAACATTTGACTAGCGTAAGAAAAGGTATTTGTAGACTACTGGATAAATTTTCTGAAATAATGGATTTTGGTGTGTTATCCGAGAAACGATCTCATGCTGCAGAGGTAGTTCCCTCTTGAACAGGTTCCTTGGTTTAGTTTTCCACAATGTGAGCACACTGCAAATGAAGATGAATTTTGACAACATCAATTATTGAACCAGATGTGAATGCAAATTAATTTCAACATCATAGAATTCAATACCTATCCATGAATTGCTGAAGATGCATCAGATCCTGAGCGTTTGTTGACTCTCTGAGAGAATCCATGTAGCAAAGTGTGTTCTTGTTTGGAACAATGAATACCAATATCCAGTGATCACTACATATTAAGAAAGCCATGAACTTATGAATTATGTCTAAATCTGGAAGACAATCAGTGTATGCGTGGTTGTTTACTTGACTTACCATTCATGATATGGCCAGAGAAATGATTCTGCATGGGACGTGTTTTCGAAGAGACGGGCGACCGTGTTAATGGCCCAGTCCCGTAGGTCCTTACCATCTAATGTTGTGTTATTTGCTAATGCAGGATCTATGAAATACACACTCTCCCTTTTTCTTATCTGCGCTCTCAATCATCTAAGAGGAATAAAATGCAGTTAACTGCTTATCATTTACAACCTTGTATGGAGAAGTTGATCAGAGTTTGCTAAGTACTTAAAAAATCAGGCATCTAACAAGAGTGGCATCGCGCTCGTTGAAGTTGAATAAAAGATGTAAGTCCTCGAAACTCACATTGATGGAACCAACATCGTGTTGGAAATGATCTCTGTTGTAGTGGACTAGCAAACCATGATGACCTGCTGACATTTGATCCATGCAATATTGATGTAACCCGCGGCAACTGGATCTGCACTCACCAAAGTATTTGCCAACAAGAAATGGCTGGCCATGGACGTAATTGCGTGCCTCAAGTACATCTGCTTTACTTTTAGCAAGCAAGAAATCTACTTCTTCATCATCCATGCTGACGTAAGTAATATTACTCCCCGATTCAAACAACCTGCTGTTAATTTGGTTCTGGTCGATGAGTGCTTTAAGTAAGAGGCAATTGTTCTCAGTCCTCTTTGCTCTCCCGCTGCGCTTCCTCGCAGGTGTAGCCTTTTTGGCCACTTCCTTCTTGGTACTTGAAGCATTTCTGGCAGAACGTTTGGTTGGCTGCAAGGTACACTGCCGAGCAGACGGTGAAGCTTCGACAGACTGCTTAGCAGATGGTTTATCTATGCCGGACTACTGAGCTGGCGGCGCTGCTGTGACGGACTGTTGGGCTGTAGGAGCAGAGGCATCGGACTGCTGACCATGCGTTGAAGCTATGTCAAATTTCTGCGTAGGTGGTGCCAACTTGTCGGTGTGTTCAGAACGCCGTGCCAATGCGTTGGTTTGTTGAGATGGAAGTGCTGACGCATTGGTATGCTGATCACGCGACTGCGGACCGGCAGACTGATGAGCAGCCGGGTCTGGACCTACAGACTGCTTAGTAGGCGGTTCCGAAGCATCAGATTACTTAGCAGTCCATTCCACCAGGTTGGTCTGCTGAGCATGTGCTGCAGCTGGGTCTCCCCCTGCTGCTTCAGCGGCCGGCATCTAAACCGATGGGGCGTCTTCAGCAATTGTAGGCCTTGCCACTAGCTACTCTGGGGTGGATGATGACATGGCCTGTATGGCACAAAGTCCGGCCGGCTGATCACAGGTTGATGCATCAGCCATCGGATTACGAGTATTAGATTCTTTAGGGGAAGCACGCGAGAGTTGCTGTGGCAAGGAGAGCGTCACCGGTTGAGGGGCAACATTGGTTGCTCTTGGCGGGGCTTCAGGGATCTCATGGATGAACTCTATTTCTTTTCGTGGCCACTGGATGTGATGTAACAGTGTTTCTTCCAAGGTCCTTTGCTCATTAAAGTCTCCTAGGATATTCTTCAGGGAAAATTCATTGAATCCAGACTTTACTTCAGTCATGTAGCACTTCATATAGCCCGGCTTCAATGGCACACTGTCCAACAAGAGGCCCTCTTCTAAGAAGGGTGGTAAAACCCAGGCTGTTGCACATTTTAATGTACCTTCATAATGTGTAAGCACACCCTTCAGTCTGTCTTTCGTTCCAGATAGATCAGATATAGCATCATCATGAGCAGCTGCAGTCTCAGTGTTGCTGGGGCCAGCTGATGCACAACTACTCTTGTGCGGTGTTGTCGCGCAATAAGCAGCATCCTCCATGCCCGCCTACCCTCCCATCTGCTGGCTATCTATCAGTGTTAGGGTCTTCTACATCATCATTGACTCCTCAATATCCTTTCAAACAGCCGGATACATGTCCTTCCTCAACCTTTCATACAATTCATTCTATTTCATTTCACTCCTTGCTTTTTTCATGCTGAGCCTATCTTCTTTGTTGAGTGTGAAATCCCTCTTGTGCGGGACATTAACACCTATACCCCTTGCACGGCCAGGGGGCTCTCTTGTTTATAGAGCATCAAACAGAGTGTCACATGGCCCTGAGTTCCTGTAGAACCTTCCAGGGATCTTGGAAGCATTTAACATCACTTGATACAGTTCTTCGTCATGTGAGTTTTCAAAGTAATAAGTTCCGTCATCACACCTCCTTGCATGTGCCCACAAGTAGTCTCTGCCGTGTTCGCCCCTGATTTCACTAAAGGCCGGTTTCCCACCTGTCGCTACTACTTCTTTGTCCTCCTGGTCCCATATTGGTTTAATGCCGTAGTATCCTGCCACACCCATACAGTGGGGGTGTGTATTCTTCTTCTGAAGTTCGGATTACTTGTCACTCTTCTCAGCAAACTCTTTAGTTGCCCTGACCCTTTTGAATTGTTCCTAGTCCGCCTTTGTAATTTTGGGGTATACGGGGATTGTGTAACGCCCCGGATTCGATGCGCCAGGTGTCTGTCAGTTATTCGCCGTCGTTGCCATGTCATTTGCTTGCGTGTTGCATTGTATCATGCCATCATGTGCATTTCATTTTGCATACGTGTTCGTCTCATGCATCCGAGCATTTTCCCCGTTGTCCGTTTTGCAATCCGGCACTCCCATGCCCTCCGGCGTTCCCCTTTTGTCTCCTGTTGTGAGTGGGTGTTAAACGTTCTCGGAATGGCCCGAGTCTTGCCAAGTGGCCTTGGTATAGCACCGGTAGACCGCCTGTCAAGTTTCGTGCCATTTGGAGTCCCTTTGATACTCCAACGGTTAACCGCGTAGCCCGAAACGCCCCTTTCTCTTTGCAGCCCAACGCCCTTCCAAAGTGGCCTAAAACCCAGCAAACTCCCCTCCATGCTCTCGGTCGTTCGATCACGATCGTGTGGGCGAAAACCGCGCCTCATTTAGACTCTCCTAGCTCCCTCTACCTATAAATAGGCCCTCCCCTCCATTTTTCGCGGATGAACCCTAGCAATTTCCCCTCGCCGCCGCCGGACGCGTCCGCCCGGCGCCGGACACGTCCGCCCCGCTCACCCCCGACGAATCCGCCGCTGCCACGTGTCCTCGCCACCGTCCCGCACCGCCAGGCCCATCGGGGCCCGGATCCGACCCGCCCCGGGCCAGATC
>NC_041385.1:476406947-476438575 GCF_002162155.2 Triticum dicoccoides
CGCCGCCCGCGTCCCTCGCCGTCCGGACCAGCCGTCCGCCGGATCCCGCGCCTGCTTCGCCGTCCCCGCCTCGCCGCCGTCCTCCTCCGTCGTCGCCGGAGCTCGCCGGAGTGCGAGCCGGCCGGATCCTCCACGCTTGGATCAGATCCACCAGGAGGTGAACCAAACGCGCCTTCCCCCGCCCGGATCTCTCCGTCCCGGAACCGTCCCGTCCCGGGTTGACTTTCCGGAGGTGATTTTCGTCCAAGTCCCCAGACCTGTGTTATTATCATGCCTTGTTCATCGCATTGTATCTCTGCATCCGTAGCTCCATTTTGTGCGTGTAATATGTCAAATTGTTCGCCTCAACGAGTACATCATTTCGTTCCATTGCATCATATTCATTTGAGGTTATCTAGATGCCTGAATCATTGTTGCAAGAGTGCTTCATAATGTTTTCTGCTGTCTGTTAACAGAACATGCTCTTTTGTCATTTTTGCCATGATTGATGTGTGCATCCTATGAGGTTGATGTCTACATGTGTTTTGATCTATGGCATGTCTTGTTTACAGAGGTGCTTACCATGTATTTTTGTGATCTCTGTGGTGACTAGCACAAGCATGTAAACTAGGCTTCGTAGTGTTGCTGTTTTTGCTCCCTGTTGTGCTGTTATTTTGATGCCATGTAAACTTGATGCTACAGAGAGATCCATGCATATTTTGAGATACTTAAGTAAGGGTGTTTTGAACATATGGTTATGCTCTATCCATCCCTTCCCTTGGTTGCAATTATGGAGTAATCTAGCGTGTCCTTTTCGTGCTCTACTTTTGCTTCAAAATGTTTCCTGGCAGATTGTTTACGTGTTGTTCAATTTTGCCAAGCTTGTTGTAGTTGATCCTGGCATGCTATGGACTTGCTATTGCCATTCTTAGCTTCATAAATATGTCTTCTTACTGTTGGTTGCCTTGCCATGCTATATTTTTCTCTGTGGTGAGTGGTAAAAGCTCATCTACATGCCTTCATAATTCTGTTTCTGCCATGTTTGAATCTGTATTATAACTTGCCATGTTTACGTGGGTGCCATCATATTTTCTGATCCTTTTTGGCTCATGGTCAGTAAGGGACTTTTGATCTATGGGTTTAGTAGATTCATGCCATGCCTTTGTTTGCCATGATAAGTTCCTGTAACATATTGTTTGATAGCTCTAAACATTGCAACCTGATGTTATTTTCTGCAAAGTCTGAAATTGTTATTACTTGCAATCTTGCCATGTGTGTTTGAGCATATTCTAGTGATTTCTGGAGATAGCTCAGTGTTCATGTTTTGTAATGCTTTACCTGTACATCATGCCCATGTCTTTTGTTTCCATGTTGAGATGCTGTAGCATGTTATTTTGATGCTTGCAATATGCCTAGTTGCTGTTTTGGACAGATTGTTGCTATAACTTGTATAGTGTGTGTGTGTTGAACCGTTGCTCCGTTTTGAGTGTGCTCTATATGAAACTTGCTTAGTTTTTCATGTAGTTTCATATTATCATGTTGCATCCATGTTTTGAGGTGTTTGCTTGATGTTTGTATGCATTTTGCATCAATGTGATGTTTAACTTGTTTTGCTCATATCTTCTAGGCCGTAGCTCCGAACTAAATGAACCTTATATGTAACTTGACTAGAATTTCGTGTAGATCATCTTGGTGAATCTTAACTTGCTGTTTAACAACTTGAACATAAGGTTTATTCAGATCTGGACCAACTTCGAAATTTGCATATGAGGACTTACTGGAATTGTTATATGTTGTTCCCGGCCTCATTTAAACTTGCCTTGATGTGTTGCTCTTCTTTGCATCATCTCTTGCCATGAGTAGCTTCATGTAGCCTTGTCATGCATCATGCTTGTTGTGCATCATGTCTTTTATGTGTGGTGTGTTTACTATGTTGTGTGCTTCTTCTCGATAGTTCCCGTTTCGTTGCGATCGTGAGGATTCGTTCGTCTACGCTTGGTTCGTCTTCGTGGCTTCATCCGTTTGTCTTCTTCATGGAATCGTTCTTCTTCCTTGCCGGATTTCAGGCAAGATGACCGCTACCCTGGATCTCACTATTATCATTGCTATGCTAGTTGCTTCGTTCTATCGCTATGCTGCGTTACCTATCTTTTGCTCCTCAAGCCTCCCATATTGCCATGAACCTCTAACCTTTGACACCTTTCCTATGCAAACCGGTTTTTGGCTATGTTACCGCTTGCTCAGCCCCTCTTATAGCGTTGCTAGTTGCAGGTGAAGTTGAAGATTGCTCCATGGTGGACAGGATTTTGGTTGGGATATCACAATATCTCTTATATTATTAATGCATCTATATACTTGGTAAAGGGTGGAAGACTCGGCCTTATGCCTGGTGTTTTGTTCCACTCTTGCCGCCCTAGTTTCCGTCATACCGGTGTTATGTTCCCGGATTTTGCGTTCCTTACGCGATCGGGTGATTTATGGGACCCCCTTGGCAGTTCGCTTTGAATAAAACTCCTCCAGCAAGGCCCAACCTTGGTTTTACCATTTGCCTCACCTAGCCCTTTTTCCCTTGGGAGTCGCGCTCTCGAGGGTCATCTTTATTTTACCCCCCTGGGCCAGTGCTTGTCTAAGTGTTGGTCCAAACTGAGCAATGTCCGGCGCCCCCTGGGCAATTAGGGTCTATGCCGACCCGACGTCTTGCTCATCCGGTGTGCCTTGAGAACGAGATATGTGCAGCTCCTATCGGGATTTGTTGGCACAGCGGGAGGTTTTGCTGGTCTTGTTTTACTATTGTCGACATGTCTTGTAAACCGGGATTCCGAGTCTGATCGGGTCTTCCTGGGAGAAGGTTTATCCTTCGTTGATCGCGAGAGCTTATCATGGGCTAAGTTGGGACACCCCTGCAGGGTATAATCTTTCGAAAGCCATGCATGCGATTATAGGCAGATGGGAATTTGTTAATGTCCGGTTGTAGATAACTTGACACCAGATCCGAATTAAAATGCATCAACTGTGTGTGTAGCCGTGATGGTCTCTTTTCGGCGGAGTCCGGGAAGTGAACACGGTTTCTGGGTTATGTTTGACGTAAGTAGGAGTTCAGGATCACTTCTTGATCATTGCTAGCTTCACGACCGTTCCTTTGCTTCTCTTCTCGCTCTTATTTGCGTATGTTAGCCACCATATATGCTTAGTCACTGCTGCAGCCTCACCACTTTACCCCCTTCCTTTCCCTTTAAGCTTTGCTAGTCTTGATACCCATGGTAATGGGATTGTTGAGTCCTCGTGACTCACAGATTACTACAACAACTGTTGCAGGTACAGGTTGTGCGATGATCATGACGCGAGAGCGATGCTTGCTTGCGTTGAGTTCTTCTTCTGCTTCTTCGATCAGGGGATAGGTTCCAGGTCGGCAGCCTAGGCTAGCAGGGTGGATGTCGTTTGAGTTTCTGTTTGTGATCATCCGTAGTCGGATGTTGCTCTTATG
The DNA here is from genome assembly GCF_002162155.2 of Triticum dicoccoides. Lineage (NCBI taxonomy): Eukaryota > Viridiplantae > Streptophyta > Magnoliopsida > Poales > Poaceae > Triticum > Triticum dicoccoides. The sequence continues at coordinate 476,410,411 of NC_041385.1, forward strand.
TATTGTGATGTTGTATTCACGTGGCATTGTATGCCTCTTGTATGTATCCCCATCTATTATGTAATGTTGATGTAATGATATCCACCTTGCAAAAGCGTTTCAATATGCGGGTCTATCCTTGGTGGGACCATCGAGTTCCTTTTGGATAGGGTCGCATATTGGGCATGACAGATTAGGTCCTTGCCTTCACTCAAGCACTTCTTGTACAACACGTGCTTCCAGTTTCTCCAAGCATCCCTAGCCTTCTTCAGTGCAGCATGTTCCACCTACATTCTCCACTGCTCTGGAACGTTGAAGTGATCCATGATCTCCTGGATTATCCTTTGCCGTGTTTCTGTGTCAGCCTTACGAAACCCCTACAGATTAATGTTGAGCCTTGCCCTGCCAACAAATCCACACACACACTCCTGAACCTCGAGCATGCTTGATACGTCACCAACGTATCTATAATTTTTGATTGTTCCATGCTATTATATTACTTGTTTTGGATGTTTATGGGCTTTACTATACACTTCTATATCATTTTTGGGACTAACCTATTAACCGGAGGCCCAATCCAAATTGCTGTTTTTGGCCTATTTCAGTGTTTTGAAGAAAAGGAATATCAAATGGAGTCCAAACGAAATGAAACCTTTGGGAGCGATCTTTTTGGAACAAACGCAATCCAGGAGACTTGGAGTGGACGTCAAGAAGCATCCGAGGCGGCCACGAGGCAGGAGGGCGCGCCCTAGGGGGGTGGGCGTGCCCCCACCCTCGTGGGCCCCTCGTGGCTCCCTTGACCGACCTCCTTTGCCTATATATGCTCTCGTACCCTAGAAACATCAAGGAGCACCACGAAACCCTATTTCCACCGCCGCAGCCTTCTGTACCCGTGAGATCCCATCTTGGGGCCTTTTCCGGCGCTCCGCCGGAGGGGGAATCGATCACGAAGGGCTTCTACATCAACACCATAGACTCTCTGATGAGTTGTGAGTAGTTTACCATAGACCTTCGGGTCCATAGTTATTAGCTAGATGGCTTCTTCTCTCTCTTTGAATCTCAATAGAAACTTCTCCTCGATCTTCTTGGAGATCTATTCGCTGTAACTCTTTTTGCGGTGTGTTTGTCGGGATCCAATGAATTGTGGTTTATGATCAAGTTTATCTATGAGAAATATTTGAATCTCCTCTGAATTCTTTTATGTATGATTGGTTATCTTTGCAAGTCTCTTCAAATTATCAGTTTGGTTTGGCCTACTAGATTGATCTTTTTTGCAATGGGAGAAGTGCTTAGCTTTGGGTTCGATCTTGCGGTGTCCTTTCCCAGTGACAGCAGGGGCAGCAAGGCACGTATTGTATTGTTGCCATCGAGGATAAAAAGATGGGGTTTATATCATATTGCTTGAGTTTATCCCTCTACAGCATGTCATCTTGCCTAATGCGTTACTCTGTTCTTATGAACTTAATACTCTAGATGCATGCTGGATAGCGGTCGATGTGTAGAGTAATAGTAGTAGATGCAGGCATGAGTCGGTCTACTTTGTCGCGGACGTGATGCCTATATAAATGATCATGCCTAGATATTCTCATAACTATGCACTTTTCTATCAATTGCTCGACAGTAATTTGTTCAACCACCGTAATACTTATGCTATCTTGAGAGAAGCCACTAGTGAAACCTATGGCCCCCGGGTCTATTTTCTATCATATAAGCTTCCTGTCTACTTTATTTTGCAATCTTTACTTTCCAATCTATATCATAAAATACCAAAAATATTTATCTTATCTTATTATCTCTACCAGATCTCACTTTCGCAAGTGGCCGTGAAGGGATTGACAACCCCTTTATCGCGTTGGTTGCGAGGTTCTTGTTTGTTTGTGTAGGTACGAGGGACTTGCGTGAAGCCTCCTACTGGATTGATACCTTGGTTCTCAGAAACTGAGGGAAATACTTACGCTACTTTACTGCATCACCCTTTCCTCTTCAAGGGAAAACCAACACAGTGCTCAAGAGGTAGAAGTGCTTTTTCTAGTTTAGTTGGAGTCCAAGACTTTAAATCAATCTCGGTTACTTCATGTACACCTTTAGGCTGGTGTGTGGGCTTCCTTGGAGCGTTCCTTCGTGTCCTGGCCGGAAGGGTAATTGCTGCAACTCTATCCCGTTTAAGATTAACTTGAGCCCTCATGATACTTCTCCAACGTATCTATAGATTTTGATTGTTCCATGCTGTTATATTATCATTCTTGGATGTTTTACAATCATTTTATAGTCATTGTATTCCATTTTTTGGTACTAACCTATTGACATAGTGCCAAGTGCCAGTTGCTGTTTTCTGTATGTTTTTTACATCACATGAAATCAATATCAGACGAAGTCCAAATGCCACATAACTTCACGATGATATTTTATGTACCAGAAGGAAGAAGTTGGGCCATGGTTGCACCTGGAGGGAGTCCCGACGATGGGACAACCAACCAAGGCGCGCTAGGAGGCCCAGGCGCACCCTGGTGGGTAGTGCCCACCTCGGGTGCCCCCTCGACCGACTCTTTGCTCTATAAATACCTCAATATTCCAGAAACTCTAGGGGAATCGACGAAATATTCATCCAGCCGCCGCAGAGTCCAGAACCGCCAGATCCAATCTAGACACCATCACGGAGGAGTTCACCACTTCCATTGGTGCCTCTCCGATGATGTGTGAGTAGTTCTTTGTAGACCTTCGGGTCCGTAATTAGTAGCTAGATGGCTTCCTCTCTCTCTCTCTCTTGATTATCAATACAATGGTCTCTTGGATATCCATATGATGTAAGTCTTTGGCGGTGTGTTTGTTGGGATCCGATGAACTTTGAGTTTATGATCAGATCTATGTTTTTATCCATGAAAGTTATTTGAGTCTTCTCTGATCTCTTATATGCATGATTGTTCATAGCCTCGTATTTATTCTCCGATATTTGGGTTTTGTTTGGCCAACTTGATAAATTTATCTTGCAATGGGAAGAGGTGCCCGGTAGTATGTTCGATCTTACGGTGCTTGATCCCAGTGACAGAAAGGGAACCGACACGTACGTATTGTTGCTACTAAGGATAAAAAGATGGGATCTATATCCGCCACAATAGATAAACAGATCTCGTCTACATCATGTCATCGTTCTTATTGCATTACTCCATTTTCTCATGAACTTAATACACTAGATGCATGCTGGATAGCGGTCGATGTGTGGAGTAATAGTAGTAGATGCAGGCAGGAGTCGGTCTACTAATCTTGGACGTGATGCCTATGTAATGATCATTGCCTGGATATCGTCATGATTATTTGAAGCTCTATCAACTGCCCAACAGTAATTGTTCTCCCACAATTTTCTATTTTTCTCGAGAGAAGCCACTAGTGAAACCTACGGCCCCCGGGTCTCTTTTCATCATATTTGCCTCGATCTATTTTCTATTGCATTTATTTTCAGATCTATTAAACCAAAAATACCAAAATACCTTGCTGCAATTTATTTGTTCCGCGATCTATTTGTCCTATCTGCAAATTTACCTCACGTCCTTTGCCTATCTTGAGGCGTCGTACGCCGAAAGGGATTGACAACCCCTTCAACTCGTCGGGTTGCGAGGTGTTGTTCTTTGTGTGCAGGGGTTGTTTACGTTGTGTTGCTTGGTTCTCCTACTGGTTCGATAACTTTGGTTTCATATCTGAGGGAAATACCTACCGTCGTTGTGTTGCATCATCCCTTCCTCTTTGGGGAAATACCGACGTAACTTCAAGCGACATCAAAAGGAATTTCTGGCGCCGTTGTCGGGGAGGATCTTCAACATAACCAGGTTCCTAATCAAATATCATCTCCTTGCAATTTACATTATTCGCCATTTGCCTCTTGTTTTCCTCTCCCCCACTTCACAAAAATTTGTCGTTTTATTCGCCCTCTTTTTCGTTCGCCGTTTTCTCGTCAGATCTCTTCTTTGCTTGTGCGCCATGTGTCTTCTATTTGCTTGCATCTTTGATTGATAAATATCTCTCGATATGGATTCTCATCCACTTGCTAATCTTTTTAAGAGATCCAATTATCATGAACAAATTGCTAGTGATTTGAGTACACTAGATTATCTTTATGAAGTTTTGCTTGAGATTCGTGAATCTGAAAATTGTGATGAAGAAATTTATGAAGTGATTCATGATAGCTCTTTGAATAAAAAGCATGATTGTAATGATTTTACTATAAATTCTATTAATGTCAATTGTGCTAATAATATGAAAAACCCCAAGCTTGGGGATGCTAATTTTGCTATGTCCACTACTTATTGCAATGATCATGATTGGGGTGATTCTTCTTACGATCTTGATAATTTATTTAAGCCACGTGATGAATATGAGATTGATAATAGTGTTTGCAATATTATTGAAAGTGTGTTTGGAAGAGTGTCAACTTTAGATCCCACTACTTTGGAGAATGTTCAACCTTATGAATTTTTTGATAAAAGTGGGTTTGGAGAGGTCATGACTTTAGTTAATGTTAATCCCTCTATTTTGGAAGAGTGTCAACTTCGCATGCATGTGGATCGTGTTGAGAATATGTTATGTGATAGCTATATTGTTGAATTTTCTTATGATCCTACATGTAATTATTATGAGAGAGGAAAATATGGTTGTAGAGATTTTCATGTTACTAAATTACCTCTCTTCATGTTGAGATTGCTAATGTTTCTTTCTTCTTCCTTGCATATGCTAGTTTTTGCTTACCTTGATAATTTGTTTTCTTATAAAATGCCTATGCATAGGAAGTATTTTAGACTCAGAGGTGTTTCTCACCTGCTATATGATGCTCTCTTTGTGCTTCAATTCTTGTCTTTCATGAGAGCATCATCAAAATTATCAATGCCTAGCTAGGGGCGTAAAACGATAGCGCTTGTTGGGAGGCAACCCAATGAATAAAACTTATTTTTGCCTTTTGCTTTCTGTTCTTGTGTTTTAACACAATTATGCTACTGGTATGATTGTGTTTTTTGTGTTTTAATTAGTGTTTGTGACAAGCAATGCCTTTGGGAAGACTTGGGTGAAAGTTTATTTGATCTTGCTGAAAAACAGAAACTTTTGCGCTCACGAGATTCATTGTCATTTTTTTTACATAAGAGAGATTTTAAGTTGATTCTTTTTGCATAGTATTAATAGACAAATTCCACACGTCGACCAATTTCTTTCATAATTTTTGGAGTTACAGAAGTATTCAAAATTTTCAGATTGCTACAGACTGTTCTGTTTTTGACAGATTCTGTTTTCTTTGCGTTGTGTGCTTGTTTTGATGATTCTATGGTTTTATTTAATGAGTTTTTGCCATAGAAAAGTTGGAATACAGTAGATATAATGCAAAAACAAAATAAGAATAGGTTTGCTACAGCACTTATAGTAGTGGTTTGGTTTCTTATACTAACGGATCTCACGAAGGTTTTGTTTGAGCTTTGTGTGATTGAAGTTTTCAAGTTTTGGGTTATATTACGATGGATGAAGGAATAAGGATAAGCAAAAGGCTAAGTTTGGGGATACCTGAGGCACCCCAAGATAATATTCAAAGAAGTAGCAAGCAACTAAGCTTGGGGATGCCCCCGAGTGGCATCCCCGCTTTCTTCTAACTACCATCGGTATTTTACTTGAAACTATATTTGTATTCGTCACATGAAATGAGTTTTGCTTGGAGCATCTTCGATGATACGAGTCTTTGCTTGTTTTGCTTTGAGTTTTAAATCATCAATCCTTGCTGGACACACCCTTTTTAGAGAGCCAAAAATTATGCTATGCTTGCTCCTATGCTTCACTTTAATTTTTAGAGCCATGGACTTGCTCTAGTACTTCACTTATATATTTTTGAGCACGGTGTGCTTTGTTAATTTTGAAGAAATGATCTCATGCTTCACTTGTATTTATTTGGAAGTTAGTAAATTTTGAAGAAACTCTCTCTTGCTTCACTTAGATTAATTTGAGAGAAAGAAAGGAAAAATTGTGCTCATGATCTTCACTTATATTTGTTTGATATTATCAAAAGCAATATATGAAAATAGTCCCAAAGTGATAGATATCCAAAGAGGATATAATAAAAACTTTCATGAAGATCATTGGATAAAATAAACTTGATTCTTAGTAATGGTTTTGAGATATGATGATATGATATGTGAGTCATGTTTATGAGTAATTGTGCTTTAGTAAGAATATTGATGTTAAGGTTTGTGATTCCCTATGCAAGCACGAAAGTCAATAATTATGCAATGAAATTTATATCCTACTTATGGTGCATTATTTGGTTTTGCTTATGCTTAATGCTTGGGTACAAGATTTTTTTTTTGGTTGGTCACTTCTCAATCTTTTTGCTATCCTTCATTTTGCACTAAGTATGATCACTACTTGTACATCCAAAACCCTTTAAACCAGTTTTGCCAGATGAGTCCATTATACCTACCTATATGTGGTATTTCTAGGATGTTCTAAGCAAATTTGCATGTGCCATCTCTAATGTTCAAAATAAATTTCTCTTTTGTGTGCTCTACTACTCGCGAGGTGGTACAGGGTAGCCAATATTTTCCATGCTAGATGTGTTATTCTCATGATGAGTGTTTATTCACTTGTCATTGCATGAGAGTACGACAAAGGTATTAGGGATGCCCAGTCCCAAAATGAATAAACAAATTTACTTTATGTTGTCAAATAATAAATTCCTTGGAAAGTGTTGGTATGGAAGGCACCTGTGGATACGGCTAGCCATGGAAAGTGAAAGTTATGGTGGAAAAAGGAATAAACTTTATTTTCTGTTTGGGAACCGCCTATGATGTATCTAGCATGGAAAGTGTTGGGATGCTGCAAGTCGTTTTCTTTGGTAGGAAAAGTATGCCTCTCAAAAATAATTTTATCTCTCAATTTAAGCTTTGAGCTCTAGCACCTCTACAAATCACTACTTCCCTCTACGAAGGGCCTTTCTATGCAATTTTTATTTTGAATTTGAGTCTCCATCTTCTCTTATAAAGAACCAACTAAGGGGCACTATGATTGTATTTGACCATTGGGTGTAGCTAATATTCGAGTGTATTTCATGAATGGATCAATGATTGAGCATGATGGGCTAGGGATAACTTGCTTTAGTGTTGATATTTTGAAACACATGGTTGCTTGTTGGTATGCTTGAGTATTAAAGTCTTCATGTCAAAACTAGACTATTGCTTTAAATCATATAAAAGTCCATATGTCCACGCTGTAAAGAAAAGAATGTGATGAACATGTTGGGCAGCATTCCACATCAAAAATTCTGTTTTTATCATTTACCTACTTGAGGACGAGCAGGAATTAAGCTTAGGGATGCTGATATGTCTCCAACGTATATATAATTTTTGATTGTTCCATGCTATTATATTATCATTCTTGGATGTTTTAGAATCATTTTATAGTCATTTTATATCATTTTTTGTACTAACCTATTGACATAGTGCCAAGTCCAGTTGCTATTTTCTACATGTTTTTTACATTACAGGAAATCAATATCAGACGGAATCCAAATGCCACGTAACTTCACCATGATTTTTTATGGACCAGAAGGAAGAAGTTGGGCCCTAGTTGTACCTAGGGGGAGTCCCGAGGAGGGGCAACCCACCAGGGCCCGCCAGGAGGCCCAGGTATGCCCTGGTGGGTTGTGCCCACCTCGGGTGCCCCCTGGACCGACGCTTTGCTCTATAAATACCCCAATATTCCAGAAACCCTAGGGGAGTCGACAAAATATTCATCCAGCCACCGCAAAGTCTAGAACCACCAGATCCAATCTAGACACCATCACGGAGGGGTTCACCACTTCCATTGGTGCCTCTCCCATGATGCGTGAGTAGTTCTTTGTAGACTTTTGGGTCCGTAGTTAGTAGGTAGATGGCTTCCTCTCTCTCTCTCTTGATTATCAATACAATGGTCTCTTGGAGATCCATATGATGTATGTATTTTGGCGGTGTGTTTGTTGGGATCCGATGAACTTTGAGTTTATGACCAGATCTATGTTTTTATCCATGAAAGTTATTTGAGTCTTCTTCGATCTCTTATATGCATGATTGCTTATAGCCTCGTATTTCTTCTCCGATATTTGGGTTTTGTTTGGCCAACTTGATCTATTTATCTTGCAATGGGAAGAGGTGCCCGGTAGTGGGTTCGATCTTACGGTGCTTGATCCCAGTGACAGAAAGGGAACCGACACGTATGTATCGTTGCTACTAAGGATAAAAATATGGGATCTATATCTGCCGCAATAGATAAACGGATCTCGTCTACATCATGTCATCATTCTTATTGCATTACTCTATTTTCTCATGAACTTAATACACTAGATGCATGCTGGATAGTTGTCGATGTGTGTAGTAATAGTAGTAGATGCAGGCAGGAGTCGGTCTACTAATCTTGGACGTGATGCCTATGTAATTATCATTGCTTGGATATCATCATGATTATTTGAAGCTCTATCAATTGCCCAACAGTAATTGTTTTCCCACCATTTGTTATTTTTCTCAAGAGAAGCCAGTAGTGAAACCTACGGCCCTCTGGTCTCTTTTCATCATATTTGCCTTTGCGATCTATTTTCTCTTGCATTTATTTTCAGATGTATTAAACCAAAAATATAAAAATACCTTGCTGCAATTTATTTTTTCCACGATATATTTATCCTATCTACAAATTTACCTCACGTCCTTTCCCTATCTTGAGGCGCCGTACCTTGAAAGGGATTGACAACCCCTTTAACACGTTGGGTTGCGAGGTGTTGTTCTTTGTGTGCAGGGGTTGTTATGTTGTGTTTCTTGGTTCTCCTACTGGTTCAATAACCTTGGTTTCATATCTGAGGGAAATACGTACCGCTGCTATGCTGAATCATCCCTTCATCTTTGGGGAAATATCGACATAGCTTTAAGCAACATCACCTCACCATCTGCTGAAGACCTAGGGTTGTCGGAATCAGATGAAGATACATCGCCTGAAGCATGAGTGCTGTCTCTGCTAATCGGCATCTATAGAGAACACACACGGAACTCAGTAAAGGAGGATAAGCATAAATCTAACAACTTGGTATCAAGCTGTCTAAACATGTCATGCAATAATCTAGAAAATGTACGGCTGATTTGTTAAGTTGTGTGACTCAGGCGCCTGCGATCTGTAAATTGGCAGTAACTTATTGGAACAAATAAAACTTATATGTACTAGTTAGGAAGGTAGATAATGAACATATATACGCTCTCTGTTATTTTATAGCCAATTTGGGAACACATGGAATGAAATAGTAAGAGGGATTGTGAGGAAATATGGTTCACCGCGATGGAGAGCAGTAACTAACAGGCTTCTTAATGCAAACCTGACTGGACCACAGGAGAAGCGAGGGTTACAGGATTGATATGCTTGAGGGTGGATGGTGAGCAAACCAAGACGGTGAGGCGCAGGCAGCCATGTGTTGGGAACGGCAATGGAGGTAGGCTTGACGCTGAAGAGCGGGCACACGGCCGGGGTGAGCACGCCGGCACTGAAGAGGGTTCTGCTATGAATCTGGGGAGGGTGGAGTTGGCGATGGAGATTGGGTAGACTAGTTGAGTGAAACACGGGCGGGTGGTTGGGGGGTGTTGGCGGCCTAGGTGAAAAGGGTAAAAAATATCCCCGATCGCAAATGGTTGCCTCCGAGCGCTCGTGTGCACAAAGAAAATAGTTTCATTTGAAATGAAGACGTACTAATTTTGAAATGAAGACGTGAGTTCATCGTTTCGCCTCTAAATTTTTCCCACATTAAGTAATCACAATTATACCACAGGTTTGATTTGCTGGCGCATTTTAGGTCTCATGTGCTATATTTAAGACATTCTTTGGCATTTACCGTGCATTTTGGCATATAAATCAAATCCTAGCCAGACTGCATTTCCTGTCGAAAGGGATGAGGATTGCTGTTCAATCCGGGAACATCCAACGGTGCAGAGGTTCGATCCGTGGGGTTTGGGTTCTGGCCACAGTATGACTCAGATCGCGCGCGCAGCAAAGGGGAGAGTCATCGGCCATAGTATGGTAGGCACACGGCTTTCATGAATGAACTGTGTGCTATTTAAAAACATTTACATGAACTAACAACATATTTTCGTTTGAATGAAAACAAGAGTTCATTGTTTCGTCTCCAAATTGTTTTCCATGGTAAGAAGTGCATTTGAGGTATCGTTTGCTATATTTATGTCGTTTGCTATAGTCGCAACTACACGTGGGTGCTAGCTAGCAAGATCATTTGTGTGTCGCTTTGGGAGCTTTCATTCATTGTTTGAGAAATGAAAAAAAATTCAAATAGTTCGGCCGCAGGGTGCGGCCAGAGGCGTATGCCTTGTTGGTATTCTAATTACAGGAAATGCACATAGAGTCCGGAAATAACGAAAATCGGTATTTCACCATGGCATGTTTTTAGGATCACATGGATTTTTTTGGTAAAGATGTGATAATCCCCAAGTTCAAGGAATCATCGTAGCAATTCCCAAAGGTGGAAGTGATAAGTATGGAGTGTCGAACCCACAAGGAGCTAAAGGTAAGATCAATATTCTCTCAAGTCCTATCTGCCACTGATACGACTCTATGTACACTGAACGTTTGCTTCCAACTAGAAACGAGAAATAAAACTACGTTGTGGGTATGAAGAGGATAACTTTGCATGATATCGGAGAGCTAAGATATAAAAGTAGGTGCTGTTATCATAAAGTTAGAATATATTACTAAATATTATAAATAGCGAGTGTGGAATAATGATGGGTTGGTGTGCGGAATTATCACTATTGCAATTTCATATGAGGGAGAGACATAAGCTAACATACTTTCTCTTCTTGGACCATATGCACTTATGATTGGAACTCTAGCAAGCATCCGCAACTACTAAAGATCATTAAGGTAAAACCCAACCATAGCATTAACAACCCCCTTACTCGGGTTTATGCTTCTGTCACTCAAGCAACCCACTATAAGCGAATCATGAACGTATTGCAACACCCTATGGCGGGAATCCCTCACACTTGCGCGACACGGAGGGCACAATAGGACAACACCAAAATAAAACATACAACTCATACTAATCTAGATCATCAATCAACCCAAAGACAAAGGATATCTACTCAAAACATCATAATATGGCAACACATCATTGGATCATAATATGTGGCATAAAGCACCATGTTCAAGTAGGGATTACAGCGGGGTGCGGGAGAGTGGACCGCGTAAAACAGATGAGGATGGTGATGATGATGGTGATGTTGATGAAGACGATCACCGCAGCGATGATTCCCCTCCCGATGGCACTCCGGCGCTACCGAGAGAGAGGAGGAGAGGTTATCCCCCTTGTGCTTCTTCCTCCAAGGCCTACTCCCTGGTTGGGGAGATGTTCCCCCTCTGGTCCTTGGCCTTCATGGCGATGATGGCCCCTCCGAGATCCTCCTCCATGGCCTCCGATGATGATGGCCCCTCCGGCAGGGCGCCATAGTGGGCCTAGATTGATTTCTCATGCCTATAGAAGCTTGCGGCGGCGGAACTTCTGATCTAGGTTATTTTCTGGAGCTTTGGGCATTCATAGGAGAGGTTGGCGTCGAGGACAAGTCAGGTCCCCCCACGGGGAGTTGACGAGGCACAGGGGCGCGCCCCAGGGGGGTGGGCCCACGAGACTCCCCTCCAGTAACTCTTTGTTCCATTATTTTTTATATTTTCCAAAAAAATTCTCCGTTGATTTTCAGCGCATTCCGAGAACTTTTATTTCTGCACAAAAACAACACCACGGTAGTTCTGCTGAAAACAGTGTCAGTCCGGGTTAGTTCTAACCAAATCATACCAAAATCATATATAATTATTGTAAACATGGCATGAGTACTTCATAAATTATAGATACATTGGATACGTATCAAGATGGCACAAGTTTTGATGCTCACACCTTCCAAATTGGAACATCTCACAAGAAGGATCATAGTTTCCAAAAGGAGATGCGACACTTTGGACTCCAATAGTCAGTGACTACATCGTTCCGCCTCGAATTTTTTTCACGATAAACAATCATGTATATACCCTAGGTTTGATTTTCTGGCCCATTTCAGGTCTCATTGCTATATTTAAGTCATTTTTGCACTTACCTTGCATTTAGTGAATAGTTAAATTCAAAACCGTTCTACAACTACATCGGGGTGTTAGTTAGCAAAGTAGGTGTACAAATCATTTGTGTGTCGCTTTGCGAGTTTTCATCTATTGTGTGACAAACGGGGAGAAGTTTCAAACATTTCAGCCGCGAGGTGTGGCCACCGGCGTAGGCCTAGTTGCTATTTTAATTACCGGGAATTCAGATGGAGTCCAGACATCATCAAAATTGGTGTGTGCCCGTGGCGTGCTCTCACGACCCCGGGGAATTTTTCTGGTAAAGTTTGGCACAAGTTTTGATGATCGCTCCTTCCAAACCAGAGCATCTCACATGAAGGACCATGGTTTCCAAAAGGAGGCATGTCAATTCAAACTCCAATGGTCGGTGACTTCATCGTTTGGCCTCATAAAAATTTCCACGGTATGCAATCACCATTATACCACGAGTTTGATTTTCTAACGCATTTCAGGTATCGTTTGCTATATTTAAGTCATTTTTTAATTTAACGTGCAATTTGTGGATATAAGTAAAATCACAACCGGAACTGCATGTGCTACCGAAAGGGATGAGGATCATCGTACTATCAAGGAGAATCCAATGGTGCAGACGTACGATCCATGGGGTTTGGGTTCTGGCCAATTAGAACGCACGACTCAGATCGCGTGCGTGGTAGGGAGGCATAGGCCACGGTTTAGTGGACGAAGGGCTTTCGTGAGTGAACCGTGTGCTATTTGAAAACATTTACATTAACTAACAACATATTTTTGTTTGAGTGAAAACACGAGTTCATCGTTTTGTCTCCAATTTTTTTCCACGGTAGGAAATCACAGTTTTACCCTATGGTTCGATTTTCTGTTAAATTTTACCAGGCGGCAGGACTAGCTAGCAATCTCAAACCGTAACATCCCAATTTTCAATTTGGATGTTATACATAGACCATTCATATGCATACATATATTTATTGCATTTTGGATTTTACTTTGATTGTGATCCAAGAAATCTTAAGCAACTCAAGGACCCAAGGAGGGAATTGGGGGTTTCATATAAATTTCATTTTTGTTTTCTTTTCAAATTTGAAAAGTGGATCAATTTGATTTCAACAAATTCTTTCCAAATTATTTCAAATAAAAGAGAGAAGATAAAAGGACTTCTTCAAAACAGAGGAGAAATGTTGGAAAAGAAATTTTGAAGTCAAATTATTTTTTATTTGAATTTTTATTTGTGATTTTTATTCGGTTGAATTAGGGAACATTATGCATTTTTAAAAGTGCATTTAGTTCAGAAAAATGTTCACTTTGTCCCAAATACTAGGAGGGGATGGTGAAAAATGGTTTCTGGAATTTTAGGATTTTTATTTTATGTTATTAGGATTTTTCTTCGCGGTGCTGATTTAAAAAAAAAAGTCGCGCGCGTCGAAACTGGGCCGGCCGCGACGCCGCTCGCCACCCCGCGCCGCGCCGCCACTGCTGCTCCTGCTGCGTCGCCGCCGCACGCCGCCCGTCGTCGCCGCTGCCCCGCCGTCGCCAAGCCGCCACGCCGGAGCCGCCACCCCGACTCGCCGCCGACCGCCCCGCCGTTGACCGAAGACGGGTATAAAAACGTCCCGGTTCGCCGGTTTATTTCTCCGTTTTTTTATTTTTTTGTTTTGTTTGATTTAGATCATTTTTTATTAGATCCGTTAAATAGCGAGCGTTCACCTGATTAGTTCGGTTAACGAACGAGTTCGTTCATTAGTCTCTGTTAGCGGACGTTCGTCCGATAGATTTTTATCTTTCTGTTTATTTTCGGCCAAGGACCTATCCGCGAATAGTTTTATCGTGATTTAGCCGCTGATCTTCAAACTAGCATAACTTTTAACCCGTTTGTCCAAATTAGATGAAACCAACGCCTAATTCTTCCTAACAACCCCCTCTTTCCATTAAACCAACTTGAACATGATCTTGATAATTTAAAATTTGAGTTTAGTTCAGATTAGTATTCGATCTTGTTTCATTTGCTCCTTGAGTTTCGTAACTCCGTTTGAGTTGATTCTTTTTGCAGATCGTAGCTAATCACATATAGCTATTGTTAAAATCTAATCCACATGAAAATAATGTTGTTAGGTTTCATTTTATGTTTAGTTTAGTTAATTTCTTGTTTTCGAGTTTTATTTGGATCTTTCTCGATTTCTCTTTGCATCGTTTGATTGATTGCTTATGTATGCTATTGTTTGTCTATGCTAGATTTTCTGGAGTGTGAATCTTGTTACTACGAATCTCTAGAGTTTTCTGATCATCAGCAAGGCAAGTTACACTTTGATCATACTCTTCTATACCCAATTTTTACCATGCATTAGCTTTGCCCCTCAAATATTTGCATGAGTAGGATTGGGAACATGTGGTTTGGTTGTAGTACTTGAGGTAGGAACCTAGTACCTTTGATCACCCCGAGAATATATGTTATAATCAATTATTTCTTAGCCATGCTCGTAGACAGGGATTGGATCGTGATACACATGGAAGTTGTGAGAGATATTAATTTTGGATAACATTAAGGTGGCAAATTTAATACACATCTGGGTGGATTGGTTGGGAGACCTGGAGAATCCAGTGCTAGCCCATTTGGGAAATCCTGGAGTACCCGTGTGATTTTTCCTCGGTTCACCACCCAGGCTCAAAAGGATCATATGATATTTCATGCCTAGAAACTTCCGTGTGCAGCCACAAGCCATTATGGGCTTGATACGTCCATTTTGCATCATGCTTATATATATATATATTTATTGCATTATGGGATGTTATTACAAATTATATCTCAGTACTTATGGCTATTCTCTCTTATTTTACAAGGTTTACCAAGAAGAGGGGGAATGCCGGCAGCTGGAATTCTGGCTGGAAAAGGAGCAAACATTGGAAACCTATTCTGCACAACTCCAAAAGTCCTGAAACTCCACGAAACAACTTTTTGGATTTATTAAGAATTTATGAGCAAAATAAATAGGACAGGGGGCCCACACCCTGTCCAGGAGACAGGGGGCGCGCCCCCCTGTAGGGCGCATCCCCCTATCTCCTGGGCCCCCTGGTGGGCCTCCGACGTCCATCTTCTACTATATCATCACTCTTTCCTTGGAAAAAATCACGGGCAAGCTTACGGGACGAAACTCCGCCGCCACGAGGCGGAACTTTGGCAGAATCAATCTAGGGCTCTGGCGGAGTTGTTCTGCCAGGGACACTTCCCTCTGGGAGGGGGAAATCATCACCAAAATCATCATCAACGTCATCACCAACGATCCTCTCATCGGGAGGGGGTCAATCTCCATCAACATCTTCACCAGCACCATCTCTCTCAAAACCCTAGTTTATCTCTTGTATCCAATCTTGTATCAAAACCACAAATTGGTACCTGTGGGTTGCTAGTAGTGTTGATTACTCCTTGTAGTTGATGCTAATTGGTTTACTTGGTGGAAAATCATATGTCCAGATCCTTTATGCATATTATTACTCCTCTGATTATGAACATGAATATGCTTTGTGAGTAGTTACGTTTGTTCCTGAGGACATGGGTGAAGTCTTGCTATTAGTAGTCATGTGAATTTTGTATTCGTTCGATATTTTGATGAGATGTATGTTGTCTTTCCTCTAGTGGTGTTATGTGAACGTCGACTACATGCCACTTCACCATTATTTGTGCCTAGAGGAAAGCATAGGGAAGTAATAAGTAGATGATGGGTTGCTAGAGTGATAGAAGCTTAAACCCCAGTTTATGCGTTGCTTCGTTAGGGGTTGATATGGACCCATATGTTTAATGCTGTGGTTAGGTTTACCTTAACACTCCTTTTTGTAGTTGCAGATGCTTGCAATAGGGGTTAATCATAAGTGGGATGCTTGTCCAAGTTAGGGCAGTACCCAAGTGCCGGTCCACCCACATATCTAATTATCAAAGTACCGAACGCGAATCTTACGAACGTGATGAAAACTAGCTTGATGATAATTCCCAATGTGTCCTCGGGAGCTCCTTCCTCATTATTAGAATTTGTTCAGACTTATCCTTTGCTACATAAAGGATTGGGCCACCTTGCTGCACTTTATTTACTTCATTTACTTTTTGCTCGTTACTATTTATCTTATCACAAAACTATCTATCACCTACTATTTCAGTGCTTGCAGAGAAAACCTTACTGTAAACCGCTTATCATTTCCTTCTGCTCCTCGTTGGGTTCGACAATCTTACTTATCAAAAGGACTATGATAGATCCCCTACACTTGTGGGTCATCAAGACTCTTTTCTGGCGCCGTTTCCGGGGAGTGTAGCGCTTTTGGTGAGTGGAACTTGGTAAGGAAACATTTATATAGTGTGCTGAAATTTTCTGTTACTTGTCACTATGGAAACTAATTCTTTGAAGGGCTTGTTTGGGGTATCTTCACCCCAACCATACGAGCAAAGAGATGCTCCTCAACAAACTGAACCTTATGAAAATATTCACTTTGAGATTCCTTCGGGTATGATAGAAAAACTGCTAGCTAATCCTTTTGCAGGAGACGGAACATTGCATCCCGATTTACACCTTATCTTTGTGGATGAAGTTTGTGGATTATTTAAGCTTGCAGGTATCCCCGATGATGTTGTCAAAAGGAAGGTCTTCCCTTTAGCTTTGAAGGGAGATGCAATGACATGGTATAGACTATGTGATGATACGAGATTTTGGAATTATAAGCGACTGAAGTTGGAATTTCACCAGAAGTTCTATCCTATGCATCTTGTTCATCGTGATCGTAATTACATATATAATTTCTTGCCCCGCGAAGGAGAAAGCATCGCTCAAGCTTGGGGGAGTCTTAAGTCAATGTTATATTCATGCCCCAATCATGAGCTCTCTCGGGAAATGATTATTCAGAATTTTTATGCTCGGCTTTCTCTTGATAATTGCAACCTGCTCGATACTTCCTGTGCTGGTTCCTATATGCTGAAGACTATTGATTTCAAATGGGACTTATTGGAAAGAATTAAACGCAACTCTGAAGATTGGGGTTCCGACGATGGTAAGGAGTCTGGTATGACACCTAAGTTCGATTGTGTTAAATCTTTTATGGATACCGATGCTTTCCGTGGATTTAGCTCTAAGTATGGACTTGACTCTGAGATAGTAGCTACTTTTTGTGAAACTTTTGCTACTCATGTTGATCTCCCTAAATATAAGTGGTTTAAATATAATCCTCCTGTTGAAGTGAAAGTAGTTGCACCTATTACAGTCGAAGAAAAGACTATTACATATAGTGATCCCATTATTCTTACTGCTTATGTCGAAAAACCTCCTTTTCCTATTAGGATAAAAGATCATGTTAAAGCTTCGACTGTTGTTCATAAGAGTAATACTAGGACTTATACACCTCCTGAGCAAATTAATGTTGAACCTGGTATTGCTATGATTAAAAATCTCTTGGATGAGGATTTAGATGGGCATGTTATCTCTTTCTTGGGTGAAACTGAAAATATTGCTAGACCCGATACTAAGACCCGTAGACCTGTTGTAGGCACGCCTGTTATTTCTGTTAAAATAGGAGATCATTGTTATCATGGCTTATGTGATATGGGTGCTAGTGCTAATGCGATACCTTATGATCTGTATAAAGAAATTATGGACGATATTGCACCTGTTGAATTAGAAGACATTGATGTTACTATTAAGCTTGCTAATAGGGACACCATTAAACCTATTGGGATTGTTAGAGATGTTGAAGTCTTGTGTGGGAAGATTAAATACCTTGCTGATTTTCTTGTTCTTGGTTCCCCACAAGATGATTTTTGTCCCATAATTTTTGGTAGACCCTTCTTGAATACTGCTAGTGCTAATATTAATTGTGAAAAGAATATTGTCACTGTTGGCATAGATGGTATGTCTCATGAGTTTAATTTCTCTAAGTTTAGTAGATAACCTCGTGAAAGGGAACCACCTAGTAAGGATGAAATTATTGTTCTTGCTTCCATTGTTGTTCCTCCAACTGATCCGTTAGAACAATATTTGTTAGACCATGAAAATGGTATGTTTAGGAAGGGAAGGGAAGAAATAGATGAAGTGTTCCTTAAACAAGAACCGATGCTAAAACATAACCTTCCCGTTGAAATTCTTGAGGATCCCCCTCCACCCAAGGGTGATCCAGTGTTCGAACTCAAACCCTTACCTCATAGTCTCAAGTATGCTTATCTTGATGAAAAAGAAATATATCCTGTTATTATCAGTGCTAACCTTTCAGAGAAAGAAGAAGAAAGATTTTTGAAAACTTTGAAGAAGCACCGAGCTGCTATTGGATATACTCTGGACGATCTTAAGGGAATTAGTCCCACATTATGTCAACACAAAATTTCAGTGGAGAAAGATGCCAAACCAGTTAGAGATCCTCAAAGACGATTAAACCCCAAAATGAAGGAAGTGGTAAGAAGGAGATTCTAAAACTCCTTGAGGCAGGTATTATTTATCCCGTTGCTGATAGTGAATGGGTAAGCCCTGTCCATTGTGTCCCTAAAAAGGGAGGTATTACCGTTGTTCCTAATGATAAAGATGAATTGATCCCGCAAAGAATTATTACAGGCTATAGGATGGTAATTGATTTCTGTAAGTTAAATAAAGCTACTAAGAAAGATCATTACCCTTTACCTTTTATTGATCAAATGCTAGAAAGGCTATCCAAACACACACATTTTTGCTTTCTAGATGGTTATTCTAGCTTCTCTCAAATACCTGTGTCCGCGAAGGATCAATCTAAAACTACTTTTACTTGCCCTTTTGGTACCTTTGCTTATAGACGTATGCCTTTTGGTTTATGTAATGCACCTGCTACCTTTCAAAGATGCATGATGGCTATATTTTCCGATTTTTGTGAAAAGATTTGTGAGGTATTCATGGATGATTTCTCCGTCTATGGATCCTCTTTTGATGATTGTTTGAGCAACCTTGATCAAGTTTTGCAGAGATGCAAAGACACTAGTCTCGTCCTGAATTGGGAAAAGTGTCACTTTATGGTTAATGAAGGCATTGTCTTGGGGCACAAGATCTCCGAGAGAGGTATTGAAGTTGATAAAGCTAAAGTTGATGCTATTGAAAAGATGCCATGTCCCAAGGACATAAAAGGTATAAGAAGTTTCCTTGGTCATGCCGGTTTTTATAGGAGGTTCATTAAAGACTTTTCTAAAATCTCTAGGCCTCTGACTAATTTATTGCAAATATATTCCTTTTGTCTTTGATGATGATTGTGTAGAAGCATTGGAAACACTTAAGAAAGCTTTGATCACTGCACCTATTGTTCAGCCACCTGATTGGAATTTACCTTTTAAAATTATGTGCGATGCTAGTGATTATGCTGTAGGTGCTATTTTAGGCAAAGAGTTGATAAGAAATTGAATGTTATCTAGTATGCTAGTAAGACTCTTGATACTGCCCAGAGAAATTATGCTACTACTGAAAAAGAGTTCTTAGCAGTTGTGTTTCCATGTGATAAGTTTAGACCTTATATTGTTGATTCCAAAGTTACTATTCACACTGATCATGCGGCTATTAAATATCTTATGGAAAAGAAAGATGCTAAGCCTAGACTCATTAGATGGGTTCTCTTGATCCAAGAATTTGACTTGCATATCATTGATAGAAAGGGAACTGAGAACCCCGTTGCAGACAACTTGTCTAGGTTAGAGAATGTTCTTGATGACCCACTGCCTATTAATGATAGTTTTCCTGATGAACAATTAGCGGTTGTCAATGCTTCTCGTACTTCTCCTTGGTATGCTGATTATGCTAATTACATTGTTGCTAAATAAATACCGCCTAGTTTCACATACCAGTAGAAGAAAAAGTTCTTTTATGATTTAAGACATTACTTCTGGGATGATCCACACCTTTATAAAGAAGGAGTAGATGGTATTATTAGACGTTGTGTGCCTGAGCATGAACAAGAACAAATCCTACTCAAGTGTCACTCTGAATCTTATGTTGGACACCACACTGGAGATAGAACTACACACAAGGTACTACAATCTGGTTTTTATTGGCCTACTCTCTTAAAATATGCTCGTAAGTTTGTCTTATCTTGTGATGAATGTCAAAGAATAGGTAACATTAGTAGACGTCAAGAAATGCCTATGAATTATTCTCTTGTTATTGAACCATTTGATGTTTGGGGCTTTGATTATATGGGACCTTTTCCTGCCTCCAATGGTTATACACATATTTTAGTTGCTGTTGATTACGTTACTAAGTGGGTAGAAGCTATTCCAACTAGTAGTGCTGATCATAACACTTCTATTAAAATGCTTAAAGAAGTTATTTTTCCGAGGTTTGGAGTCCCTAGATATCTTATGACTGATGGTGGTTCACACTTTGTTCATGGTGCTTTCCGTAAGATGCTTGCTAAGTATGATGTCAATCATAGAATCACATCTCCTTATCACCCGCAGTCTAGTGGTCAAGTAGAGTTGAGCAATACAGAGCTCAAATTAATTTTGCAAAAGACTGTGAATAGATCTAGAAAGAATTGGTCCAAAAAACTTGATGATGCATTATGGGCCTATAGAACTGCATACAAAAATCCTATGGGTATGTCTCCATATAAGATGGTTTATGGAAAAGCACGTCATTTACCTCTTGAACTTGAACATAAAGCATATTGGGCTATTAAAGAGCTCAATTATGACTTCAAACTTGCCGGTGAGAAGAGGTTGTTTGATATTAGCTCACATGATGAATGGAGAACCCAAGCATATGAGAATGCCAAGCTTTTCAAAGAAAAAGTCAAACGCTGGCATGACAAGAGTATACAAAAGCGTGAGTTTAACGTAGGAGATTATGTGTTATTATTCAACTCTTGTTTAAGATTTTTTGCAGGAAAACTTCTCTCAAAATGGGAAGTTCCCTACGTTATTGAGGAGGTCTATCGTTCTGGTGCTATAAAAATCAACAACTTCGAAGGCACAAATCCGAGGGTGGTAAACGGTTAAAGAATTAAACATTATATTTCAGGTAATCCTATCAATGCTGAAATTAATATTATTGAAACCATAACCCCCGAGGAATACATAAGAGACACTTTCCAGAACGTTCCAGACTCCTAAAAGGCATAGGTACGTGGTACGGTAAGTAAACCGACTCCAAAACAACTCTAATGGCAATTTTTATCAGCTTTGGATTATTTAAGAATTTTAGGAAGAAAGAAGTAGTCCGAAAGGGACACGAGGCTCCCACAAGAGAGGAGGCCGCGCCCCCTATCTCGTGAGCACCTCGTGTGCCTCCCGGACTCGGTTTTCTTGTATGTTACGTATTTTGGTCGGTAAAAATTCATTATATATACTCCCGAAGGTTTTGACCATCGTATCACGCAAATATCTTCTGTTTTCGTTTCGAGTTGTTCCTGTTGCAGAATAAAGCAAGATGTCTTCTCAGGAATCAGTTGGGGAGAGCCGGGTGTCTCACCCAACGTCAGGTCCAGGAGAAAATGGCAATGCCTATCACTTTGGACCATCAACAGAGGATGAGATGGAGGCTGATTTGAAAAGGATAGATGCCATGGAGGAAGATCAAGAAGTTACCTCTTGTCTCCAAGCAGAATTCACTATGGGGGAACTACCTTGCCTAGATGTCCCTGCTTCGGTCATCCCTTCCAACTCTAGATTTCTTTCTTATGAAAATATGAAAAAGAGTTTCACGTGTTCTCCAGAAGCTATGCAACATCCTTGGGTAAAAGGAGCTTCGGCCGTTACGGGCAAGCTCCGTAAAAAATTATGGACCTAAAATAACAAGTCAATAAGCTCGAGGAGGAGAACCGTATCCTGAAGGGCATCGTTGCAAAGAAGATCATAACGCCAACCGTGAAGTAGGAGAAATAATCACATGGGTATGGCACTCCCCTTGGCAACTGCCAAGCTTGGGGGAGGTGCCCCGGTATCGTATCACCATCACACTCCTATCTTTACCGCTTTATTTAGTTCGATCCTTTTAGTAGTATCTTGATTTAGTAGATTGAAGTTTTGATATCAAGTAGTTTTGAGTTTTGCTTTGTAATCTCTTTATGTAAGCTAGTCCGTGTGCTATCTATAATAAAGATTGGTGTTGAGTCAAGGGCTTTGCTATGTTGCTATGATCTTATGAAAGTAGAAAGAACAAAAAGAGTTCATATTGATCTTATGGATAATGATAACTTCACACATAGAAAGTATGAGGCATAAAAATTGTTGAGAGTTGATGAACGTATCCTTGGTCATCGTTGCAATTAATAGGAAGTGATAAGGAAAGAGGGGTTCACATATAAATATATTATCTTGGACATCTTTTATGATTGTGAAGCACTCATTAAGTATGACATGCTAAAAGAGTTGATGTTGGACAAGGAAGACACTGTAATGGTTTATGTTTTCCGACATCTCAGTTAAAGTATATTGTCATTGACCTTCCAAACATGTTGAGCTTGCCTTTCCCCCTCTTGCTAGCCAAATTCCTTGCACCAAGTAGAGATACTACTTGTGCTTCCAAATATCCTCAAACCCAGTTTTGCCATGAGAGTCCACCATACATACCTATGGATTGAGTAAGATCCTTCAAGTAAGTTGTCAGCGGTGCAAGCAATAAAAATTGTTTAAATATGTATGACTTATTAGTACAGAGAAAATAAGCTTTGTACGAACTTGTTGTGGAAGTAATAAAAGCGTCGGATTGCATAACAAAAGGTCCACAGACAAGGGGCAATATAAAGTCACATTCTTTTGCATTATAACTTGAGCATAGGAAACCCTAAACGCACATGAAAACCTCTGCTTCCCTCTGCGAAGGGCCTATCTTTTACTTTATGTTTTTACTTTATGTTTGAGTCAAGGTGATCCTCACCTTTCCCTTCTTCATTTTATCCTTTAGTAAGCTCCTCGTGTTTGAAA
Organism: Triticum dicoccoides; assembly: GCF_002162155.2. Lineage (NCBI taxonomy): Eukaryota > Viridiplantae > Streptophyta > Magnoliopsida > Poales > Poaceae > Triticum > Triticum dicoccoides. Next base: position 476,433,413 of record NC_041385.1, read on the forward strand.
GGTCATGATACATATATCCAATTGGATGTAAGTTGGCATAGGCTATTATTGTTGGCATCACCTAAAGGTGAATACGTCGTGAGGCAACACAATAAGCCCCTATCTTTCTCAGTGTCCGGCTGAAACTCTATAACCACAAGTATTGTGTGAGTGTTAGCAACTATGGGAGACTACGAGATAGTTGAGTATGTGAGCTTGTTGAAAAGCTTTATTATTGACTCTTTGTGATGTTATGATAAATTGCAATTGCTTCAATGACTGAGATTATAGTTTGTTAGTTCCCAATGAAGTTTATGAACCATACTTGACATTGTGAATTGCTTATTACTTGAGCATAGGAAATCATATGACAAAATCTATATCTGTTACTGTTATTAGAATGATCATGATGCCCTCATGTCCGTATTTTGTTTTTATCGACACCTCTATCTCTAAACATGCGGACATATTTTTCGATTTCGGCTTCCGCTTGAGGACAAGCGAGGTCTAAGCTTGGGGGAGTTGATACGTCCATTTTGCATCATGCTTTTATATCAATGTTTATTGCATTATGGGCTGTTATTACACATTATATCTCAATACTTATGGCTATTCTCTCTTATTTTACAAGGTTTACCATGAAGAGGGGGAATGCCAGCAGCTGGAATTCTGGCTGGAAAAGGAGCAAACGTTGGAAACCTATTCTGCACAACTCCAAAAGTCCTGAAACTCCACGAAACAACCTTTTGGATTTATTAGGAATTTATGAGTGAAATAAATAGGCCAGGGGGCCCACACCCGGTCCAGGAGACAGGGGGGCGCACCCCCCTGTAGGGCACGACCCCCTATCTCTTGGGCCCCCTGGTGGGCCTCCGGCGTCCATCTTCTGCTATATCATCACTCTTTCCCTGGGAAAAATCATGGGCAAGCTTACGGGACGAAACTCCGCCTCCACGAGGCGGAACCTTGGCGGAATCAATCTAGGGCTCTAGCGGAGCTATTCTGCCAGGGACACTTCCCTCCGGGAGGGGGAAATCATCACCAATGTCATCAGCAATGATCCTCTCATCGGGAGGGGGTCAATCTCCATCAACATCTTCACCAGCACCATCTCCTCTCAAAACCCTAGTTCATATCTTGTATCCAATCTTGTATCAAAACCACAAATTGGTACCTGTGGGTTGCTAGTAGTGTTGATTACTCCTTGTAGTTGATGCTAATTGTTTTACTTGGTGGAAGATCATATGTTCAGATCCTTTATGCATATTATTACTCCTCTGATTATGAACATGAATATGCTTTGTGAGTAGTTACTTTTGTTCCTGGGGACATGGGTGAAGTCTTGCTATTAGTAGTCATGTGAATTTGGTATTCGTTCGATATTTTGATGAGATGTATGTTGTCTTTCCTCTAGTGGTGTTATGTGAATGTCGACTACATGACACTTCACCATTATTTGGGCCTAGAGGAAGGCATAGGGAAGTAATAAGTAGATGATGGGTTGCTAGAGTGACAGAAGCTTAAACCACAGTTTATGCGTTGCTTCGTTAGGGGTTGATATGGACCCATATGTTTAATGCTGTGGTTAGGTTTACCTTAATACTCCTTTTTGTAGTTGCGGATGCTTGCAATAGGGGTTAATCATAAGTGGGGTGCTAGTCCAAGTTAGGGTAGTACCCAAGTGCCGGTCCACCCACATATCAAATTATCAAAGTACCGAACGTGAATCTTACGAACGTGATGAAAACTAGCTTGACGATAATTCCCAATGTGTCCTCGGGAGCTCCTTCCTCATTATTAGAATTTGTTCAGGCTTATCCTTTGCTACATAAAGGATTGGGCCACCTTGCTGCACTTTATTTACTTTATTTACTTTTTGCTCGTTACTATTTATCTTATCAACAAAACTATCTATCACCTACTATTTAAGTGCCTGCAGAGAAAACCTTACTGAAAACCGCTTATCATTTCCTTCTGCTCCTCGTTGGGTTCGACACTCTTACTTATCAAAAGGACTACAATAGATCCCCTACACTTGTGGGTCATCAGGGCTCTGGCATAGTTGAGTAAGTGGCGTGAGCTCTTGAAGAGGTGGACTAGCAGATGTAGGGGAAAGTAGGTGTACCGGTGTACCCAGAGTAGAGAGTTAATGCTTCAGAAAGGCTATGTCTCGATCTTCCGATGATGGATGCAGTCGAGTCTTGTGGGGAAAAGTGCGCAACCTCTGCAGAGTGTATAAACTAATCATGGTTAGCAGTGTCCCCGGTTATGGACATCTTGAGTATCTATAAGTGGATATTACTATTGATCTCATCACACTTTAATTAACTGAATTGGGTTTAATGATGATACTTGTTTAATAATGGGATTTGAGTTGGAGGAACCTTCTCAAATAATGGTTTAACTTTGTAGTAAATAAAACTTATTCCTTTGTTGTAGGGAAAAATTAGCTTTATGCAAAACATTAAACTTAGAGCCTCCACCAGCCAAATATGCATGTAGATATAGTTTCTTGCATTCATTGCTTTACAGTGTAACTCTGCCAGCATATTCAATGTGCTGACCTACACGGCTGCAACGTCTCATGTTGCAAAATTTACCGATGAAGATTAAGGTGCGATAGGTCGTTGTCATGCACTCACCTATGCCGTTGGAGTTGATGGCCTCATTTATCTTCAAAGCTTCCACAGTTATTTAGTTTAGATGGCCTTCAGCCATTGTATTTGTGTAACAGATACTCTTTTTGGGGGACTCAATGTAATAAGTGTGTGATTGAACTCTGTTATAAATTCCTCGAGTACTCTGTGTGTCAGCATACCGATCCAGGGATGACACTTAAGCATAGAGACTTCGGTCCATTGGGATCATGGTCGCTAGAAGATGGTACCAGAGCACACGCTGACTGTAGGATGCGACCACTAGGAAAATCCACATGATTACTCTTCTTTGCTCATTTCTAATTCTCCTCTATTTCTACTCTATAGATGGCGGACCCCAGGAACAAGTTCACTCAGCCGGATGACGACACCCCTTTCGGACGACACTTGAAGGAAGTCAGGAAGTATCTAAACATCGGACTACCAAGCTTCACTGGAACTTTCTATGCAACTTTACCGGAAGAGGAGCGCTGGAGGATCAAAGTTCATGTACCTAGGAGGACTTTTATGCCAATAACGGAACATGTTGATTTTACTTTGGATGCACGAAGTTGGAACTTGGGAAAGAGCATGGCAGCCCACATCACTTTTGGACGCATTTGTGAGGTGTACCACAAGGAGCTTGAAGACACCATCTATCAGATATGTGGACGCCGAGATGAGGAATGGGAGATGATTCATACCAGGAAGGATGGATCAATTGCAGCATACATTCAGGAGATGGATCAACACATTTGTCGATATGAGAACCAGATGTGCGCTATCATGAAGAAGACCAAGAAGTTGATGAAGAGGAATATCGAGCTAGAGGAGGAAGTCAAGTCTACACGCAATGGATATGAAGAAGAAATTGCTGTGCTATTGGAGAAGCATGAAGACCTGAAGAAGAAGCTAGGAATACCCGTGGAGAGTCATAAGAGAGAACCTGAAGTGGAGATCCATTCAGAGGACTACATCATCTTGGACGACACCGATATGGACAGTGATGCAAATGATGAAAGTGATGGCGACTACATAGAGGAAGCTGGAGCAGATATTATGGAGTCTTCCACCGATCAAATTTCTAGACGACCATCATGTTACTAGTAGTATTCTCCCAAGTAGTTAGCATCGATCGATTTGTAATCGTAGTTTAGATCGTTTGTGTGAACCTTGTTTGATATTGAATGAAGTGAATTGATTGTACTTGCCTCATATGCATATGGGTAGTGAAATCTCTCTTAGGCCTTGTTCTATTATGTTTTCTCACCCCTTCTAACCCATCAGATGTCTCCGAGACGTGACATCGGATTCGTTTTCCATCGGAGCTCACTCAGTTGACCCACCAGCAGAATGCCTTGATGCAGATGTTAGTCCAGAATCAGAACGAGAACCAAGGCAACAACAACAACAACCCACTGCCACCACCCCTTGTTGACAACCAAGTCCGCTTTCTGAGGTTGAATCTGTCGGTGTTCTCTAGCACCACCGAGCCGATTATTGCAGATGATTGGCTCCGCAAGATTGGAAGAGAGCCGACCACTACCGGATGCACAGATGCAGAGAGAGTGCGCTTTGCCGTGCATCAGCTTGATGGACCCGCAATATCTTGGTGGGAGAACTTCACCACCACTTACCCCATAGCTACAGTTACATGGGATCAGTTTCAGCAGGCCTTCCACACTGCACATGTTTCAGTTGGAGCCATGAGTTTGAAGAAGCGTGAGTTTCACAACTTACACCAAGGGAGTCATACAGTGGGATAGTATGTGGAAGAGTTCAGCAAGTTATGACGCTATGCCCCGGATGATGTGGCCACAGATGCCGCAAAGAAGGAGAAGTTTCTCGAGGGACTCAATGATGAGCAAAGTATGCAGTTGATGGTGGCAACTTTCAACAACTACCATGAGTTGGTAGATAGGCCCCCCATGATAGAAGGCAAGTAGCAACAGATTGACAATCGCAAGAGGAAGTATGGGTAGGGGAGGTACACTTTTCGAGCTCACCAGAAGTCCCGCTATTCCCCGTACCTGGGAGGACGTACTCATAACACTACAAAAACAAGACACATCCGTAACATTTTGGGCCGAACGAATTTTTTTCTGTCATACTTATGACACTTCTATGATGATAATTGTGACAAAACCCGGTATCATCATAGATGTGGTGAGCTCCTACTTCTATGAAAAAAATAATGACAAATAATGGGCTTTTCGTCCTAGGCGGGTCAGAGACGTAGCTGCATGAAATTCTTTGGGCTGTCCATGACAGAAAAAACCGTGGTAGAAGCGAGGTGAGGAAAATATCGGCGAGTTCCCGATTACGGTGGGTGGTTGGGGGCTGAGCGATGCGTGTTTCTCTCATACATGTACATGCATGTGTGCGAGGCGTTGGGCTCTAACTGAACCCGAGCGAGGCATTAGGATCTAACTGAACCCGAGCGATTGCACTAGCTACGTTACTGAACACGAGTGATTCCTTTGCTACCGCTGCTAACTGAAGCCGATTGAACCCTGTTGCCTCCTTCCCTTGATGAACAATGAGCATT
>NC_041385.1:476438839-476473192 GCF_002162155.2 Triticum dicoccoides
GATGAACAGGACCCCATGGTTGCCTCTGGATGAACAGGACCCCGATCGATCGAGCCGGTTGGGGCTAGATGAACAGGACCCCATGGAGGGCTGGATGAACAGGACGACCCCGTGGAGGGCTGGTTGAACAATAGCCGGTGGAGGGTTGGATGAATAGTACCCCGTGAAGGGGTGGTTGAACAGGGGCCTGTGAACAGGGCTGGTTGAACAGTAGCCGGTGGAGTAGCGCGCGGTGGAGGCTGGATGAACAGGAGCCCGTGGATGAACAGTCGCAGGTGGAGGCTGGAGGAGGTCGATGGTGGATGAACAGTAACCCGTGGAGGCTGGAGGAGGTCGACGGTGGAGATGGACAGTATCTCATGGAGTCACGTTCTGCGGTATGCCACACCCCTCCCGATGAACATGACCCCCGTTTCGACCGTAGCGCTCCAACACAAGTCTGTTTCCTCCATTTTGCGGTACACCACATCCCTCCCGATCAGCAGGACCCCGTTTCGACCGTAGGAGGTCCAACAAAAGTCTGTTTCCTCCGTTTTGCGGTACGCCAGACCCCTCCCGATGAACATGATCCCGTTTTGAACGTGGCCGGTCGAACACAAGGCCATGTCCTCCATTCTGCGGTACGCCAGGCCTCGTTTCCATTGGCTGTTCCATCCAAGACGGTTGGCTCCCAGGCGTTCTGTTGCCTCTGGATGAACATGACGCATTCTGTTGCCTCCCCATGAACACGCCGACGACGCAATTTCTCTGTTCCGACCCAGCCATGTACACGAGCCCTGGCCGTATGTATGTGCAAGTAGGCATTCGAGACCCCACCCGTATGTACATACGTGGCCGTATTTACGTTCTTGCACCCTGGCCGCTGTACGTATGTGTACATGCTACATGCACGCCTCTACTATGACACGTGCGTGTCTACATCGACCAGTATGTACGTACACGTTCGCAACCAGAATGACAATGCTACATATGCTTTGACCAGGTGAGTCCTGACTGTTAGGCACTTCCTTGCGTGAGAAGATGTAGCTGGTGGGTCCCAGCAGTCAGGGGACAAATCATTTTTTTGCCCGGACGCACTTCCTTGCGTGTGAAGATGTAGCTGATTCGTCCCAACAGTCAGGGGGGAAACGAAATACGGTGGCCCGTCCGGTTGGTCCCCGCTGTTAGGTGGAGGAATAATTATTTTGCGCATAATAAGGAGGCACTTCCTTGCGGCTGTCGTGGACCCAGCTGTCAGCCTCTCCACGTACAGTACTCTTCCGATGGAAGTCAGTCGTTGACCACATTGAGCACGCCACGCCGAGAGCACCACAGTGGTGGATGACAGCGAGGCTTAGGAAGGGGACGACGCGGAGCCGGTGAAGACGCGGCAGTGGAAGCCCGCGCGGAGAGGAGTACGAGGGTTCACTGGTTCGGCTGCGGTGTGAGGCTGCCGTCGCCGCAGGATAACATGGGGTGTGGGTGAGTACAGAGATGGCCTGGCCAGCAGTGGGAGCAGTAGGGGGCGGTGAGGCCTCTGTGGCATCACAACCGGCCACAGGAGGTAGGAGCATGTGGCACGACCGATGCTAGTTTGGGCGGCTGGAGCAAGAAGACCAGAGGTTGAAGAAGCACTATGGCCGTTGGATGGACATCGTACGGTCACTGCAGCTAGAATTGTTTATATTGAATAAGTTGACAAAGCCCTTGGTACGCGTCAACTTAGTAGGCCCACAGGTCAGCCTCCGAAATGGTGCGCCCCAGATGTCAGGGGGAGGAATCATTTTTTGGGCGGCTGAAGCAAGAATATCCGAGATTGAAGAAGAAGCACGACATCTGTTGGATGGACATCCAACGGCCACAGCTGCTAGAACCGTGTGTTCTTGACAAAGCCTTGCACACGCGTCAACTTAGTTTCTTTAGGGGACGCGTCAACTTAGAAGGACCACAAGTGTGTGGCAGAGAACATATAGCCATTTGCGATTTGTAAGAATGTACGACCCATTTTTTAATTCTAATGGAATTTACTACAGCCCATTTACAGTTTGTTAAAAGTACATCCCATTTTCTAGCTAGGACAACGATTAATAATTTCAACCAACAGCTCAAAACAGAATTCAAAAAAAATCCCACATTTTGATGGGATCCGAAATATTTTATCTGAAATTTCTAGTCAGATTAAATATAATTTCAAAATAAAGTTGTATTACGTTAAAATCCAACGAATATTGCGCGCGCAACAGGTAATGAAATTAAATGTTTCAAATTTCGAAAATAATATATTTTTTAAACTAATTACATGTTTGGTGCATTTTTTATAGTTACTGCCTAGTTATTATAATTACATCCCATTTATTATTTCTTAAAGTCCATTTTCTTGTTAAGCCTAACACATACCTCCTAGGAAAGTTTGCAGCCCAGCGGGGCGGAGAATAACAAGTTGACCCAGATATTGTGTACAACTGTCGGCCCAGTTGCATTGCTGATGTTGAAAAAAAGGCCTATGTAGTACAGTACAACCTAACATGCCTACTCAGCCCACATTCAGCGACGCCAGAAAGGCCCAAACAAGGTTTCTGTACAACCTTTTGAAGTCACTGAGCTCAATTAATAACTTAAGAAAAAAGTTAGATTACAGTGGAACCTAGTTAAAAGCTGTCACGAGCAAAGAAATAATTCAACGAGTCCCACTTGTGTCTGTGTGTGTGTGTGTGTGTGTGTTTGTGAGAGAGAGACCCATCGGTCGATGCTCGTAAATACATCTTTCAGCCATATGCATTGCTGATGCTCAGTAAAAACTTATATAGTTGACACAATCATATAGAACATCATAGCACACTGAACTTGCATACAAAAATTTCACGCAGGCCGCACAATCAGGATGGAAGCAGTGGATCTCTACGGGTAGGGCTATGTTGAAACCAACGAACTCGTACATAATGGTTCATCGTCTTTATCAATGACGGGGAAATATCTTGAATGCTGTGCAAAGAAAATAGACAGACAACACAATAAGTTCTGCTAGCACATTAAGTTGACGTACAACCCTTTCTAAAAAAAGTTTAGGTACAAAATTAGAACATGTCACAATTAAATGTACTGGCACATCAGTGCTTCACACCTATAGCTCGGATTTAACTAGTCTCTGACAAGATTCAGTTGTTACCTCAAATTAGAGCACATCCAGGCAGCCAGCCCTGCCTCTTCTCTCAAAGAAGCAGTGGCCTCTGCCGCGCGATGGAGTAGGTCCTGTACCATCCATCGTTCCAAGCAACACGAGGAAAGTCTAACGTTGACTCCTGTAATGGACGTCGTCAACGGACCCTAGCACAAGCAGCGGCGGCAGGACTTCAATTGATGGATTGACCACTTCTTCGACATGCACGAACACTCGATACAGGTACATCCCAACGTGGTCTGCCGCGGCCTTGGTGGCGATGAATAGTTTAACCCCGGTTCCTGCACCGGTTTCTCAACACCAATAACCTTTGGTATGGTGGACGGCTTCTTCATCCATACCATAACCTTCAGAGCCCAGTTGTCAGGAGGAACAAACATACTTATGAGCTCACCTCCAAGGTCGTTGATAAGCTCATTCATGGACTCGCTATTCCAAGCACGTCGAGGCATGCCGTGGAAGGTAAGCTTTGTTAAAAACTCAAGCTCAGAGGGCACCGAGCCCCATCCTGGGTGCAATCGATTAAAGCTCACCAGTGCGCCATCGCAGAACAAACGCCGGGAAGATTCGAACACACGACTGCAGTCAAAAGTTGTCCGGAACCTGACGAAGAAATCAGCTGGTGGCGGACAGACTTCGACAATGAAGTCACTTATTTGGATGTCGTGCACAATGCCAAGAGCCTTGACAAGGTTGTCCAGCGAGACCGGAGGCTGGTCGCCATTGATGGTTACCATTAGCACTTTGCCAGCAAACTGGTCCTCAAGCGCCGCCATGCCACTATTGAGCAACAACATGCAGCGACCGAAGGCAGGACAGACCTCAGGATCTCTGGCTCGGAGATCCGTGTTGACCGACGACATCATATGCGCTTGAGTACATGGAGTACAGGAGGGGGATTTGGGGGAACTGGAGTAGGAATCGAGATTTTAGAGGCGGGGGAGGTGAAGGAGTCCTGGATTAAGGGGTCCTCGGACAGCGGGACTATATGCATGTGCCAGACTGTTGGACTATGACGATGCAAGATAGAAGACTTTGTCCCGTGTCTAGATGGGACTCTCCTTTGCGTGGAAGGCAAGCTTGGCAATTCGGATATGAAGATTCCTTTTTCTGTAAGCGACTTTGTGTAACCCTAGCCTCCTCCGGTGTCTATATAAACCGGAGGGTTTAGTCCATAGGATAAGAACAATCATAATCATAGGCTAGCTTCTAGGGTTTAGCCTCTACGATCTCGTGGTAGATCAACTCTTGTAATACTCATATCATCAAGATCAATCAAGCAGGAAGTAGGGTATTACTTCCATCTAGAGGGACCGAACCTGGGTAAACATTGTGTCCCCCGCCTCCTATTACCATTAGCCTTAGACGCACAGTTCGGGACCCCCTACCCGAGATCCGCTAGTTTTGACACCGACAGGAGGGGCGGAAGATTGGGGATGAAAAGGTAGCATGAATTTCAAACACGTGCCAATATGCTCTCGGCGCGCAAGCGCACGAAAACACCTGTGGCAACCACATGTCAGCCTAAGAGTCCTTTTTCTTTCTTTTTTGGAGAGCCCGACCTTTTTTTGAGGATCTTTTGAGAGCCTGGCCTGAGAGTCATAATTGACCTGTTTGGCATTGCGTTACTACTCGGCCCATATTCAACGACACCTCACTGGCCCAAACAAGTGTACATCATCGAAAAGACACCGAGCTCAGATTATATAACTTTCAAAAGGAGATATACTCTGAACACTGGAGAATGGTGATGCGCTCATTTAGCCCACTAGTAGTTCAAGAGAATAAACAGTTCGAAACAATGATATATACAACGTTCAAACACTGACTAGTGACTACTACTGACATAAATAGCAAGACATGATAGTTCATAAGAAGTCTTGCTACACCACCAAAACACACCCATCTGCAGCGCTCAGACTCTCGTGATCCAGACGAGAATGACATTCTAAATAGAGGAAACTATTACGTAGTAAGAGTGACATAGACGAGGATGACCAAATGACAAGGAATATGCATAACAAAAGAAAGAACTACCCATCCAGAAAAAGCAGCAAAGAAAACAAGGTCATTCGAAGAGATGATCCAACACAATCATAATTTGCAGCCCTGCTTCAGCGACAAGTGATCCGGAGACACCAGTACTCCACCCTTTCGACGCAACAACCCAATTACCTATCAACCTGAAGTCTTGAACCACATCACTGCCTGTCGTAATTGAGACATCCAAGGATCAAAGTTAATCCGGATGCCTTTGTCATTCTCACCTTCTTTTGGCTGCTGGCTGTATCTTTGAAAATCAGGGGAGTTTGCTCCCGAACTCCTAGGGCTCGCCATGTAGACACAATTTTCCATAGAAAACAGAGCCTCTCTGCCATAAAGGTCCTTCCCAATGGTGATCTCCTGATTAATCGGATAATTGAGTCTGAAAAACAGAGAGTGTGAACCAAGGCTGTTTACCCGCCTCCAACTAAAAAATCCTGTAGGCCCCAACAACCTGGTATCCTGCTCATAGACGTAACAACCACTGTTTGGATACTCACGTATTTCACGGTGCTTGTATACAGTGGGGTTTTTGCAATATAACTTTTCCGGCTCATGTGTCCGAATGATCATCAGTCTTTTGCCGTCGTCTGATCGAGCGAGGAACTAGTTGTGCTTCCCTGTTTTTGGCAAAGGTGGTGTGATTACAAAGGGCAGTAACTGTAGGGACACTGCATCATATCAAAAATGACAGGCATTGTTAATGTCAGATCAACATTGTTCAGAGTATGAGTAGGATAATGCAAGAAACATCATTGATATGTCCCTGTTGGAACTGGGAGGAAAATACAGGGAAATGTATACTGGGTTCAAAAATATAGAAGTGCCATGCATGGTTATACTCATGTTATCTCGCAATCGATTCTTCACAGGAAACTACCATGTCATGCATGTTATGTAATCATGTTTTGTCCTCACAAACAAATTCTTCAAGGTAACTAACAGACCATACATTGTTATATACTCGTGTTCTGTGGACAAATTTTTTGTGAGGATATTATTCTAGCCATTGATTGCTAAAGGGCGAATATAGGTATGTACACATGCTAAGCATTACAGGATTTCACTACTCCCAAATATAGAGTTCTCCATATGCACATTTACTTCCCTAATGTATGGTTAGATGAAACCAACAGTGTGGTGCATGTTTCTACATCATGAAAATGAGGAAACTAACATGGCCATTGATACACACTCATATTTAGTATAGTATATAGATTACTGTAAAAGAAGGAGAATATCCATATATTCCTAACCGTTTGATTATTCAGGGGGTACAAATTGGCTGTAATGACATGGCCACAATCGCATGAATTAACTCATTCCAAATATAACTGATTTACGGCGTCTCTAATACATTGCCATAGTTCTACTCAAATTCTGCTCAAATAGGGATATGCCAATCATCACAAAAAGTTCAAACAGTGTCATGGCATCATCATTAACATGAGACGGAAACAACTTACACGCGCCGTCCCAGCAATACATGGTGCCATCTGGTTTGTCGATCGCATAGATGATGCCATTGTGTTCAATAGCATCACAGAAGTGTGTATCAACTTTGACGATGATCCACTGCAAGTTGAGTTGTCTCCAGCTAAAGAAGGCACCGGCGTAAAGATAGGCGAGTCCGCGGTCGAACAAGGCAATTAGCTTGAAGTCTGCGTAATTCGCATATCATGTGGGCACTTGGCAGATTACAATCTTCTGCAAAACAAGGTCCGTCCAACTGACACGGTAATCTAGATGACTTGGACCGTGATGGTAAAACTCTATATAATCCAATGGAGGAAGGATAATCTCATGGGAGGTCTGGAAGTTCACGAGCACCAACTCTTTACCGTCTTCTCTGAAGGCAGCCATCCAGTGGGAGTTCATGCCGACCCAGTACATACCTGCCAAGAAGTTTCGGGCGATAGTGATCGGATCAAAGTCGAGGGAAATGATGTACGGCGACCCACTACATACCTGCAAAGAAGTTTCGGCTAATGGAGACCAGATTAAAGTCGAGGGGCATCATGTACGCCCCCGTATCACGCTGAGCCAATCTCGCAAGACCAGATAGCAGCAAGCAGGGTGTCTTGAAAAGCTTAGGCCTCGCTTTGATGATGGTCGTGTGCATGTCCCTCGAGCATGCAGCCAGCCGCAGGGCGCTCAACATATCCATACACGAACAACAGAGGTCGAGGATGTAACTTGGGAGATTGCTCCAATCGCGGATCATATGGATGCTGCGCGGTTCACGTTCGGCCATGCTGGAGTTTGGAAGGTGGGGGGTTTTTGGGGGCTTGATTTACGGGGGAGAAGGCTGTCGGTGCTGGAGCAGCTAGCAAGGGAATAGTGGTACTGGGGGAGGCGAGCGATGCGACGGTACACGGGGGCACAATGAGATGGAGATGGATATGGAGATGGAATGGTGCTATGGGAGGGAAGAGGGAGTCGAGGCGAGGCATGCTAATGTGCTGTACAGCGGCGGTGACAGACTGCACAGTGCATAGGGTGAGGCTGACTTTGGTAACTCGAACCTGCCACCTGGACTAGTGTCAGGCGCAGGGTGTTGTCACTTCACTGTGAGGACCGAATGAATAGTATTTTAACCATCAAGTATACCACAATTGTATTACTACTACTACTACTAGTAGGAACATGAGTACTCCAGTACTGCATAGCGGAAATAGGTCTCCCATGCTAGCATGCCTGTTCACTTCATCCTCCAGGTATCATCCATATTGCAAGCAGAACCACGTGCATGTGGAAGCGCGAAGATGGGCCTTTTCTTTTTTGATGAGGATAACCGTGTATTCCATAACCAGAGAATGTTGTGTCTCCCACACACGTGCCAATATCCATCTGAACCAGCTACAACACATTTTTATCTGTTTGCATAGGTCCCACCTATCAGGAAGGATGGGCACGTACATGAACAGGTACGACTCCTCAGTCTACCCACATAGCCTTTTCGTTTACTCTACCTAGCCTTCTAATCAACTGCGTGCATGCCACTTCTCCCATTTACTTCTCCATCGGGAACCGATTTTCCTCGGCTTCCACTACAAAAAAATACACTTCCATGATGATACGTGTTTGTCACAGTAGGTCGTGTTTTCTGTCATGCATGTACATCCATGACAAATTTATGACAGAATCAAGATAGTCATACCTGTGCTGTCGTAGAAGTGTTCCATGACATTACTAAAATTATCATCACAGAAGTGTCCACTTCCATGACGATAAATCGCCGTCACAGAAGTGCTTTCGTCCAGGGTGACCGACACATGGCATCCACCGTAACGGAACACCGTTAAGCTATCGGGTCGGGTTTTGGATCCGATAACCCATTAACAGCCCCGACCAATGGGGATTTTCCATGTGTAAAATCATCATTGGCTGGAGTAGACACGTGTCAGGTCCGCGTTGGCACAGGTGTCACTCATCCAATGGGCGAGACGCGCCTATGATATGTTGACACGTGGACCGGCCCATCAAGTTTAAATGGGCCGGCCCAACTAAAGGCCCACAAGATTTTGCGGACCATAATGGGCCGGCCTAGCTAAAGGCCCATGAGATTTTGCGGACCATAATGGGCTGGCCCAGCTAAAGGCCCACAAGATTTTGTGGGCCATAATGGGCTGGCCCAGGTAAAGGCCCACAAGATTTTTGTGTGCCATAATGGGCCAGCCCAGGTAAAGGCCCACAAGATTCTTGCAGACCATAATGGGCCGGCTCAGCTAAAGGCCCACGAGATTTCGCCGACATTAATGGGTCGGCCCAGGTGTAGGCCCACAAGATTTTGAGGACCCTAGTAGGCCGACCCATTAACTAGCTGCCATGTTTTGGGCCAAATGTCGGCCCATATTTGATGCGGTCCATTAATGGCCTCCCACGTTCCGGGCCTAATAATGGCCATACGAGAGCCGGCCCGTTAGAATCCTACCATGTTCTGGGCCAAATTATCGCCCAGATCAGGTCCGACCCTTTAAGAGGCTTTGGGCTCAATTATGGCCCATATCAGATTCGGCCCGTCAACTGGACGTTATGCTTTTGGGCCCACTTGCTAAAGGCCCACTTAGTAATTCAACCTGATATTAGTTTCGGCCTATTAAAGGCCCGTTTAACATTTCATCCCTATATTAATTTTGGACTGTTAAAAGCCCGTCATATAGTTGGGCCTAACTAAGGCCCGATTTGCATCCGACCTGCTCGCAGCCGATATCTGATTGGGCCAAACAAGGACCGAGACAATTTTGGCCTGTTAAAAGCCCGTGATTTGATTCGCACAATCATGGGCCGGGGTTCATTTCGGGATGCTACCGACCCATGAGCTGTTCGGCACGTTGCAGGCCCAACCTACATCGTGATTGCATGACGGCTCGATTATGTACCGTAATTTTACGGTTTGTCCGGTTTACAGTGAAGACATGATAGATATACAGTAAAATAACTGCAGCATCGTGAATAAGAAAAAAACCTAGACTATATAATAAAGAAATTACGGCATATTACATCCACTAGGCATCAAAGTTCGCCACTACGATAATAAAGCACAAGCAGACAACAGATTACATACATTGGGCATCAAAGATCGCCACCAGTGCAAGTAAACACACCGACAAAATTATAAAGAAAACCAATAGCACTTCAATAGAGTTCAAGAAAGGTTAGCTCTGCTGGGGAGCTGCAGCGCAAGCAGCTGAGCAAGATGATGAGACTGCGCTTGTTTAACACTTATATCTTCCTCACTCTGAAAGATAAACTAGCAGACAGATGAGAAGTTTTTCACATAAAAGTATCAGTGCTGACAATTCATCACATTTCTTACTAACGAATAAAGTGACACAGTTTAAAATTGCATTAACACTTGTTCAGGTCAAGACATGGCAGGAAATGACATTGTGAAGGAGTTGTCAGCTTCACGACACCACTGGATTACAGATCAAGAACTCATAAGTATCAATGGTTAGTGTGCTGTCAATTTATCCCATTTCAGATTGGCAAATAAAGAGACGGTTTAAATAATAGTAGAATGATATGACATTGTTCATAGTTAAGACATTGCAGAATATGACATTGTGCTGTAGTGGGTAGGTTCACCACACCACTGGATTACGGATGAAGAATAGAAGCATACATGCAGTGCAAAAGAAGATCACTTGCTCTATATAGTTTAATTTACATGGTATGAAGAAGGAACTTGGTTGTACAACTGAAAACTTAAATTGAGAAGGACAAACTTTTGTTTATGAACTACATAATAAACTTTAGACATGCAATTTGATGCAAACACCAAAAATAAACAGCTATTGCAGTCATGCCTAACCAAATGTATACAACAAAGTTTGAAGGCTTGAGAAGGACAAACTTACATTATTGGTGAAGACAAGCTCTATAAAGGCCTTGTCCATGCTGATGGGGGGGGGGGGCAATTCAAGAAGTTTACCACATAATCTTCTTCATAAGAATTGCCTTTATTCTACATTTTGTTAAGAGTAAATATAGATGTGATAATATACAAAAAATGGAGAATATTTAAGATAAGATGAAGAGTGATGCTACATAACCAAGTAGCTATAAATGTAAGTGCGGTGATATAGGCAAAAGGTACATCCAAGAGCAATGCACAGCTAAACTTCTTCAGTACCAACCTTATGGTAAGAGTAAATATAGATCTGATGTGTAGAAAATGGAGGGCAAAGGAAAATAAGCTGCAGAGTGATGGTACATGAACAACTATCTGTCATTATAAGTACACTGATAAAGGACAGCATGTACTTATAGGAACAATGCAGAGCTAAAAAAGAACATTGGCATTGGATATATTCTACACTAATGTAACCATTCATACAGATCAGATAATTTGGAGCAAACAATTGATAAGCAAGCTATCATGCATACTGCTGTCACAGAATGAACCAGGTATGTATGCAAGTACAGTGATACAAGACAACAGGTACTAACAAGAGCAAAGCAGCAAGCAGCATATTTGCGATATCCTGTCGTTCTTTTCAAACCGGAATTCTTCTTTGAGCAGATTTCCTGCAAAAAAGATCCGTAAGGCACATGCGGAAAAGTAGAAGTTCAAATTGTCATGTTATTTCATAGACAATACCTCATCCTGGGAATGAGACCAGTGCGTAACAAGGTTTTTCTATTCAATGTCTTCTAAATTTAGCACAGGAGACTTCACCGAAAATTCGTTTATAGACTTGCCATCAAAGTGTGATTTCCTCAGGTAACACCGATACTGCTGCAATGCTTCCTTGAAAAGCACAAGCAAGCTTTGCTCGTCATGACTACCCAGATTAACCCTCGCCTAGTTACAACAATGTAATGTAAATCATTGATGTGTTCAATCAGCAGAAAACAGGAAAATAATAACCATGAATAATAGCACTTACACGTAAGTTGGACAGGAAGATGTGAAAATGGTGTTTGTCTTCACTATAATCTTCCCATGATGGGAATATATGCACGTAGTCCCTAAAAACATCGAAAGCATTGTATTTTAAACTAGGAATAAATGGAATGGGGTTCCAATATGCAAGAATTGGCTGTCTCTGCAGTTGGGATAGGTCTTCGGCCGGTGGACTTGCTGTACTTTTTGCTGGAGTGGGATTTTTCTGTGGTACGGCTGGTGCTATGGCAAATGAAATCGGTATACCTTTTGCTGGAGTGCAGGTCCTGTGTGGTGGGGCTAGTGGTGTGGCCAGTGAAGTATGGGTACAGTCTGCTGGAGTCGGTCCTACGTTTTGTGTCACTGGTTGTACAACCAATATAAGTGGGGTGCTGTCTGATTTCTCCGGCACCACCATGTTTTTCAAGGACTTTGCTGGTGCTCCTTTAGGTTCGACAATCACCCTCTTCCTTTTTGATGTCTAATGCACAAGAACATCATTTGAGTGAAAAAACATGGTATGATGATAGATGGAATATGTATTGATAATGGATGGGCATGGCATCTCGACATATATGATGAGTAAACTAAGCAGATGGCGGTGCAACAAAGTAGAAGAAATGTAAGACAACATATGCAAGATACCCGCAATCAATAAAACCTTGCCAAATTAGAACATGCACCTTGATGGGTGAACAGGACAAACCATCTGCCTTTGACTCCTCGAGGTTAGAATAGTCATTAGGATCATATTCTGAGCAAGAATCAACAGGTGGGGAGCGCATGAGTTTCATTGCATCCAGAATGGCACTCAATGCCTTGGTGCCAATTTTGTAAGTCATTGTTGTGTTTAGCTTCAAGAGTGCACTGCTGCTAGTGCGACACAAAGCAGCTACATAAATCATAGTGTAGATATAACGGGCTTAAAGTGTCCATCGCAACCGACCGTATAGACCTCTATACTGCAAATGTCCCTGCTCATCTTCAGTACAAGGAACATATTGTACTACTATCATACTCCCTCCGTTCCAAAATATAAGTCTTGGTAGAGATTTCCACTATGGATCACATACAAATGTATCCAGATACATTTTAGAGTGTAGATTCACTCATTTTGCTCCATATGTATTCCATGGTGGAATCTATACAAAGACTTGTATTTAGGAACAGAGAGAGTACATATTAAAGAAGAACGGAAGAGGAACAGGGTAAAGAAGAGCAAGCAGATTTTGGATAATAAAATGTTGGCTGCACAGTGCCCACACATGATGAACCAGAACACATTAAGAATGCAACTACCAGCTGTCTCTCGACCATTTCAGGCGGTTGGATGAAGATCCTATGTCTCCTAACCCATCTTCTTCCTCGTCTTTGATTCTTCCCATACAGAACACCGCACGGGCTGCCGGCCAGACCACCGGCCCCCATCGCCTGTGTTCCTCCGCCACCCCCATCCGCCACCCCCGCCCCAACCCCCACCCGCATCGAGTTTTCTTCGTTCGGCGAGGCCCCACAACCACCCAAGCCCCTTCGTTCGCACCGGCGAACTCCGGCGAGCTCTGAAAAATTTAGTCTACTGTGATTTAACTAGTGTGGAATATAAAAGGGGAAAACCATAAGCATTGGGAGTATAGTGTTGAGCATGCCATGGCGGATCTGAAGGTGCAAACCGGACAAAGGCAACTTCGCAACCAAGACAAGAAATCAGAGTAAAGCAGTGGCAATCTATTTTCTTGCTGCAATAAATAAGTTGAGCAGATACAAAAGAGTACCGCCTCTGGTGCGGCGCAGTGTACACATCTGCTGAGAATTTGACGGTGCTGCGGTAGCGATGGCTGTCAGCGGCATGGAACTAGATCTAGGAGGGTAGACGGTGGCGGCAGGGTGCGGTGGACGAGACGGTCGTAGGAGCGGCACCAGCAAGGTGGACGACGGCGGGGATGAAGCGAGAGGATGGGATGCAAGGATCCCGGTCCGAAGCCGTGGATGAGAGAGGTCGATCTCTTGTAATGGACTGCAGCGTCGGGATATCAGCTCCGGCATGGTGGAGGGGGACGATGGTGGATGGGGTGGCGGACGGCGGCGGACGGAGGAGGGTGGGGTGGAGAGGGTGTTTTGGCGCCCACGGAGTACGAATGGGGAAAAGGGAGGTAGAGAGGAAGGGGGAAACCATGTATTCAGGGCGCGCTTGTCTCAAATGCGATGAAATTTACAAACTTGTCCCCCGTTTCAAATTTCTACTACATCACAACAACATTAGTCGGCTGGATAGGACGGTAATCTCGCATGCACCGAATATTTGCCGATGAGAGTTTGTTTTTGGCGCCCACCGTGTATGAATATGAATCGGGGAGGGAGTCGATTTCGGCCGAGGACACATTGTGTTTTGGCGCCCACCATGTATGAATCCGGGTGAGAGGCGGTTACGTCACGTTTGGGTGAAATTACAAACCTACCCCTATCGAAACCTATAGAAATCCAGCAGATAGGCTTTGCGTGGCAGTGATAGGCAGTAGTAATTTCCATCTCGCAGATTTTGGTTTCGGGCGGTTACTGCGACTTTCCCTGCTTCGTTCGAATTTTGGACAGTGCACATTTACCGTGCCAACTCAATTCGAATCCCATTTGTATTCTATTTTTTCGGGCGGGATCCATTTTCAATTGGAATTACATTCTATATACATCATTTTTTATATATACTTTCAAAAGCACAACAATGAATTCTGCTCCTTTATATGTATAATATGATTTACAAATACAACAATCTCAAAATCTTAAGTTTGAATTTGAAAACATTTAACCAAATTATGTTCTACTAAAATGTATGGATCAGTAATATCTACATAATAAATAACTTAGATGTGCGTGAATTCATATGAGTATGCATGTTTGATAGATCAATTTTGGTACGAGTTTGGATTACATGTATCATCATCTCGAATTAAAATATTTGAATCCCTTTTTTGTTCACTCCTTTCACGCCCATCTCTCTCGCATGCATGCTCCTTCAGGTAGCTATCACTCTCTTTTCTCCAGCTCACCCGCACGCTCACTTCATGTTTCTCCTATCCTCGCAAACACGGTCTCTCGACGTCTCCCTTGAGAAGTGTCACACTCTCCCTATCATTATACATTACACGGTTTTCATTATCTCTCATGTCTCTACTGTTCTCTGGTATCACTCGGTACCTAAGCTTTCTTTTTCACCGCCACACACATAGTCTCCACTCGTCTTTCACTTTGTCTTTCTCTCTATGGGATTCTCTCACACACCCTATATGTCTCTACATATGACCCATACCACTAAAATTACTCTCTCCCTCTCTCTCTCTCCTGTAGACACAACATTTGTTGCGGTCTCCTTTTCGTCTCCATCCCAGACTGACATTATTCATTTGTTTACCGATCAGACAACCCCCCCTCTCTCTCTCAGACACACACACACAACTCCTGCTTCCACTACCCTTGCCGACTACCATCTCTCTCTCTGACACACAAAACTCTCGCTTTCGCACCCCGACTCATATTTCTCTCACAAACATTTATTGACTAGCTAGCCTCTACATAGGTTTATACACCCGCACACTCATGCTTCCACTATCACATACATGTATCTCTCCCGCTCCTTGTATCTATGTAGTTTTTTATTCCCTTCTTGAGACACGCCCTCTCAACCGTGCACACACACATACACACTATTGCCTCATTTTAAGCTGATACCTATCGCACACACACTCCTTGTGTTTTTGTCACACATGCACTCCGTCCTCCTCCACTCTCCCTCTCTCTCACATACACATGGGATTTTTGCAACAACTAGCAAGATGCCCATGCGTTGCATGGAACATCAAGGTGCATTTGTATGAGTAGTTTCTCTTGTGGGGGAAAAGGATGAACGAGGGAATGCTCAACATCTAGCCCAGTGACCCACTCATCTGTTGAACTGTTGAACATGCGTAGGAAGCGAGCAAGCCATGCTTTCACCGTCGCGGATCCACGTGTGTAGATCACGATGAACTGATCGCCGGTGATGGCTCTAACCTCGTACTCAACGGCAACCATGGAGATTTGGGAGGCCATGGATTTTGGAGGAGGGTTAGGAGAAGTTGAACTATTGTACCCTGCAAAAAAAAACTAGGAGCAAACTAATGTGAAAGGACGGGACGACTGGGAGTGAACTGTTGTAAGGTAGAAGACGGGGACGAGTAGGGCGTCCGAACAGCGTTGGGTTGCTGGCTTGCCCGGTGGATAAACGGCTGCAAGCCCCCAAAGAGTTCTCGAGAACTATGCGGGACCCACTTGATGTCATGTCTACTAGACCCATATCGTAGGCCTGACACTATAGCTTCTGCCTGTTCGAATGCCATGCCGGCGCGTGGATGTAACTTCACTTATTTCCGTCAACCGTCGCGCCTCCCACGACATTCGCCTCCCTCGCACGGTCGCGCCCTTTGAGACTTCGACCGGCTATAAATGAGCAATTTATTTTGCCTACTCCGCATGCATGATACTCCCTCTGGTCCTTTTTACTCCCGTCAACCGTTTGCAAAGTGTTTGACCAAATTTATACTTTTTTTTGAACACCACCTTATATTAATTAACCAGCCACACCAGTACACTCATTCGATACAATATGCACCACACAGGGTGGTACGTTATTTACAAGAATACCATCTAATCTATTGTCAAAGCTATACTTAGCGATTAAGTATGCCACCTTATTGGCCGAACGGCTAATCTTTGACAATTGAAGATTGTTGATCAACTTCAAGATGCTCACACTTTCATCTTCATGTCATGCATAGTAGACCTGTCATAGTCCCTCGATGCAAGAGACGCTACCACAAAAGCGCAATCAGTCTCTAAAATTACAGGACTATGAAGAGAAATACCTATGTAGTGACCGGCAATGGAAACCCTAAGCTCCGCTTCCTCCATGCTTTGACAGGCATCAATGAAATCCCACGACCAAATTTATACTAAAAATATCAATATCTACAATACTGATTATAATGAGTATAAGAACTACGTTTTATAATGAGTGTAAAAATATTGATTTGACATTGTGAATGTTGATAGTACATTTTTCTATAAGTCTGGTGAAAGTAGAGGTACATTGACTTCAGACAAAACTTAAATGAACAATGCAGACTAGTTCCTCCATCCAGGTGCGTGCCATGTCCTATCTTGTCATCACAACAAGGTTAGCTATTAGAGTACCACTACCTCCCTTCTAGTTTAAAGGGCTCGATTCAAAAAATTCACCTACTCTTAGCAAGATAGTAGAGGCAGTGGAATAGTTTTTGAAGTCTGCAAAAGTACTCAACTAATGCTGTCGTTCTTCACAAAAAATGTGTTTACCAATGCATGCATGAACACTAGTTACTCTAACCCCCCTCTCTTCTTTAATTCTTTGCCACATCAGCAATGTTTGCTATTCCCGTGTGCATGATACCAGCTAAGATACCACCATTATGGCAACCTTAATCATCGCATGCAATAATTTAGTGCACCTTGAAATATGAACATGTGTGGGGCATGTATGTTTTTAATGACTTGAGACTATAACTAGCCCGACATACAAGATCACTTATTATGCACCGTTCTCCATACCTGCAGGAAGCCCGTTCGTCTCCAAATCTTTTCCTCTCCATGTGTGGAAACAATATGCCTACCAAACTCTCCTTCTCCCTCTAGTGGTCCCACCACTCCACCCCGTGTGAAAATATATGCATGCATGACTCTCCTCCCCCCACGCTCGTCCAATCCGTTGTGACCAGCAATATTTCCACCCCTTCCCTCCCCCGTAATTTACTCCAACTGCAGGTGCATTGGGTCACTGACATATGGGACCAACAGGGGTCTGGCCCACATGTCAGTGACGCAACTGGACATGCAGTTAAGTCAGTGCAGCTCAGTCCATATCTTATGTAGGTGTGCCATTGCTCGCTATAAATACTGCGCCTCCCACAACATCGCTATCTCCTCCCCCTCATGTTCACGTTCATCGCTATCTCCTCCCCCTCCCTCAAACGTCAACCACCATGGCATCGCCCCTCCCAAGCCCTAGGAGCCCCTCGCTGCACCGCGCGGACGGT
Source organism: Triticum dicoccoides (assembly GCF_002162155.2). Lineage (NCBI taxonomy): Eukaryota > Viridiplantae > Streptophyta > Magnoliopsida > Poales > Poaceae > Triticum > Triticum dicoccoides. Next base: position 476,456,529 of record NC_041385.1, read on the forward strand.
CACGCGTTGCCATTCCGTTCCTCGCCACCACTAGTCGAGGAGGACGCGTCGATGTTCGGCTCCTCGCCGCTACGTGACGCGTTGCCGTTCCGTTCCTCGCCGCCACTAGTCGAGGAGGACGCGTTGGCGTTCCGCCCCTCGCCGCGATGCGACGCGTTGCCGTTCCGTGCCTCGCCGCCACTAGTCGAGGAGGACGCGTCGGTGTTCAGCTCCTCGCCGCGACGCGTCGAGGTGGATGCGTCGGTGTTCCCAATCTCGCCAGCATGTGCGTAGGAGGACGCGTCGCCTCCCCGCTATGAGGAGAATCTCGCGCCGCCCGCCGAGCCCCCCAGCCTTGAGGAGATTTGGAAGAAGAAGAAGAAGAAGAAGAAGAAGAAGAAGAAGAAGAAGAAGAAGAAGAAGAAGAAGAAGAAGAAGAAGAAGAAGAAGAAGAAGAAGAAGAAGAAGAAGAAGAAGAAGAAGAAGAAGAAGAAGAAGACGAACAACAACAACAACAAGAAGAAGAAGAAGAAGAAGAAGAAGAAGAAGAAGAAGAAGAAGAAGAAGAAGAAGAAGAAGAAGAATGCGGCTCACCTCTCTGCCTTTGTGTGCATGACATGTGGGCCACCTTAAATGCAGCGAGCATCAAGTTTCTACCACGGCCACACGCGATTCCCATGACGCCGCTCGAACCCATGACACCACACGTCCCCCGACCTGCGGCTCACCCCTCTCGGACCCACTGCCCCTCTGCCTTCGGGAGCATTACATGTGGACCAGCCACTGATACGTCCATTTTGCATCATGCTTTTATATCAATATTTATTACATTATTGGTTGTTATTACACATTATATCTCAATACTTACGGCTATTCTCTCTTATTTTACAAGGTTTACCATGAAGAGAGGGAATGCCGGCAGCTGGAATTCTGGCTGGAAAAGGAGCAAACATTGGAAACCTATTCTGCACTGATCCAAAAATCCTGAAACTCCCCGAAACTTATTTTTGGAATTAATAAGAATTATTGAGCGGAAGAAACACCTCAGGGGGCCCACACCCTGGCCAGGAGGGTGGGGGCGCGCCCACCCCTACTGGGCGCGCCCCTGTCTCCTGGGCCCCCTGGTGGCCCTCCGGTGTCCATCTTCTGCTATATGAAGGCTTTTACCCTAGAAAAAAATCGTGGGCAAGCTTACGGGACGAAACTCCGCCGCCACGAGGTGGAACAAATCTAGAGCTCCGACAAAGCTGTTCTGTCGGGGACACTTCCCTCCGCGAGGGGGAAATCATCACCATCGTCATCACCAACGATCCTCTCATTAGGAGGGGGTCAATCTCCATCAACATCTTCGCCAGCACCATCTCCTCTCAAAACCCTAGTTCATCTCTTGTATCCAATCTTGTATCCGAACCACAAATTGGTACATGTGGGTTGCTAGTAGTGTTGATTACTCCTTTTAGTTGATGCTAATTGGTTTACTTGTTGGAAGATCATATGTTCAGATCCTTAATGCATATTATTACTCCTCTGATTATGAACATGAATATGCTTTGTGAGTAGTTACGTTTGTTCCTGAGGACATGGGTGAAGTCTTGCTATTAGTAGTCATGTGAATTTGGTATTCGTTCGATATTTTGATGAGATGTATGTTGTCTTTTCCTCTAGTGGTGTTATGTGAACGTCGACTACATGACACTTCACCAGTATTTGGGCCTAGAGGAAGGCATTGGGAAGTAATAAGTAGATGATGGGTTGCTAGAGTGACAGAAGCTTAAACCCTAGTTTATGCGTTGCTTTGTAAGGGGCTGATTTGGATCCATATGTTTAATGTTGTGGTTAGGTTTACCTTAATACTTCTTTTGTAGTTGCGGATGCTTGCAATAGGGGTTAATCATAAGTGGGATGCTTGTCCAAGTAAGGGCAGTAACCAAGCACCGGTCCACCCACATATCAAATTAACAAAGTACCGAACGCGAATCATATGAGTGTGATGAAAACTAGCTTGACAATAATTCCCATGTGTCCTCGGGAGCTCTTTTCTCATTATAAGTAATTATCCAGGCTTATCCTTTGCTAAAAAAAGGATTGGGCCACCTTGATGCACTTTATTTACTTTATTTGCTTGTTACTCGTTACAATTTATCTTATCACAAAACTATCTGTTACCTACAATTTCAGTGCTTGCAGAGAAAACCTTACTGAAGACCGCTTATCATTTCCTTCTGCTCCTCGTTGGGTTCGACACTCTTACTTATCGAAAGGACTACGATAGATCCCCTATACTTGTGGATCATCAAGACTCTTTTATGGCGCCGTTGCCGGGGAGTGTAGCACTTTTGGTGAGTGGAACTTGGTAAGGAAACATTTATATAGTGTGCTAAAATTTTCTGTCACTTGTCACTATGGAAACTAATCCTTTGAGGGGCTTGTTCGGGGTATCTTCACCCCGACCTGAAGAGCAAAGAATTGCTCCTCAACCTACTGAACTTATTGAAAATATTTACTTTGAGATTCCTTCGTGTATGATAGAGAAACTGCTAGCTAATCCATTTGCAGGAGATGGAACATTGCATCCCGATTTACACCTTATCTTTGTGGATGAAGTTTGTGGATTATTTAAGCTTGCAGGTATTCCCGATGATGTTGTCAAAAGGAAGGTCTTCCCTTTGTCTTTGAAGGGAGATGCATTGACATGGTATATGCTATGTAATGATACAGGATCTTGGAATTATAAACGATTGAAGTTGGAATTTCACCAGAAGTTCTATCCTATGCATCTTGTTCATCATGATCATAATTACATATATAATTTCTGGCCTCGCGAAGGAGAAAGCATCGCTCAAGCTTGGGGGAGGCTTAAGTCAATGTTATATTCATGTCCCAATCATGAGCTCTCTAGAGAAATGATTATTCAAAATTTTTATGCTCGTCTTTCTCTCAATGATCGGAACATGCTCGATACTTCCTGTGCTGGTTCTTATATGCTGAAGACTATTGAATTCAAATGGGACTTATTGGAAAGAATTAAACGCAACTCTGAAGATTGGGGTTCCGACGATGGTAAGGAGTCACGTATGACACCTAAGTTTGATTGTGTTAAATATTTTATGGATGATGATGCTTTTCATGGATTTAGCGCTAAATATGGACTTGACTCTAAGATAGTAGCTTCTTTCTGTGAATCTTTTGCTACTCACGTTGATCTCCCTAAGGAGAAGTGGTTTAAATATAATCCTCGCATTGAATTAAAAGTAGTTGCACCTATTACAGTAGAAGAAAAGACTGTCACCTATAGTGATCCTATTGTTCCTACTACTTATGTTGAGAAACCTCCTTTTCCTGTTAGGATAAAGGATCATGCTAAAACTTCGACTGTTTTTCGTAAGAGTAATACTAGGACTTATACACCTCCTGAGCAAATCAAAGTTGAACCTAGTATTGCTATGGTTAAAGATCTCTTGGATGATGATTTAGATGGGCATGTTATTTATTTCTGTGGTGAGACTGCTAATATTGTTAAACCAGATGCTAAGATTCATAGACCGGTTGTAGGCATGCCTGTTATTTCTGTTAAAATAGGAGATCATTGTTATCATGGTTTATGTGATATGGGTGCTAGTTATAGTGCAATACCCTATGACTTATATAAAGAAATTATGCATGATATTGCACCCGCTGAAATAGAAGATATTGATGTTACTATTAAGCTTGCCAATAGGGATACCATTAAGCCAGTTGGGATTGTTAGAGATGTTGAAGTCTTGTGTGGGAAGGTTAAATATCCTGCCGATTTTCTTGTTCTTGGTTCCCCACAAGATGACTTTTGTCCCATTATTTTTGGTAGACCCTTCTTGAATACTGTTAATGCTAAGATTGATTGTGAAAAGCATACTGTCACAATTGTCTTAGAGGGTATGTCTCATGAGTTTAATTTTGCTAGTTTCATAGACAACCTCGTGATAGAGAATAACCTAGTAAGGATGAGATTATTGGTCTTTCTTCTATTGCCGTGCCTCCTACTGATCCGTTAGAACAATATTTGCTTGACCATGAAAATGATATGTTTATGAAGGAAAGAAGGGAAATAGATAAAGTGTTCCTTCAACAGGAACCTATTCTGAAACATAACCTTCCCGTTGAAATTCTAGGGGACCCCCCTCCACCCAAGGGTGATCCCATGTTTGAGCTCAAACCATTACCAGATAATCTTAAGTATGCTTATCTTGATGAAAAGAAAATATATCATGTTATTATTAGTGCTAACCTTTCAGAGCAAGAAGAAGAAAGATTATTGAAAACTCTGAAGAAGCACCACGCTGCTATTGGATATACTCTGGATGATCTTAAGGGCATTAGTCCCACGTTATGCCAACACAAAATTAATTTGGAGGACGGTGCCAAACCAGTTAGAGATCCTCAACGAAGACTGAATCCCAAGATGAAAGAAGTGGTAAGAAAGGAGATACTAAAGCTCCTTGAGGCAGGTATAATTTATCCCGTTGCTGATAGTGATTGGGTAAGCCCTGTCCATTGTGTTCCTAAAAAGGGAGGTATTACTGTTGTTCCTAATGATAAAGATGAATTGATCCCGCAGAGAATTATTACATGTTATAGGATGGTAATTGATTTCCGTAAATTAAATAAAGCTACTAAGAAAGATCATTACCCTTTACCTTTTATTGATCAAATGCTAGAAAGACTATCCAAACACACACATTTTTGCTTTCTAGATGGTTATTCTGGTTTCTCGCACATACCTGTGTCAGCAAAGGATCAATCTAAAACTACTTTTACTTGCCCTTTCGGTACTTTTGCTTATAGACGTATGCCTTTTGGTTTATGTAATGCACCTGCTACCTTTCAAAGATGTATGATGTCTATATTATCTGACTTTTGTGAAAAGATTTGTGAGGTATTCATGGATGATTTCTCTGTCTATGCATCCTCTTTTGATGATTGCTTGAGCAACCTTGATCGAGTTTTGCAGAGATGTGAAGACACTAGTCTCATCTTGAATTGGGAAAAGTCGCACTTTATGGTTAATGAAGGCATTGTCTTGGGGCACAAGATCTCCGAGAGAGGTATTGAAGTTGATAAAGCTAAAGTAGATGCTATTGAAAAGATGCCATGTCCCAAAACATAAAAGGTATAATAAGTTTCCTTGGTCATGCCGGTTTTTATAGGAGGTTCATTAAGGACTTTTCTAAAATCTCTAGGCCTCTGACTAATTTATTGCAAAAAGATATTCCTTTTGTCTTTGATAATGATTGTGTAGAAGCATTTAAAATACTTAAGAAAGCTTTGATCACTGCACCTATTGTTCAGCCACCTAATTGGAATTTACCTTTTGAATATATGTGTGATGCTAGTGATTATGCTGTAGGTGCTGTTCTAGGGCAAAGAGTTGATAAGAAATTGAATGTTATCCATTATGCTAGTAAGACTCTTGATACTGCCCAGAGGAATTATGCTACTACTGAAAAAGAATTCTTAGCAGTTGTGTTTGCATGTGATAAGTTTAGACCTTATATTGTTGATTCCAAAGTTACTATTCACACTGATCATGCTGCTATTAAATATCTTATGGAAAAGAAAGATGCTAAGCCTAGACTCATTAGATGGGTTCTCTTGCTCCCAGAATTTGATTTGCATATTATTGATAGAAAGGGAGCTGAGAACCCCGTTGCAGACAACTTGTCTAGGTTAGAGAATGTTCTTGATGACCCACTGCCTATTGATGATAGCTTTCCTGATGAACAATTAGCGGTCGTTAATGCTTCTCGTACTGCTCCTTGGTATGATGATTATGCTAATTACATTGTTGCTAAATTTATACCACCTAGTTTCACATACCAGCAAAATAAAAAGTTCTTTTATGATTTAAGACATTACTTCTGGGATGACCCACACCTTTATAAAGAAGGAGTAGATGGTGTTATTAGACGTTGTGTACATGTGCATGAACAGGAACAGATCCTACGCAAGTGTCACTCTGAATCGTATGGAGGACAACACGCTGGAGATAGAACTGCACATAAGGTACTGCAATCTGGTTTTTATTGGCATACTCTCTTCAAAGATGCTCGTAAGTTTGTCTTATCTTGTGATGAATGTCAAAGAATTGGTAATATTAGTAGACGTCAAGAAATGCCTATGAATTATTCTCTTGTTATTGAACCGTTTGATGTTTGAGGCTTTGATTATATGGGACCATTTCCTGCCTCTAATGGTTACACACATATTTTAGTTGTTGTTGATTACGTTACTAAGTGGGTAGAAGCTATTCCAACTAGTAGTGTTGATCATAACACCTCTGTTAAAATGCTTAAAGAAGTTATTTTTCTGAGGTTTGGAGTCCCTAGATATCTTATGACTAATGGTGGTTCACATTTTATTCATGGTGCATTCCGTAAGATGCTTTCTAAGTATGATGTTAATCATAGAATCGCATCTCCTTATCATCCGCAGTCTAGTGTTCAAGTAGAGTTGAGCAATAGAGAGCTCAAATTAATTTTACAAAAGACTGTGAATAGATCTAGAAAGAATTGGTCCAAAAAACTTGATGATGCATTATGGGCCTATAGAACTGCTTACAAAAATCCTATGGGTATGTCTCCATATAAGATGGTTTATGGAAAAGCATGTCATTTACCTCTAGAACTTGAACATAAAGCATATTGGGCTATTAAAGAGCTCAACTATGACTTCAAACTTGCCGGTGAGAAGAGGTTGTTTGATATTGGCTCACTTGATGTATGGAGAACCCAAGCCTATGAGAATGCCAAGCTATTCAAAGAAAAAGTCAAACGCTGGCATGATAAAAGGATACAAAAGCGTGAGTTTAACGTAGGTGATTGTGTCTTATTATTCAACTCTCGTTTAAGATTTTTTGCAGGTCCTTACGTTATCGAGGAGGTCTATCGTTCTGGTGCCATAAAAATCAACAACTTCGAAGGCACAAGTCCGAGGGTGGTGAACGGTCAAAGAATTAAACATTATATCTCAGGTAATCCTATCAATGTTGAAACTAATATTATTGAAACCGTAACCCCGGAAGAATACATAAGGGACACTTTCCAGAACGTTCCAGACTCTGAAAAGGAATAGGTATGTTGTACGGTAAGTAAACCGACTCCAAAACAATTCTAATGGCAATTTTTATCAGTTTCTAAATATTTAAGAATTTTAGGAAGAAAGAAGTAATCCGGGAAGGACACGAGGCCTCCACGAGGGTGGAGGGCGCGCCCCCCTATCTCATGGACACCTTGTGTGCCTCCCGGACTCCGTTTTCTTGCACGTTACGTATTTTGGTCGGTAAAAATTCATTATATAAACTCCCAAAGGTTTTAACCACCGTATCACACAAATATCCTCTATTTTCGTTTCGAGCTGTTTTCTGTTACAGATCTAGAGCATCATGGCGTCTCCAAGCGCTCCCAAGGACAAGTTTTTCGAGAGGGTTATCAATCCCTATCTCGTAGAGGTGCTGCAACACCCTCAAACCATTGAGATGTGTGAGGGGGTGCTGCACATCCACGATGTGGAGGGACCAAGGCGTACCGGAAGCATGGAGACAAAGCTCGAAGCCGTGGAGCAGCAAGTCTTCAAGTGCCAAGGGATGGTGGAGCGTGGACTCAACGCCAACCAGATGATGATCACGGAGTTCACCAACAACCACAAGCTAGATTCCAAAGTCATTGGGGAGACCATCTTCAAGCTTCAAGAGAAAATCGAGCACCTCCAAGCCCAGATCTATGACCTGCAAAACCAGAACTATGAGTATGAATATAGTTTCAAGAGGATGAGTTTGGCTGCAGATTTAAGGATCCCGGAGACTCGATCATCCTTCTATGATGGTGAGCCTATGCCTTGGAAGATGGACGACAAGCCTACATCATCAACAACTCCTACTTCACCACCTTCGAGGACATAATTACATGGGTATGGGCACTCCCCTTGGCAACTGCCAAGCATGGGGGAGGTGCCCCGATATCGTATCACCATCACACTCCTATCTTTAGCGTTTTATTTAGTTCGATCCTTTTAGTAGAATCTTGATCTAGTAGATTGAAGTTTTAGTATCAAGTAGTTTTGAGTTTTGCTTTGTGATCTCTTTATGTAATCGAGTCCGTGAGCTATCTATAATAAAGATTAGTGTTGAGTCAAGGGCTTTGCTATCTTGCTATGATCTTGAGAAAGTAGAGAATCAAAGAGTTCATATTGATCTTATGGTTAGTGATGACTTCACACATAGAAAGTATGTGGCATAAAAGTTGTGGAGAGTTGATAAACGTAGTTTTGGTCATCGTTGCAATTAATAGGAAGTAATAAGGAAAGAGAGGTTTCACATACAAATATATTATCTTGGACATCTTTTATGATTGTGAAGCACTCATTAAGTATGACATGCTAAAAAATTTGATGTTGGACAAGGAATACAACGTAATGGTTTATGTTTTCTCACATCTCAGTTAAAGTATATTGTAATTGACCTTCCAAACATGGTGAGCTTGCCTTTCCCCCTCATGCTAGCCAAATTCCTTGCACCAAGTATAGATACTACTTGTGCTTCCAAATATCCTTAAACCAAGTTTTGCCATGAGAGTCCACCATACCTACCTATGGATTAAGTAAGATCCTTCAAGTAAGTTTTCATGTTGCAGGCAATAAAAATTGCTATCTAAATATGTATGACTTATTAGTGCAGAGAACATAAGCTTTATACGATCTTGTTGTGGAAGCAATAAAAGTGACAGACTGCATAATAAAGGTCCACATACAAGTGGCAATATAAAGTGACGTTCTTTTGCATTAAGATTTTATGCATCGAACCCTAAAAGCACACGACAACCTCTGCTTCCATCTGCAAAGGGCCTATCTTTTACTTTATGTTTTTACTTTTTGCTTGAGTCAACGTGATCTTCATCTTTCCCCTTTTTCATTTTATCCTTTGGCAAGCTCCTCGTGTTTGAAAGATCATGATATATATATATATGCAATTGGATGTAAGTTAGCATGGATTATTATTGTTGACATCACCTAAAGGTGAATACATTGGGAGGCAACACAATAAGCCCCTATCTTTCTCAGTGTCCGGTTGAAACTCTATAAGCACAAGTACCGCGTAAGTGTTAGCAATTGTAGAAGACTACATGATAGTTGAGTGTGTGGACTTGCTGAAAAGCTCTATTCTTGACTCTTTATGATGTTATGATAAATTGCAATTGCTTCAATGACTTAGATTACAGTTTGCTAGCTCCCAATGAAGTTTCTGAACCATACTTGACATTGTGAATTGATCGTTACTTGAGCATAAGAAATCATATGACAAAATCTATTTATGTTGCTGTTATAAGAATGATCATGATGCCCTCATGTCCGTATTTTTTTATCGACACCTCCATCTCTAAACATGTGGACATATTTTTCGATATCGGCTTCCGCTTGAGGACAAGCGAGGTCTAAGCTTGGGGGAGTTGATACGTCCATTTTGCATCATGCTTTTATATCAATATTTGTTGCATTATGGGCTGTTATTACACATTATATCTCAATGCTTATGGCTATTCTGTCTTATTTTACAAGGTTTACCATGAAGAGGGGGAATGCCGGCAGCTGGAATTCTGGCTAGAAAAGGAGCAAACATTGGAAACCTATTCTGCACTGCTCCAAAAATCCCGAAACTCCACGAAACTTATTTTTGGAATTAATAAGAGTTATTGAGCGGAAGAAACACCTCAGGGGGCCCACACCCTGGCCAGGAGGGTGGGGGGAGCGCCCCCTGTCTCCTAGGCCCCCTGGTGGCCCTCTGGTGTCCATCTTCTGCTATATGAAGGCTTTTACCCTGGAAAAAATCATGGCAAGCTTACAGGACGAAAATCCGCCGCCACGAGGCGGAACCTTGGCGGAACCAATCTAGAGCTCTGGCAGAGCTGTTTTGTCGGGGACACTTCCCTCTGGGAGGGGGAAATCATCACCATCATCATCACCAACAATCCTCTCATCGGGAGGGGGTCAATCTCCATCAACATCTTCACCAGCACCATCTCCTCTCAAAACCCTAGTTCATCTCTTGTATCCAATCTTGTATCCAAACCACAAATTGGTACCTGTGGGTTGCTAGTAATGTTGATTACTCCTTGTAGTTGATGCTAATTGGTTTACTTGGTGGAAGATCATATGTTCAGATCCTTGATGCATATTATTACTCCTCTGATTATGAACATGAATATGCTTTGTGAGTAGTTATGTTTGTTCCTGAGGACATGGGTGAAGTCTTGCTATTAGTAGTCATGTGAATTTGGTATTCGTTCGATATTTTGATGAGATGTCTGTTATCTTTTCCTCTAGTGGTGTTATGTGAATGTCGACTACATAACACTTCACCATTATTTGGGCCTAGAGGAAGGCATTGGGAAGTAATAAGTAGATGATGGGTTGCTAGAGTGACAGAAGCTTAAACCATAGTTTATGCGTTGCTTTGTAACACTACAAAAAAATACACTTCCGTGATGATACGTGTTTGTCACAGTAGGTCGCGTTTGTTGTCATGCATGTACATCCATGACAAATTTATGACAGAATCAAGGTAGTCATACATGTGCTGTCGTAGAAGTGTTCGATGACATTACCAAAATTATCATCACGGAAGTGTCCACTTCCATGATGATAAATCACGCGTCATAGAACTACTTTCTTCAAGGGTGACCGACACGTGGCATCCACCGTAACGGAACGCCGTTAAGCTATCGGGTCGGGTTTTGGATCCGATAACCCGTTAACAGCCCCGACCAATGGGGATTTTCCACGTGTAAAATCATCATTGGCTGGAGGAAACACGTGTTGGCTCACTGTTGGGACAGATGTCATCCACTCATTGGACAGAAGGCGCCTATGATACGTCGACACGTGGCACGGCCCAACAGAGGCCCATTCCTGTGAAAAGGCCGGCCCGTTTGACTTGGTCAAAAGGTGGCGGGCCGGCCCATGGAAAGCCTGTTAACGACCTGTTCGCATATAGCCCATTTACAGCCCGCTAACCCAAGGCCCGTTACGCCCTATCCGAATTAGGCCCAGTAGCGTCATCTGGGTCATCCAATATGATTCCATCCCGTTTTCACTTCTGGCCCATGTATCGCCCATGACGTCTTTCGGCCCATATGAGGCCCTATGTAACTCTTGGCCTGTTAACGGCCCGTGGTGAAACTGGCCCGCAATGAACAGGGTATCACTTTACACCCACTAATGGCCCGTGGTGAAACTGGCCCGTAATGAACAGTATATCACTTTATACCCATTAAGGGCCTGTTATTCAGTTGGGCCGTTTCCAGCAAATGTTATCTTTCGGCCTTCTCAGAGCCCATTTATTCTTGGGCTCATTTCTAGCATTCGTTTACTTGCAGCCCGTTACTGTCATTTTCTGCTTGTGGGCCAAATTCAGCCCGTGGTTACATCGACCCATTTGTGGTCCGTTAATACGTTGGGCCGTTTTCATAGCGTCATCAAATACAGCCTATTAACGATGGCATGTTATGGTCATATGGCCCGTATAAGGCCCATTGATGATACAACCCGTAGAAGGCCCATTGTTTCTATGGCCCGTAGAAGGCCCATTGTTTCTACGACACGTAGAAGGCCCATTGTTTCTACGGCCCGTAGAAGGCCCATTGTTTCTACGGCCCATAGAAGGCCTACTATTTCTACGGCCCATAGAAGGCCCACTGTTTCTACGGCCCGTAGGAGGCCCAGTGTCACTACAGTAAATATTAGCCCATGGTTATTGTGGCCTAGTTTTAAAAAGAACTGCACTGACTACAAGCAAACAAATAAACAAGACAACAAGGAAATAAATACGCAAGCAACTTATGCTAGGCTATCACGGTTGTTACACATATTACATCCACTGGGCATCAAAGTTCGCCACCAGTGCAAATATAGGGAACAAAGCAGCATATCATATACACTGGCTGTCAAAGTTGGCGACCAGCGCAAATAAACGCTGCAGCAAAACAAATCTAGAACTGAAACCACTTCAGAAGATCTCAAGAAACAATATCCCGGGTACCCATAATGCTGACAAGATGCTTAGCAAGCTTATTAACTTTCTCTTGTTTGGCGCTTAAATCCTCCAGCGCTTGCTGTTGCACCAGAAAATATGCATCTGAATTCTGCAGGGACTTCCTTAGTCCTTCAGCTTCCTGTCGCAGCACATCTGATCGATGTCTTTCAACTTGAAGTTGAGACTCAAGAAGACGAACTGATTCAGGCAGCGAGTTCGAAGAGCTTGTGCCAGCAGTAGTGGCCATTAACTCGAACACTACATCAAGATAGGACTTTTGGGTTCCCTCACTGTCGTCAAGATAGTTTTTATCAGCTTTCTTGGAGACCAACAGGGATGTCTCACTATCTTGAACCTTATCTGCATTACTTCCTTTACCATTGGATAACGTGGTACTGTTCTCCAATAGTAAAGTGGACAGGATAACATCATGAAACAAACATATATCTATGTGCCATGGTCACTTTATGGTCTATATGATTCTAGTTTTTGTTGCCAAATCAAGATAGAGACACAGTTCAAATAATATTTTGTTCAAGACAAAGCAGAATAGATAGAATATAAGTGTGGATAACTATAGATAAATAACAACACTTGTAATGTGCATGACATGAGAACATAACTGTTTATTCAATTGAAACTGAAATCAACATAGATCAAGTTACAACAGCAAACTAGTTAAAGAAACAGGTTTAAAACATACCTGTTGTGCCATTGGAGTTTCAATTCCATCCTTCAAATTTGAAAATAGTTGGTATGAGTAAATACAGTAATGCAAGAGCAAAGGAGTATGAACCATAGCTACAGAACCTGACCTAAGAACAAATCTTCTTCTCCTTTAAGCGTTGAGTTGGGATTCAGAGTGGTGGTCCTCGTGCTTTGGGCACTGTAGTTCCCTTACTAACCGCTTGTGTTTGGGTGCTCTGTGGTGGAGACGGTGCTGTGTCAACTGGAACTGGGTTACTATCTGCCGGGGTTGGGGTTAAAAGGGGTGTAGCTGGTTCTCTGTCCAACTGGGTAGGGGTACAATCTGCGAGAGTCTGGGTTATGTGTGGTGGATCTGGTCCTTGGGCAAGTACAACTGTGGTTCTATCTGCATCAACTAGTAGCACGATCTTTTCGGAAGACCGTGTTGTTACTCCCTTAGATACTACCATCACGCTCTCCAATTCAAATGGCTGATAAACAAGAAAAGTAATTGAAAGTATAGACATTGTATGATAGACAGGTGCAATGGATAGTGGGGAATAAAAAAGGGCATGAAATAATTCATATTTATGTTGTCTAACCAAACATGATAGCATGACACAATTTCACATATATGATGGCTAACTAAACAGGATAGCATGACACAATTTCACATTATGATGGCTAACTAAAAAAGATGGAAAGACATAGTTCAAAATATGAGACTATGTAAACAGGATGACATGACATAACTATATAATGTGTTTATTAAATAGGTTGGAATGCCATAATTCACATACATTCATGGATAGAATGCCATAATTCTAAATATGATGACTGTAAACACTAAACAGGATGAGATGATATAACTATATGATGTCTTTATTAAATGGGTTGCCATGCCATAATTCAGATAGATGATGTGTATGTACTATGTAAACATGATGGCATGATATAATTCAAATATATGATTTATATAGTAAGCAAGTAAGCAGATGGCAATCTATATATGATGTAAAGACTAAGCAATGCAAGACAACATGCATGACATGGGTAATATAACCCTGCCAATTTTGAGCATAGACCTCAGGGGGGAAATAGGACTGGTCATCAGTCTCTGAATCCTCCTATGAGGAGCTCTCTGTAGCCAGCAAGATGTCTGCTTCAATAGGTAGCATTGTCTGATCTGAATACCTTGTTTTCACTCCAGATACTTCCATCACTGCTTCCAATGGCTGATGCACAGGAAGAGTAGTTGAATATACAAACGTTGTCAACAAATGGAACACGTAATACAAAAAAAATGATAGCATGATATAATTCACATACATGATGATTGGCTAAACAGCATGGCATTGCATAATTCACATATATAATGCCTTTGCAACAAGATAGCATTGTATAATTCACATATATAATGTCTTGCAACAACATAGCAAAGTATAATTCACATATATAATGTCTTGCAACAAGATGGCAATGCATAATTCACATATATGGTAATTAGACACTGAACAAGTGAAATTCACACAAAGCATGTCTAAACTAATCAAATGGCATAGCAATGCGAGACACCATACGAACGATATGAGCAACATAACCCTGCCAAGTAAGAGCATACACCTCGGGGGGGGGGGGATAGGACTGGTCATCTGTCTCTGATTCCTCCTCTGAGGAGCTATCCGTAACCAGCGAGATATGCGCTTTGCCAGATAGCATAGTCTGCTCAGAAGACCTTGTTTTCACTCCAGAATTTGCCATCACTGTGTCAAATGGCTGATGCACACAAAGAGCAGTTGAATGTACTAACATTGTTGACGAATGTAATATGTAACGAAAAAAAGATGGCCTAATATAATTTACATATAAGATGACTGGCTAAGCAGGATGGCATTGCAAAATTCACATATATGATGCCTGGCTAAACAAGGTGGCGTTGCATAATTCACATAAATGATGAATAAACTAAACAGATGGCATTCGCACAAAGGATGTCTAAACTAAGCAGATGACATATTTGATGTATAAAGTAAGCAATGCAAGACACCATATGCATGATATAACCAACATCAGCATGCCAAGTTAGAGCGAAGACCTTAAGGGGTAAATAGGAGTTATCTTCTCCTTCTGAATCCCCTTCAGAACAGATATCTTCCTCTCGATTACAATCCGAAATGCGTGGAGGGGGGTCTGCCTTTGCGCCTACCATGGAGCGACGTCTGCATGAAATTATATTGCCACACAAGGCTCGTCTCTTTTGCTCTACATGTTCAGTTACATTGTTTACAATAACTGTCATGCATAGGAATAAAACATAGTGAGATTATGTAAGGAGTGCATGCAGAAATCCAGAGTGATGGTAGCAACCTGTGGATAGACCCAAAACCAATAATAGCACGCAGATAATGGCTTCAGTTAATAAATACAGATAATGGCTTCTTTACTGTTTGTTTCCCACCCAACTTGAAACTCATAGTAGTCACCGGAGATTAACCAGATAGTAGATAGATACTATTGATAGCGGCCCCGATATGTACCCCACAACCATTTAAAGACTCAAGTTTGACCATTAGTTTGGAGCTGGCCCAGAGTCAAATTGGTGAACAGAATGATAAAGTAGCATGTAATATTAAGTGATGCATAACGTAAGCAGACACGAAAGAGTGTGACCTCTCTTGCGGACCCGTGTAGTCCTCGAGGTCATCTACTCGGTTGATGATGGTAATGCAGTTTTCATGGCTGCCAGCGGCGGGGAATAATATCTGAGGCAGCGAAAGACAGTCTGGAGGCCGGATCCCTGCTCTGCTGGACCCTTCTGTCGTTGGAGCAGCTGAGCTGGGGTGGACGACGGTACAGCAGGACCGGGACAAACCACACAAGGTTTTCTTTGACAACTATCTGTAAGAGAAGTAATTCTGTAAGGGCTCGTTTGAATTGGAGGATTCCAACAATGCAGGGATAGGAAATAGACAGGAATAGGATAGGAATGCACGTGCAAAATAGAGAATTTAAAAACACAGGATTTCCGCTAATCTGGGTGTTTGATTCACAACAATTGGAAGATCACTTGATGCAAAGAAGCATGGTGAGATTAAGTTAAACCAAAAGAAAATGTACGGTTATAATGCTATTATGCTACTAACTCTTAGTCTTGTGCTTCATGAATAGGAATTTGAAAAGGAGGACAGGTGAAAATTAAAATTCCTACGTTTTTTCTTTCAAGGAGACACTAAAGGAACAAATCCGCGTGCTCAGTGGACAATATATATAACATGTAGAGTAAAAAAGAGATGCAACAAGTGTACAACCTCTTTGGCGAAGCCATGTCGATCTCAGCGTGATTGGGTTGGCCGATGAGGATGCTCCGGCTGACTTTGCTGTCGGAGGAGGGGAAGAAGATCTTAGGCGTCTGGAGATGGAGCCCGAGGTACTGCTCCACTGTGATGGAGGGTTTCGTCGTTGGAGCAGCTCCGGTGAGTTGTACGACGCCGAGGCTGAAGCAGGACAAGAGAGACAACGAACAACGTTAACCTGAGTGGAATTCTAATAGCATCTCCAATACATGATGTAAAATACATAACCACAAAGTGCTAGATGTAAAATACATTAGCCGCTCATCTCTGAACTTAACTGTCGAAATTGAACTTAACTGTCGAAACTGAACCTAACTGTCCAAACTGAATTTTGCTATCGAAACTGAATTTTGGTGTCGAAACTGAACGCACTAGCAAGGTGAGGCTACACGTCGGTCGACTGACTTTTTCATCTCTAGTCAGTCGATTTTGCAGCCGTTGGATATGAAATCAAGGGCCTGCGGTTCATCTTCAACCTCCACCCCCCCTGAGTCGCCAGCCACCACCGGCCAAACAGAAGCCCCCCGCCGCCCGCGGCCGGCGGTGCGCCGCCCCGCCTGCCCCGAAAACACTCCCCACCGCCGGTC
>NC_041385.1:476473830-476476801 GCF_002162155.2 Triticum dicoccoides
CCGCCAACGCCCAGCCACCGCCGGCGACCAACGCCCCCATCCTGAACCCTAAGGTAGATAGTGGGTTACCTCTCCGGTGAGCCCCCCTCCCCACTGCGGCTAGTTATTCCTTCACCCCGGCGAGCCCACCCCTTGGAAATCGATTGACCCAAAAGTTGATTCAGTCGACTGAAGTGTAGCCAAATCGGAGCAGCATCGCAAGCAAGAGCAAGAGCGAGAGCAGCAGCGCGAGCAAGAGCAATAGCAAGAGCAGACCAGGCAGGGGACCGAGAGCAAGAGCAGAGCAGCAGCGCGAGTGAGAGCTAAAGCAGCAGTAGCTCCTACTGATGTGGACGTCGCCGCCGAGGGAGCGACGCCGTGGAGGAAGTGGCCAGCGACGCCACTCTGGATGGAGCCGCGCCGTGTCGGCTCGTGACCATGCTCCGGCAGCACCGTGTGATTGAATCAAGAAGAAAATGCGGCGATTAGTGTACAACCTCTTTGGTGGCGCTGATTAGGCCGTAGCTTCATCCGAGGAAACGGTGATGATCATGCTCTTCCGGTGGTGCAGATGAAGACGGTGGTGTGGGAATGGAGGTGGCGCGAAAGACGAGGGGAACGTCGGGGCAGCTCCTTGGAGGTGGAGGATGGGGTGGCTGAACCGGCGGGACGTTGAGATTGACGACGGATCCTCATCCGGTACGGTGGATGAGGGACGTCGAGGTGTTGTTGTGGACGACGTCGTCGGGGAAGAAGCTCCGGCTGGGTGGCGGACGAAGCAGGGTGTGGGGTTCCGTCGCGGGTTTTCGCGACCTCGGTGTACGAATGGGTGGGCGGATGGGATGGCAGTGGAGAACCATGGCTTAGAGACGCGCTTGTCCGAAATGTGGGGTAAGTTACGAAAGTACCCCCCACCGATTTGAGGCGGTTCTTTCGGTTCAGGGGTACCACGGGCATTTCGCGTGTCGGGATTTCACAGGAGGTGGGAGTTTTCACGCGCATTGTAATTTCGGAATAACAAGGCGTGGGTTGAGATGGAGGGAGTTGTCGGAGCACAACGAGACAAAGATATATCTTAAATATTTCGGGATAACAAGGCGCGGGTTGAAATTTCCGGACAAGCCTAACATGTACTGTACCAAATCAATGCGCACTACAAATGTCATTCAAAACTTTGAATTCATGTTATGTTCAATTAAAATATTTCACTACGTGTATAATGCATTCAATCTGCTACTCAAATGAACATTTTTGTGCATTCCAAACGTATATACTACCGCTTAAATATGAACTAAATTTTAATTAGATCTACAGTAATGATTGTTGTGAAGTCAAAGCATTTGAATTCGTTTCTCTGTTTTAATAAGATCTACAATCATCATTATTGTCAAGTTAAACCATCGTTTTTGTATTATCTTCATAGCACACCACATGATCAGTATCGAGTTACATATGAACTATGTGTACTATATGAACTCAAACTAGATTTTTTGAATCCACTTTATTTTGATTTCAAATCACATTACATTTCTAGCTCTAGCTAGATCTTCATAATCTAAACCATGTCTCATATGTATAATGTGTTTATCACATTATGTATGGTGCCCCGCCCCCTACGCCTACAAGTATTTAGATGTGAGTTGCAAACACCACACATTACCACAAATTCAAATAAAATGTGAGAATGTTCGATATATAGTATTGTTTAGATTGCTCGATATTTAGTTGTAAGATGCAAATGCCACACATTATCACAAATTCAAATAAAATGTGAGATTGTTTGATGTATATTATGGTTTAGATTGTTCGGCATTTAGCTGTGAGTTGCAAACGCCATGCATTATCACATTATGGTATAACATGTGCACATCACGTGTATCACCGCTATATTCATGCATGCAATGTTTAAAACACTATGATATCCTATTCAAATATATGAATCCGCTTTCATATCAAATTATGATCTTTGTTAGTCTCTTACACCCACACAGTCCTCTAACCTTTGTAGCTACCACTAACTTTCTCTCGTGCATGCACATGCCCTCCTCGCCCTCCCCCTCCCTCGGCATTCTATCCACCGGGCACATTCATTTTTTCCTTTAGGTCGTTCTCCCAAAGTCTCCACAACTCCTTTCCGACACACACCGATCCAT
Source organism: Triticum dicoccoides (assembly GCF_002162155.2). Lineage (NCBI taxonomy): Eukaryota > Viridiplantae > Streptophyta > Magnoliopsida > Poales > Poaceae > Triticum > Triticum dicoccoides. The sequence continues at coordinate 476,475,963 of NC_041385.1, forward strand.
AAACCTCTCCAGCGATGCCTGCCTACAGCATACGCACACGGCTTCAATCTCCTCGTTTATGTGTCCTTGCCCCGTGTCTCTCATATGGTCAGACACACGTGTAAACTCTCACCCCTCTTTTAATCAATCTCACAACCGCACACTCCTCCCCCTATCCAGCTAGTAGTTGGGCCTCTCGCACCACCTTCTAGCTCCATTCTCTCTGTCTATCCGTCTCGCTGGGCCTTATTTGCCTCTAACAAATGGACATACACCGACCGATCTCTCGCTATACATATAGCCAGCTAGGTCCTTATAACTCATTTTTACCCACACATCGATCGATCTACCTCATTAGTTGTGTCTCTCCCTTCCCCCGACAAACAACAATTGATCTATCGATCTAGTTAGGTTTGCTTACCAAACACATGGTTCCCCTTCATCATCCATGGATGCGTCCCGACAGATCTATCATGCACAGGCACACACAGAAACACATCCCCACTCTTATTGATAACATTGCAGTTCCACCCTCAGTTTGTCTAGTAGGCCTCTCCCAACATCTCCGAGAAGCAAATCCATCACCCATCCAGCACTCTACCCCTCTCCCTCCCTCTCCCTCCCTCTCTATATCCTCTCTCTCTCTCTCCCATCATATTTCCCGTCCTTCAGTTATGTATGGATGTCGACCGATCTCCCTCATGACATAGCTGGGTCTCTCCTTCTCAACACATATACGAGTCGTTCTACCTCTATAGTTAGGCCTCTGACTCCCCCTCCCCCCACCCCTACCCCCCACACACACCGATACATCAAGCGCTCTAGTCATGTCTCCCTGCCACACACAAACTTGACGTGTG
>NC_041385.1:476476972-476506494 GCF_002162155.2 Triticum dicoccoides
TAGGCCAGTCACCCTATATCTTTGACTTTCACACACACACACACACACACACGCAATTTTGATGGCTCTCTTCATCGATCTCGCATCCACCCGTACTTGATCCTCTCTTTGACTCTATCGATAGCTATGACCCCTCCCTCTCTTCTCGTGGATTGCCCGACCCTCTATGTATGATATGGATAGGCCTCCATTTCACACATATTGCATGCAAAATTTTGTTTGAGATGTCATCGACACATATTCCCACAAATAATTCACGAAATCAACCCCGCACCCCACCCCACCCCCACCACAAAACAAAAAACACTCACGAATGCGGTTTGTATCTCTCACACACACCCACGTAGGTGGGGGACGTGCACGAAGAGAAGAGGTGCATGCACGGCGCACGTACTCCCGTCTCTTTCCCAACCACACCCGCGCGGGTACACGGTGGAGCTCATTTCTGTACGAAAAAGGCAGCCCATGTGGTAATTTGGCACGTGTACTGGTTGTCCACTTGGTGGAGGGAGGATCGTCTACCACGAGTGAACAAACAAATTGCGACTTGACGCGTTATGTTAAATTAAAAAAAGAGGCAAACCATGTGGGGCCTACCTTAGAGGCAAGGCTCTATACACTGGAGTACTTTTGATGTGTCCCGTCAACTCGTAGAACGAGGAGAAGCTTGCTTAGTACGCCATCTCCCCCGCCCACGAGCGCGGTGGCTCGCAGGATGAGGTGAAGCTTGCTCCTCCCTCGCCCACGCGCGCGGTGGCTCGCATGACGAGGAGAAAATTTACTACTCCCTCCGTTTACTACTCGTCCCTACTACCTTAGTTATAGAAATTATATCATATTGTTTGGAATATATATGTCCTTAGTAGATTTCAATATGAAGTACTAGTACATACTCCAAACACTGATGTATATAGATGTATTTTAGAGTGTACATTCACTCATTTTGCTCCGTATGTAGTAGCACTCTCCCTCGCCCCTCGACCCTCGCCCACGTGGTGGACGTGCATCAATTCATTCGGTCTCATATAGCCAGAACGATATATACTGCACTACCATTATTGCTCGACTTCCCGAAGAGGCGAAGAGCCAATCGCAAGGTTAATATTTTGGAGATGCCAAGCGCAAGGTTATAGGAGAACGAGTAGTAGGTGCCGCGTCATTTATAAATATATTTTTTTCTTCAGTGGCACGTACGCAATATGATAGGTTCATATGGAGAGAAAAGGAAACCGCTCCACTATATACATAGTCAGGACGGGCCAGCCTACACGGTTGCTTGCTGGGGTTGCTCTCTTCACACTCTCTCGCACAAAATGACTGTGGCCACATCTCTAACATCCCGGCGGATCTTGTCCACTTGGGGAAGGGGTGGATGCTTAGTGTAGATGCGGTGTCCGTCGCCGACGGAGAAAACCCACTGTCGGCACGTCCCGATCAAGGGTCCCCGCCGTTCTCTCTCACAAAGCCGGTGAGGTTGCCTTCGTCCCTTGCTCACTGCCGCGACGTGGCAGTTGCCACCTCCCGCCGCCCTCCTCAAGGTCGAGCTACGTCCCTCAGGTACAACTCCCTTTACAGCCGTCTTGCAGCACTGCTTCAGCTGCCCACATCACTCCCTGTGGATATTTCTCTACTTCTTTGCCCCGCACATACCTGATACCTCTACTGGCTTCTACGCCCTGTTCAAGAATTCATCCGATTAACCAGTTAACTTGCCGATTAATCCCTACTCATAGGGTCATCGAGTAGCCGATTAACTGATTAATCACCCTAGTAATTGATTAAATGGCCGATTAACTTGCTGATTAGCCTATTAATCCCCTACTTGTCAGCCAACCGAGCAGCTACCAGTTAACGATTTCCTCAACAATGCTTCTACATACTGTATTTGTGATGAGTTTATGTCTCATCAACTAGTCCTAGTAATCTTATTCTAATCACGCTTCTTCAATTCCTTTGCCACAGGGATGCTCATCTCGATTTTGGTGAAACTGCACAAAATGATCCGATGGTCAAAAGGTTGCAAACTTCATTTATTAGGAAGCTCGAACGTTGCCAGCAAATTGAAGCCTGATCAGGGTTCACGGTTCAAGGGCTAGGGACTGCATGGATCATTTTTTTCTTTAGCTGCCTCTGTTACAAAATAAGTGTCAACTTTAGTAGTAGTACAACTTTGTACTAAAGTTTGCACAAAGTTGAGACACTTATTTTGGAACGGAGGGAGTACATATTTGCTATGATCTGTCAATCATTGAGATGCAATATCATGCATGTTAGTCTCCTTTGTATTTGATGAAATGTTGCAAAGGGCAACCTTGGACGCAAGATACATGTAACAGGAGCTGGAAGCTTCATAGCATTGTACAAATTTATCTCGCTGATAATTTACAGTACATACTAGTACTATACTAGTACTTCCTCCGTTCCTAAATATAAGTCTTTCTTGAGATTTCACCATTAACCACATGCGGATGTATATAGATGCATTTTAAGTGTAGATTCATTCATTTTGTTCCTCATGTAGTTCACCTAGTGGAATCTCTACAAAGACTTATCTACTAGTAATAGCTAGCCCCCACTACTAGGAATTCTATATCCTCTCCTTGACCCACATCATCAAAATTGACGTAGCCGTTAGATGAAGTAAATCAGTCATAATAGCCGTCTGATCTAGACATTGAGAGGCTCAGCACTAAGCCACATGCAAGCATGCAGAAATACCTGGCACATGCATGTGAGTGGGTTTTAAATCACATCAACATGTCTACATGCAAGCATGCACCGGTAGCATGCATGTAAGTGAGCTTTTAAGTCCCATTAACATGTTAAAAAGAAAAATATAATCCCATTATGCAGTAGGAGTTGGCTGATCTTTTTTCCTTATGTGGGATGATCTAAATGATGATGGGAGTTTATTTAGTTTGGCTACCACATTTGTCATGCGGTTATAGATTTTTTTTAGTTTTATGAAATCGATAATTTTGCGCAGAGAGATATACCACTGTTCTGCGGCAACGAGCGGGGACTCATCTAGTAATATTTAGGAACAGAGGGAGTACTATGTAAAGAGTTAGGTGTCGCACGGTGATAGTGTGAGGTGGGCCATGTAATCACTGAGCCTGCGTGTTTTCACTGCTCTTGCACTCCTCCGCTGTAAGAATGGAGAAAATTGTAATCTACTACCTCCTTTCGCCGAAAGCATGGGACATCCAGCAGTCCTACCACCTCAGTAATAAAGACCAACGAGCCGTCAAATCACATAGACCCAGCAGTAAGTTGGACGGATGAAGCAACCATCACTCTTGCGCCAGTGAGAGGTCGCGTCCGCTCTGCCCGGGCATGAATGCGGCACCGATTCTTTGGAGCGGCACTGACCGTTTCGGGCAGGAAGCGCGTGCGGGCGGTGGAGGGGCTTTGGGTGGGCCAAGCTGGTCAGGAGCGGGCGTGGCAGCTGTCGGCATGTCCCTACCGTACACGCCCGGAAACGAGAGGATGCACCGACTCTCGCGGCTAAAATCTTACACTACACACCATATCTCTGTAGGAGTAGGTCGATCTGTCGCACTCTCTAACACACACATGCTGTTAAACACACACACGCACACACACGCACCTTGGTCCCGTTGCACCTTCTAACGTGACTTATTACACCTAGACGGAGGGAGTAGTAAGTATACGAGATACAGTGGCACACTGACTTAAGTCGAATACAAGTGCCAAAAATTTGTGTGCATGTTATAATAAGGATTCACTTAAAATAGTATGTGAGCGAACAGAGGGATCAATTGGACAGTGTTCCCGAGCAATAGCGAGATGTGTGAGGTAGTAAGATACACTGCTGGCACTTTTAGTTTTCTTATTAATTTGTTTGTTTCACCCTCTGACTGGTGGGACCCAACGTACTACATGGAGAGAGGTAAGGTGACTAAGGCTGCATTATTTCTGCACCACTGTGGATAGTCTTACCACCAAAGCCACATGACACGATTATGATTGAAATCCTAATGACTCCCACACACACACAAAAAAAAACACGGCATGCCTGTCACACGAATGCAGGAATGTATAAAAGGTTATTTTCCTCTCGTTGAACATAACGGGAGGGTTGTGTAGCTGGTTAGCCTGTTCCCTCATCAAACTTGAGGTCTCGGGTTCGATAACTACACTTGAGCATAATTTTTGCCAGGAGGATTCTTTGACTGGTCAAAATGTTTTCTAGGGTTTGCACGCTTCACACTCTCTCTCCAGTATATATACACACACTGGAGCCTCAGCGCTTGTAGTTGCTCTCTTCACACTCTCTCGCCCTCTCCCGCTGGATCCTCAATGCTTGTAGTTGCTCTCTTCACACTCTCTCGCCCTCTCCAGATCTAAACAAGACTTCGTTGGCCTCTCTCTCCCCTCACTGCTTCTCAAAGAGCCGGCAGGATCCATCCGCTGGGAAGGGAAGGAGACTTAACGCTGTCACCGTCGGCGAGGGAGGGAATCCACTACCGGCGCTGCTGTTCACTTTCCACCAGTGGCGGCGGGGGAGGGCCTCCGACCCTTCTTCTTCGCCGCCGTCCCGTCGCCCACCGAACCACGCCCCAAGAACCTTAAGGTATATTTTACTTACTGCACATGCATTGCTCTAGCTGCATGTATACCATGAATCTAGGACGTGGTTCAAAGAGGAAAGGAGTGGGAAAAGTTGTATATAGCATGAATCTAGGACGTGGTTCAAAGAGGAAATGAAGGGGGAAAGTTGTATAGCATGAATCTAGGACATGGTTCAAAGAGGAAAGGAATGGGGGAAAGTAGTGGGGAAAGTTGTATCGCATAAATCTAGGACGTGGTTCAAAGAGGAAAGGAAGGGGCAAAAGTACTAGTTTAAAAAGGAAAGGAAGGGACAAGGCTGTAGAGTTTGAGCAGGACTAGATTTGCTGCGCTCACATAGGGAAAGGTGTCTAAAGATAACAAAGCTAGGACCAACGCAAATATGCTCCTTGGTTGTTTGTTCTTTGTTGCAACAGACTGTGCATGACCACAGTACATCGGTAGATGCACATGGTGCTGGTGCGTCCACTGTCCCGTGCAACTCATTAGCTGTTGTTAATCTATGGCCCTGTTTGGTTAAAAACTCCCTAGTCCCTGCCTGCTTGGTTCCAGGGACTAAACATGGACTAGAGGTTATTAAATGACATGATAAAAGACCATGTTACCCCTAGTAATGAACTAATAGAAACAAGGTGCGATGCGTGGCAGGGGCAACTATTGGAAAAAGTCCCAAAAAGACTCCCTCGAGGTCTTCTTTCTTTAGTCCCAAATGCCCACTTTTAGTCCTGAAAAGTCCCACCTATTTGGTTTAGATGTGACCGACACGGAGTTTTTTTAGTCCCTACACCAAAATGTCCCTGTAAACAAACACCCTCTAATAATGCCGCTGGAAAATTGATGCAATGCCACAGTTAAAAGCAAATTACATGTTTAATGAATTTTAATGTTAATATAATCTCTATGTTAATATTAATCAATGCCACCGTTTGAGAAATGCTACTGTCTTGCTTTCTTTCCCATTTCGATAAGGTAGATGCTTCTTTTTTGTTGGCTTCTGTGTCATCCACCGTTATTGACCACTAATTGTTTCCTTTGCACCTCTGTGTAAACAGGGTTATCTACTTCACCTCGTTGCCATTGTGACCTTTTGTTGCACTACGCAAAACACTTTTGTTTTAAGACTGTTTTGTGCAGTTCAACCAAAATGTCACGCCGACAACGTTGCTTGATTGCTTGATCTTAGTGGAACTGCACAAGAGGAGATCTTACTTCCTATCCGTTAAGGATAATTTGGTTCAGATCTTCTTCTTGTGAGTTGTTTGAATTCCGCATCATGAGAGGTCAGTACTAGCCTTCTTTCACATGATTCTGCAGTGTGCTTTCATATGTTGTGCTACTTGTACAATAATGTTGCTTGATTTTAGTGAACTACACAAATGGAGACAAGACTTCCAATCTGTATGTGCACCGTAGTATCCGATTGAGGTAAGATAAGGATATTTCACAACTGCTGGCCTGTATTTTGCCACTTTCATCAGAAAATTAAGCTTAGTACTATACTTGTGCTCCCTAATTGACATGCCAAATCTTACATTGAAGGCGAAGATTGTCTATTATTGAACCAAGTGATGAAGGGGAAGAACAAGCAGAAGAAAAACAAAAATCAACTCCCGGTGCTGTAATGAAGCACTAGAACTGTGATGACACAAGTAATGATATAGTTTTGCATCTTAATTTATTGCTATGGCTGGAACGAGCAATTGTTTTGCCACTGATTTGATGCCATACGTAATTATCTCTACTCGTGCAAACAGGGATCTTCTTTAAAGATACCATATATTTTTGTGGAACTGCACAAAAAGATGTTGGAAACATTAAACTAATCGAGGAGTATATATTAAGCATGGCCACCATAGTAGATAGCAACAGATGGTTCTGGAGAAGTGCTTCATCTGTATGCTCTACACAATCAGCCTCCTGACAAAGGTTGGTACTCACCCACTAATTCATCCATATGATTGAGCTTTGCCATCTCTATTAGCGTTGTGCTACTGTTTAGATACTGTCATGAAAAAGTGGTATTGTCCTTGAGAAGTGCTTCATCTGTGTTGTTTTAAATATTTCCTTTCCTTTTTTTCGAGCAAATAGGGATGCTAGCATTTAGTTGTCCTCTTGTCTTTGCACAATAGGATCATCTTCCTCTGAAGAAGAATATGGAGTACGTGAAGTGACTAGTTCCGATTATGCCAGGATGAAGAAGCACTGTCTATCTTCTCATCAGAAAGAACGGTTGAAGGATGGTTACATTACTCCCCACAAGGCCAAACTAACTTCAGCTCAGAAGGACTGACAAATCTCCATTTTTTTGCTGTGATGCGCGAGTACAATGTTGTTCTAGGATTCTCATTAGAAGGAGCAGTTGAAGGATGGTTACATTACTCCCCACAAGACCAAACTAACTTCAGCTCAGAAGGACTGACAAATCTCCATTTTTTTGTTGTGATGCGCGAGTACAATGTTGTTCTAGGATTCTTTCTGGTGAGTTCCATTTTTCTAAAAGTGTGCTCTACATGGACCATGTAGGTGCCTATTTAAACTGTCAATTCATAGTACATTTTGCTTTATACTAATCACTTTTTTTGTATTTGTGCAAACAGCGGTGATCGGCTTGATTTCAATGGGAACTGCTCAAAATGTTCATGAATACATTGAATCATTCATTTCCACCACAAGAAAGGAGGTGCCGATAAGTTCAAGGCGTTGCAACATATAAGGGAGAAGTCATACAAGCTACGCGTGAATTTGGTTGATTTTGGTGGAACTGCACAAAAAGAATAGTTGGTTTATTTAGCACGAGGTGCCATGTCAATGTCCGAACTGATGGCAAACCCTGCCCATTCTACAATCGTAGGCATTTGATATTTTGGAACGGGACAACCTTATCAAATTTTTCTCATTGATTTTAAGACATGCATTTGATATTTTCGAATGGGACGCCCTTGCTGTCAGCAGCGTCGATCAATTTTTTCTTTATTCTTTTTGTGAAGTAAATATTTCCTCTAACATGTGAGTCGCTGAGATGGATAATCATCGATTGTTTCGAATGCTCTCTATGAATTGCTAGCCCTGTGTGTTTTATTGCAATGTACAGAAATGCTAAAAAGTTGCTCAAACTCTTTGTACTCCTTATGTTCCTTTTTACTTCGCACATTGTGAAAGTGCATACTTTATTGTATAAGATTGGTCAAAGTAGAGATACTTTGACTGTAGACAAAACTTGTATAGAAAGGACCGGAGGGAGTACATGTGAAACTGTTGCAAACGAGGTGATCACCCTGGGAATAATGCTAGTACGTATTGTTTTGCATGTTCATCCAATGCCAGTGATACAGGAATTCGAACTAATTGAAATAAATTCATTCATACACGGTCAGATTTCATATAAACATGCTGGATTTAATTACATTTCATACATTCTTCAACTAAAAAAGGGTGTTTGTGGCCGCATGCATCTCCCAGATGCAGAGGCCGGGGTCATCCTCGTTTTCTAAAAAAAACTAAAAAGGGGTGCGCTGGAGGTATAATTAATTAACCGAAGCTACCCACCTATGTCCCGCTGAGCCGAATAGAAGCTTTAGTGACTTAACTGCAGGTGTAGTTGCGTAACTGACATGTGGCCTGTTGGGCCCACGTGTCAGTCAGCCAACTGCACCAGCAGTTAAGTAGAAGCAGCGTTCTTCTCCAGCGCAGCTCTCCGACTCCATGTTGCCACCAATAAGCTAACCGGCCGTCAATGGTCAACCCGCCTAGCTTGGCTTCAACCGGAGGGTAGCAGCGGTGGCCTTACTTGGACCCAAGCGGCAGCGACCTACCATGTTCTACTCTTCCTCGTTTTCTGTGTGGCTCGGCCTCATTGGCAGCTAGGAGGGGCCTCGGCAGAGCCAGCGATGCCTCTGTCTTGTTGCCGACGGGCGGCGCCTCATTAGAGCGGTAGAAATCCTCCCCCACGTTGCCGGCATGGTGGGGCCTCGGCTGAGCCGGCGATGTCCTCTTCCTCGTTGTTGGCGGGGCGGGGCCTCGGCGGAGCCGGCGGTGTCCTCTACATCGTTGTTGGCGCCGCGGGGCCTCGGCGGAGCCGGTGGTGTCCTCTGCCTTGTTGTTGGCGCCGCGGGGCGTCGTTGACGCCAGCAGAGCGGGGACTCGTCGGAGCCGGCATTGTCCTCTGCCTCGTCCTCGGTCTTGCCAAACAGCGCCTCGCCCGCTTCATCGCCCTTTTTGCTAGCCTCTTTGTAGGCGGCCGCAGCCTCCGCAACCCGCATGCAGTACCGCCAGCGCTCGAGGCGGCCCTTGCGGGCGAGGCGGTACGAATTGAGCAGCGCCTCCTGCTCCGCCCGCTCCGCGGCGATCTGCTCCTCTGCCTGTAGGTGCTCCTGGCGGAGATGGTGGTTGTAGGCAGCGTCGGCCTGCGCCTCCCGGAACTGCTCCTCATGCATCTGCCTCACCCTGTCCATATATTGGGCACGGGCCTCACCGATGGTCATGGTGCAATGCACCGGCGAGGATGGCACGGAGGAGGGGGTTGGCGCCGGATCGTCGACTACCATGTTCTCCATTGGGACGTCGTCGTCCTCCGGCTGCCTCCCGGCCAGCTGGTCGGCAGCAATGGCTGCTATCTCCTTGTGGTCCGTCGTCCGCCCGTCCCGAAGAGTGCTGGAGCGCAAGGAAGCCATGGTGGGCAGTAGTGGTGTGGACAGGAGAAAGGCAACTGTCGGTGTGAAAACCGGAGGATCTCGGGTAGGGGGTCCCGAACTATGCATCTAGGCGGGTGGTAATAGGAGATGAGGGACACGATGTTTTACCCAGGTTCGGGCCCTCTTGATGGAGGTAAAACCCTATGTCCTGCTTGATTAATATTGATGATGTTGGTTACAAGAGTAGATCTACCACGAGATCAAGGAGGCTAAACCCTAGAAGCTAGCCTACGGTATGATTGTTGTTCGTCCTATGGACTAGGGCCATCCGGTTTATATGGACACCAGAGAGGGCTAGGTTTACACAGAGTCAGTTACAAAGGTAGGAGATCTACATATCCGTATCGCCAAGCTTGCCTTCCACGCCAAGGAAAGTCCCATCCGGACACGGGACAAAGTCTTCAATCTTGTATCTTCATAGTCTTGGAGTCCGGCCGATGATGATAGTTCGGCTATCCGGACACCCCCTAGTCCGGAACTCCCTCAGTAGCCCCTGAACCAGGCTTCAATGACGACGTGTCCGGCGCGCATATTGTCTTCGGCATTGCAAGGCGGGTTCCTCCTCCGAATAATTTATAGAAGATTGTGAACACCAGGATAGTATCCGGCTCTGCAAAAATAAATTCCACATACCACCGTAGAGAGAATTATATTACACAAGATCAATCTGCTGACGTATTCTGTGGCGTGACGTCACACCACTTCCAAGCCTTTACTCGAATTGTTTTTATTGTTCCACCTCAGCGCGTTTAGTGAGGCGGTTTCCTTGGCACGTCTTGTCGAAGCAGAGATCGTGTTCCCCTTATTCCGGGATTCCCATCAACAAGGGCGTGGGTAACCCAACCGCGCCATTGATTGTGACGCTTGGGAGATAAGGGAGTTTTACCAGGTTGGTGGGGACGCGTGTTTCTGTCTGCCCATATAAGGCGATAAAGATCCAACCTTTTTACCTGCGCCTTCTTCCTTCTTGGCTTATCCATCTCTGCGAACTCGAGCTCCAGCGCCCAAGTCCGCACTTCTCACCTTCTACAACTATGTCCGGAGTGGGAGGCAAGTGGATGGCCTCCTCCGTCACGGAGGGGCAGATCCAGAAGCTGCGCAACGCCGGATACTTGTCCAGCGACATCGCGCACCGGCTCCCCACCGAGGAAGAGCTCATCCCCATCCCCAAGACCCATGAGAGGGTAGTATTCTTTCCCCATTTCCTCCGCGGACTAGGCTTCCCGCTCCATCCCATTGTCCGGGGGCTCATGTTCTACTACGGCCTGGATTTCCACGATCTGGCCCCGAATTTCATCCTCAACATCTCTGTTGGAAATATGCCCTAGAGGCAATAATAAAAGGGTTATTATTATTTTTCCTTATTCATGATAATTGTCTTTTATTCATGCTATAACTTTATTATCCGGAAATCGTAATACACGTGTGAATACATAGACCATAACATGTCCCTAGTGAGCCTTTAGTTGACTAGCTCGTCAGTCAACAGATAGTCATGGTTTCCTGACTATGGACATTAGATGTCATTGACAACGGGATCACATCATTAGGAGAATGATGTGATGGACAAGACCCAATCCTAAGCATAGCACAAGATCGTGTAGTTCGTTTTGCTAGAGCTTTTTCAATGCCAAGTATCTCTTCCTTAGACCATGAGATTGTGTAACTCCCGGATACCGTAAGAGTGCTTTGGGTGTACCAAACATCACAACGTAACTGGGTGACTATAAAGGTGCACTACAGGTATCTCCAAAAGTGTCTGTTGGGTTGACACAGATCGAGACTGGGATTTGTCACTCCGTATGACGGAGAGGTATCTCTGGGCCCACTCGGTAATGCATCATCATAATGAGCTCAAAGTGACCAAGTGTTTGGTCACGGGATCATGCATTATCGTACGAGTAAAGTGACTTGCCGGTAATGAGACTGAACGAGGTATTGGGATACCGACGATCGAGTCTCGGGCATGTAATGTACCAATTGACAAAGGGAATTGTATACGGGGTTGTTCGAATCCTCGACATCGTGGTTCATCCGATGAGATCATCGAGGAGCATGTGGGAACCAACATGGGTATCCAGATCCCGCTGTTGGTTATTGCCCGAGAGCCGTCTCGGTCATGTCTACGTGTCTCCCGAACCCGTAGGGTCTACACACTTAAGGTTCGGTGACACTAGGGTTGTATGAACATGAGTATGCAGTATACCGAATGTTGTTCGGAGTCCCGGATGAGATCTCGGACGTCACGAGGAGTTCCAGAATGGTCCAGAGGTGAAGAATTATATATAGAAAGTGGTATTTTGGCCATCGTGAAAGTTTCGGGGTCACCCGGTATTGTACCGGGACCACCGGAAGGGTCCCGGGGGTCCACCGGGTGGGGCCAGCCATCCCGGAGGGCCCCAAGGGCTGAAGTGGGGAGGGGAACCAGCCCATAGTGGGCTGGTGCACCCCCCTTGGCCCACCCCCCTGCGCCTAGGGTTGAAACCCTAGGGTGGGGGGCGCCCCACTTGGCTTGGGGGGTACTCCACCCCCTTGGCCGCCGCCCTCTTGGGAGATTGGATCTCCTAGGGCCGGCGCCCCCCTGGGGGCCTATATAAAGGGAGGGGGGAGGGGGGCAGCCACACCCTGAAGTTCTGGTGCCTCCCTCCCCCTGCTACACCTCTTCCTCCTCCGTCACGTGCTTGGCGAAGCCCTGCCGGAGTGCTGCTGTTCCACCACCACCACGCCATTCTGCTGTTGCTGGAGCTTTCATCATCAACCTCTCCTTCCCCCTTGCTGGATCAAGATGGAGGAGACCTCACGCTGACCGTACGTGTGTTGAACGCGGAGGTGCCTTCCGTTCGGCGCTAGGATCTCCCGTGATAGGATCACGACGAGAACGACTACTTCAACCCCGTTCTTTTGAACGCTTCCGCGCGATCTACAAAGTGGTATGAAGATGCAATCTCTCTCCCATGACTCGTTGCTTAGATGAACTCATAGATGGATCTTGGTGAAACCGTAGGAAATTTTTTAATTTTCTGCAACGTTCCCCAACAGTGGCATCATGAGCTAGGTCTATGCGTAGTTCTCTATTGCACGAGTAGAACACAATTTTGTTGTGGGCGTAGATCTTGTCACCTTGCTTGCCGCTACTAGTCTTATCCTGCTTCAGCGGTATGGTGGGATGAAGTGGCCCGGACCAACCTTACACGTACGCTTACGTGAGACCGGTTCCACCGACTGACATGCACTAGTTGCATAAGGTGGCTGGCGGGTGTCTGTCTCTCCCACTTTAGTTGGAGCAGATTCGATGAAAAGGGTCCTTATGAAGGGTAAATAGAAGTTGACAAAATCACGTTGGGGTTATTCGTAGGTAAGAAAACGTTCTTGCTAGAAGCCAATTGCAGCAACGTAAAAGATGCAACAACAATTAGAGGACGTCTAACTTGTTTTTGCAGCAATTGTCATGTGATGTGATATGGCCAGAAGTTGTGATGAATGATGAATGATATATTGTGATGTATGAGATCATGTTCTTGTAATAGGAATCACGACTTGCATGTCGATGAGTATGGCAACCGGCAGGAGCCATAGGAGTTGTCTTTATTTTTTGTATGACATGCGTGTCATTGAAGAACGCCATGTAAATTACTTTACTTTATTGCTAAATGCGTTAGCCATAGAAGTAGAAGTAGTCGTTGGCGTGACAACTTCATGAAAACACAATGATGGAGATCATGGTTTCATGCCGGTGACGAAGATGATCATGGAGCCCGGAAGATGGCGATCGAAGGAGCTATATGATATTGGCCATATCATGTCACTACTATATAATTGCATGTGATGTTTATTATGTTTTATGCATCTTGTTTACTTAGAACGGCGGTAGTAAATAAGATGATCCCTTATAATAATTTCAAGAAAGTGTTCCCCCTAACTGTGCACCATTTCTAAAGTTCGTCGTTTCGAAGCACCACGTGATGATCGGGTGTGATAGATCCTTACGTTCACATACAACAGGTGTAAGACAGATTTACACATGCAGAACACTTAGGGTTAACTTGACGAGCCTAGCATGTACAGACATGGCCTCGGAACACAAGAGACCGAAAGGTCAAACATGAGTCGTATAGAAGATACGATCAGCATGGAGATGTTCACCGATGATGACTAGTCCGTCTCACGTGATGATCGGACACGGCCTAGTCGACTCGGATCATGTAACACTTACATGACTAGAGGGATGTCTAATCTGAGTGGGAGTTCATTAAATAATTTGATTAGATGAACTTAATTATCATGAACTTAGTCTAAAACTTTTGCAAAATATGTCTTGTAGATCAAATGGCCAACGCTCATGTCAACATGAACTTCAACGCGTTCCTAGAGAAAACCAAGCTGAAAGATGATGGCAGCAACTATACGGACTAGGTCCGGAACCTGAGGATCATCATCATAGCTGCCAGGAAACAATATGTCCTAGAAGGACCGCTAGGTGATGCACCCGTCCCAGAGAACCAAGACATTATGAATGCTTGGCAGTCTCGCGCTGATGATTACTCCCTCGTTCAGTGCGGCATGCTTTACAGCTTAGAATGGGGGCTCCAAAAGCATTTTGAGCAACACGGAGCATATGAGATGTTCGAGGAGATGAAACTAGTTTTCCAAGCTCATGCCCGGGTCGAGAGATATGAAGTCTCTGACAAGTTCTATAGTTGTAAGATGGAGGAAAATAGTTCTGTCAGTGAGCATATACTCAAAATGTCTGGGTTGCACAACCGCCTGTCCCAGCTGGACATTAACCTCCCGGATGAGGCGGTCATTGACAGAATCCTTCACTCGCTCCCACCAAGCTACAAGAGCTTTGTGATGAACTACAATATGCAGGGGATGGTGAAGACTATTCCTGAAGTATTTTCAATGCTGAAGTCAGCAGAGGTTGAAATCAAGAAAGAACATCAAGTGTTGATGGTCAATAAGACCACTAAGTTCAAGAAGGGCAAGGGTAAGAAGAACTTCAAGAAGGACGGCAAAGATGTTGCCGCGCCCGGTAAGCCAGTTGCCGGGAAGAAGTCAAAGAATGGACCCAAGCCTGAAACTGAGTGCTTTTATTGCAAGGGTAAGGGTCACTAGAAGCGGAACTGCCCCAAATATTTAGCAGACAAGAAGGCCGGCAACACTAAAGGTATATTTGATATACATGTAATTGATGTGTACCTTACCAGTACTCGTAGTAACTCCTGGGTATTTGATACCGGTGTCGTTGCTCACATTTGTAACTCACAGCAGGAGCTGCGGAATAAGCGGAGACTGGCGAAGGACGAGGTGACGATGCGCGTCGGGAATGGTTCCAAGGTCGATGTGATCGCCGTCGGCACGCTACCTCTACATTTACCTACGGGATTAGTTTTAAACCTCAATAATTGTTATTTAGTGCCAAGTTTGAGCATGAACATTGTATCTGGATCTCGTTTGATACGAGATGGCTACCCATTTAAATCCGAGAATAATGGTTGTTCTATTTATATGAGAGATATGTTTTATGGTCATGCCCCGATGGTCAATGGTTTATTCTTAATGAATCTCGAACATAATGTTACACATATTCATAGCGTGAATACTAAAAGATGTAAAGTTGATAACGATAGTCCCACATACTTGTGGCACTGCCGCCTTGGTCACATTGGTGTCAAGCGCATGAAGAAGCTCCATGTTGATGGACTTTTAGAGTCTCTCGATTATGAATCATTTGACACATGCGAACCATGCCTCATGGGCAAAATGACCAAGACCCCGTTCTCCGGAACAATGGAGCGAGCAACCAACTTGTTGGAAATCATACATACCGATGTGTGCGGTCCAATGAGCGTTGAGGCTCGCGGAGGATATCTTTATGTTCTCACTCTCACTGATGACTTGAGTAGATATGGGTATGTCTACTTGATGAAACACAAGTCTGAGACCTTTGAAAAGTTCAAGGAATTTCAGAATGAAGTAGAGAATCAACATGACCGAAAGATAAAATTCTTACGATCGGATCGTGGAGGAGAATATTTAAGTCACGAATTTGGTACACACTTAAGAACATGTGGAATCGTTTCACAACTCACGCCGCCTGGAACACCTCAGCGTAACGGTGTGTCCGAACATCGTAATCGCACTCTATTGGATATGGTGCGATCTATGATGTCTCTTACCGATTTACCGCTATCATTTTGGGGATACGCTCTAGAGACAGCTACATTCACTTTAAATAGGGTACTGTCTAAATCCGTTGAGACGACACCATATGAATTATGGTTTGGGAAGAAACCTAAGCTGTCGTTTCTAAAAGTTTGGGGATGCGATGCTTATGTCAAGAAACTTCAACCTGAAAAGCTCGAACCCAAGTCGGAAAAATGCGTCTTCATAGGATACCCTAAAGAAACCATTGGGTATACCTTCTACTTAAGATCCGAAGGCAAGATCTTTGTTGCCAAGAACGGATCCTTTCTGGAAAAAGAGTTTCTCTCGAAAGAAGTAAGTGGGAGGAAAGTAGAACTCGATGAAGTACTACCTCTTGAACGGGATAGTAGTGCAACTCAGGAAAATGTTCTTGTGATGCCTACACCAACTGAAGAGGAAAATAATGATGATGATCAAGGTACTTCGGATCAAGTTGCTACTGAACTTCGTAGGTCCACAAGGACACGTTCCGCACCAGAGTGGTACGACAACCCTGTCCTGGAAATCATGTTGTTGGACAACGGTGAACCTTCGAACTATGAAGAAGCAATGGCGGGCCCAGATTCCAACAAATGGCTAGAAGCCATGAAATCCGAGATAGAATCCATGTATGAAAACAAAGTATGGACTTTGACTGACTTGCCCGATGATCGGCGAGCGATAGAAAACAAATGGATCTTTAAGAAGAAGGCGGACGCGGATGGAAATGTCACCATCTATAAAGCTCGACTTGTCGCTAAGGGTTATCGGCAAGTTCAAGGGATTGACTACGATGAGACTTTCTCTCCCGTAGCGAAGCTTAAGTCCGTCCGAATCATGTTAGCAATTGCCGCATACTATGATTATGAGATATGGCAGATGGACGTCAAAACGGCATTCCTTAACGGGCATCTTAAGGAAGAACTGTATATGATGCAGCCGGAGGGTTTTGTCGATCCTAAGAATGCTAACAAGGTATGCAAGCTCCAGCGATCCATTTATGGGCTGGTGCAAGCATCTCGGAGTTGGAACATTCGCTTTGACGAGATGATCAAAGCGTTTGGGTTTATGCAGACTTATGGAGAAGCCTGTGTTTACAAGAAAGTGAGTGGGAGCTCTGTAGCATTTCTCATATTATATGTAGATTACATACTTTTGATGGGAAATGATATAGAACTTTTGGACAGCATTAAGGCCTACTTGAATAAGTGTTTTTCAATGAAGGACCTTGGAGAAGCTGCTTATATATTAGGCATCAAGATCTATAGAGATAGATCGAGACGCCTCATAGTTCTTTCACAAAGCACATACCTTGATAAGATTTTGAAGAAGTTCAAAATGGATCAGTCCAAGAAAGGGTTCTTGCCTATACTGCAAGGTGTGACATTGAGCTCGGCTCAATGCCCGACCACGGCAAAAGATAAAGAAGAGATGAGTGTCATCCCCTATGCTTCAGCCATAGGATCTATTATGTATGCCATGCTGTGTACCAGACCTGATGTAAACCTTACCGTAAGTTTGGTAGGAAGGTACCAAAGTAATCCCGGCAAGGAACACTGGGCAGCGGTCAAGAATATCCTGAAGTACCTGAAAAGGACAAAGGACATGTTTCTTGTTTATGGAGGTGACGAAGAGCTCGTCGTAAAGGGTTACGTCGACGCTAGCTTCGATACAGATCTGGATGACTCTAAGTCACAAACCGGATACGTGTATATGTTGAATGGTGGAGCAGTAAGCTGGTGCAGCTGCAAGCAGAGCGTCGTGGCGGGACATGTGAAGCGGAGTACATGGCAGCCTCGGAGGCAGCGCATGAAGCAATATGGGTGAAGGAGTTCATCACCGACCTAGGAGTCATACCCAATGCGTCGGGGCCGATCGAACTCTTCTGTGACAACACTGGAGCTATTGCCCTTGCCAAGGAGCCCAGGTTTCACAAGAAGACCAGGCACATCAAGCGTCGCTTCAACTCCATCCGTGAAAATTTTCAAGATGGAGACATAGATATTTGCAAAGTACATACGGATCTGAATGTCGCAGATCCGTTGACTAAACCTCTCTCGCGAGCAAAACATGATCAACACCAGAACTCTATGGGTGTTCGATTCATCACAATGTAACTGGATTATTGACTCTAGTGCAAGTGGGAGACTGTTGGAAATATGCCCTAGAGGCAATAATAAAAGGGTTATTATTATATTTCCTTATTCATGATAATTGTCTTTTATTCATGCTATAACTGTATTATCCGGAAATCGTAATACACGTGTGAATACATAGACCATAACATGTCCCTAGTGAGCCTCTAGTTGACTAGCTCGTCGGTCAACAGATAGTCATGGTTTCCTGACTATGGACATTAGATGTCATTGACAACGGGATCACATCATTAGGAGAATGATGTGATGGACAAGACCCAATCCTAAGCATAGCACAAGATCGTATAGTTCGTTTTGCTAGAGCTTTTTAAATGTCAAGTATCTCTTCCTTAGACCATGAGATCGTGTAACTCCCGGATACCGTAAGAGTGCTTTGGGTGTACCAAACGTCACAACGTAACTGGGTGACTATAAAGGTGCACTACAGGTATCTCCAAAAGTGTCTGTTGGGTTGACACGGATCGAGACTGGGATTTGTCACTCCGTATGACAGAGAGGTATCTATGGGCCCACTCGGTAATGCATCATCATAATGAGCTCAAAGTGACCAAGTGTTTGGTCACGGGATCATGCATTACGGTACGAGTAAAGTGACTTGCCGGTAACGAGACTGAACGAGGTATTGGGATACCGACGATTGAGTCTCGGGCATGTAACGTACCGATTGACAAAGGGAATTGTATACGGGTTTGTTCGAATCCTCGACATCGTGGTTCATCCGATGAGATCATCGAGGAGCATGTGGGAACCAACATGGGTATCCAGATCCCGCTGTTGGTTATTGCCCGAGAGCCGTCTCGGTCATGTCTACGTGTCTCCCGAACCCGTAGGGTCTACACACTTAAGGTTCGGTGACGCTAGGGTTGTATGAACATGAGTATGCAGTATACCGAATGTTGTTCGGAGTCTCGGATGAGATCCCGGACGTCACGAGGAGTTCCGGAATGGTCCAGAGGTGAAGAATTATATATAGAAAGTGGTATTTCGGCCATCGGGAAAGTTTCAGGGTCACCCGGTATTGTACAGGGACCACCGGAAGGGTCCCGGGGGTCCATCCGGTGGGGCCACCCATCCCGGAGGGCCCCAAGGGCCGAAGTGGGGAGGGGAACCAGCCCATAGTGGGCTGGTGCACCCCCCTTGGCCCACCCCCCTGCGCCTAGGGTTGAAACCCTAGGGTGGGGGGCGCCCCATTTGGCTTGGGGGGTACTCCACCCACTTGGCCGCCGCCCCCTTGGCCGTCGCCCCTTGGGAGATTGGATCTCCCAGGGCCGGCGCCCCCCCTGGGGGCCTATATAAAGGGAGGGGGGAGGGGGGCAGCCGCACCCTGAAGTTCTGGCGCCTCCCTCCCCCTGCTACACCTCTTCCTCCTCCGTCACGTGCTTGGCGAAGCCCTGCCGGAGTGCTGCTATTCCACCACCACCACGCCGTTGTGCTGCTGCTGGAGATTTCATCATCAACCTCTCCTTCCCCCTTGCTGGATCAAGACAGAGGAGACCTCACGCTGACCGTACGTGTGTTGAACGCGGAGGTGCCGTCCGTTCGGCGCTAGGATCACGACGAGAACGACTACTTCAACCCCGTTCTTTTGAATGCTTCCGCGCGATCTACAAAGTGGTATGTAGATGCAATCTCTCTCCCATGACTCGTTGCTTAGATGAACTCATAGATGGATCTTGGTGAAACCGTAGGAAAAATTTTAATTTTCTGCAACGTTCCCCAACAATCTCGGCGTTTATCGTCGTGTGCGAGGCCTTCCTCTGCATCCAGCCCCACTTCGGCTTGTGGCTCAAGACCTTCAGTGGCAAGCCGAAGGTTGTGAAGGGCAGCCAAGCGGAGTGCGGAGGCGCTATGGTGGGCAGGATGTCCCACGTTACATGGCTGGAAGGCACTTTCGTGGAAACCATCAAGGGGTGGCAATCAGGTTGGTTCTACATCACCGAGCGGCGTGACGCCGATTGGGCGGCGGCCCCCGAATTCAGATCTGGCATCCCCACATGGCTCACCTCCTGGAAAGAGAGCGTCCGGATTTGGGGGGATTCGGAGGAGCTGACCGGACTCCAAGCCTGCGTCCGAAAGTTGGTGGACAAGAAGGTCAAGCTTGTCAACGTAGTCCAGGTCATGCTCATCCGCCAGATTCTCCCGTGCCAACGACGTGGCTTCAATATGTGGGAGTTCGATCCGGCGCAGCACCAGACTTTGAATGGACTCGTCGACACTACGTACAAAGAGGTCTGGAAGATGCTGTTCAAAGGCGCCGAGGCTCCTGCATCCGCTACCGAAGATCGCGGATTCAGCTTGGAGCGTCCAGCTGATGAGGTAAGTTAGTTTGTCCTTTAAGGGACGCTTGTTTTCCATAGTTTGACTCTATGCGGGATCTAAACTCCCTTTCCTTTGACAGGACTGGCTGAAGAAGGCCGCACATGCTATCTATCCAGCCCCATTGCCAGAGGACCCAGCTGACGCCCGCCTAACGGGGCTGCTGGCTCCGGCACCCCACGTGGTGCCGGAGAAGAAGGCCAAGAAGAAGGCCACGGGGACTCGGAAGAGTTCCAGTTTTCAGGTGCTATCGGATGATGAATCCGAGGCCAACTCCTCCCACCAAGGCGAGGAGGAGAAGAAGAAAGCCTCTCCCCCAGCGGGGGGAGGGAAGAAAAGGAAGGCCTCCCCAACAAGGGAGGCCGAAGGGTCCAAGAGGGGAAAAACTCTTCCCCCGGACTGCTCTGCCAACGCCAGTGACGACGACGAGGACTGGCCTCCAAGGGCCAAGCCCCTGGTGAGATCGTGAGTATCTGGACTCCCGAATAACTTCATGGTTTATCTTTTTTCTTTGCCACGCAATGTCTTTCTAATGCCGCATACAACCCTGCAGTCCGCCCAAGGACGATCTCCCCGCTTCGTCGAGCGGGTCCTTAGGTGCGTCGGATATGGATTCTCTTCCGACCGCTTCCATCCCCCATGACACGGACGACGCCGAGGTGGGATCCCAGGAAGGGACCCGCCAGGAGGAGGAGGCCCCGGAGGTGTCACAGGACAACCTTCCGGACTTTGCACCGGACTCGGCTCCGGAACCCATAGTGGCTCCGGAGTCCGGCGGGCGACACTTTCGCATGAAGGGCAAGACCGTGACGCCGGCTGCCTCCGTCCAACCGGAGGTGCCGGATAATTTGCTGGAGGCGCTCAACGACGCCTCTATTGAAGAGGGACACCGCACTGTTATGAGTGCGGTGATTCAGAAGGTGCAGCTCGCCAAGAGCGGGCTGACCGAAGCCTGCAGCAACCTTCTAACAAGCTTTGAGGTAAGAATTTCAATATGTATAAAATGGTACCGCATAGATAGTAGCCGCTAATGC
This sequence comes from Triticum dicoccoides, assembly GCF_002162155.2. Taxonomy (NCBI): domain Eukaryota; kingdom Viridiplantae; phylum Streptophyta; class Magnoliopsida; order Poales; family Poaceae; genus Triticum; species Triticum dicoccoides. The sequence goes on from NC_041385.1 coordinate 476,497,949, forward strand.
TCGGGTCGGTGTTCGGAAAGAAAAGCTGGATTGAGGATCTAATAAGATATACATAGGAGTCATAAAAAATATGTCAATATGGGATTGCAGGCTGCGCTGCTGACCTCTGCCGCACTGACTGCGGAGGTCAATACTTTGAAGAAGAACCTCGAGCGGTCCGAGAACGAGCTCGGCCGTGCCAAGAAGCAGCTCGAGGACAAGGAAGGCGAGTAACACCTTAAAATTGCACCTTACAGAAAAGGATTTTGGTTGCAAAAAGAATGACGAGGATAACATGGGTATTGCAGGGGCCACTAACGAGGTGGCGACCCTGAAAGAGGCGGTGGCCACGGCCAAACGCAATGCGGCTACGGAGCGCACCGAGTGAGAGAAACGGGAGGCGCGGGTGGCGGAGGTACAACAAGAGCTCCAGGTTCTCGTGAAGAAACATGAGAGCCTGGAGCGTGACTCGAAGACTCGAGAGTCGGAGCTTGCAACGGCTCTTGAGAGTGCCAAAGCCGCTAAGGCCGAAGCCTACAAGGCCCTCCAAGAGATCGAGGCGGTACAGAAAATAGCAGCGGGTAAGGCATTTTTTATGCAAAGTAAGCATGTGAGTGTTAATTACCTGTCGCTTACCCGAATTCGGAGCTCTCCAGGAGCGTTCGCAGATCTTCCTCGCAGCGTGTCCGATGCTACCGCATTCTACCGGGCCAAGGAGGGGAGCTCGATGGAGAAGGTCTTCTGGTCTCAGTATGCTGAGGCCGGACATCCGGTGCCCCTTAGCAACCAGCTGAAGCAGCTGGTCGAGCTCCACAAGGCGGCCGAACAGGCCATGAAGGGCCTCATAGTTCGGCTGTGGCCTAAGGAGGCTATGCCTGGGAGCTACTTCGGCCTGGTGCGGCGGCTGGTGGATGCGTGCCCGTGGGTTGAAGTTATCAAGCACTCCGCCTGTATTGAGGGTGCCCGTCGGGCCCTTGCCCGCGCAAAGGTGCACTGGGGCAAGATGGATGCCCAGAAGCTTGTGACGGACCCCCACCAGAGGGCAAGGAGCATCGCACGCCCGAGATGTATTATAAGAGCGTGCTGAAGGGCGCCCGCACTATTGCGGGTGAGTGCTCCAAAAATGTAATATTTGAGTAGACTCGCATTTTGTTATCCTGTGCGCTGAAAACTTGGTTCATGTGTGCTAAGCAACGCTTGTTAATTTAAAATATTACCTTATGTGTGACTGTTTATCAAATCTGAGAGATGGCAAGTCGTCGGCTTCAGCCCCCATGCCATGAGTGCTGGGGTGTTCGGGATAAACTCGAGCGCTCTTGTTCCCATTTTTGGGTCCATCTAGGGAGGCGCTCGACACAGCGAACAAGGCAACCAGACTTATAATGCTTGAACACTCTCACTTAGCCATAGAATTCTATAATTTTAAATTTCGGCGAAGCCCCTAGTCTTCGGAAGGCCGAATTTGGGGCGCTATCCACGCCTTGGCCAGATAGTATCCGGCTCCTCGCTATAAGCGGCATAAGTCTTTAAGGACTCACAAAAAACCTCTCGAACAGCGACCGGCTCTCGCCTCATCATGATGGTCAGTTTTAGCTTTCTCCACTGAGGCGTTAACCCAGCTCAACTGGGGCGCAATTGCAGTGGTTCTCCCAGTTCTACCTTAGCCGATATAACGGAACGTAAGGTACCAAAACATGGGAGCCAGGCAAGCCCAACTATTGACCCAAGGCATGATTCGGAGCCGATGCATATAGTGATATAAGTTCGGGGTGCCGCACTTGTGAAAGTGTTCGGACTCATCACACCATGATTCGGGGAACATAAGCCCCTGATGTGTATTAGCCGTACCAAAGTGTACGAATGCAATATGCCGTGAATGAACATATGTATGAAAAGGAAATGCAATTATAAGCAAAAAGGTGCTGCATTGTTTTATTCAATAAGTGCTGCTACGGATGCAGAACAATACAAATAGTGCGATAAGCAAGGTATGGGACTGTTAAACATGTCCCCCTCCAGGGGTAGGCTGCAGATAGGTGTATAAAAATGCTCGTAACGGAGACCACCTGTATATTCGTTGTAGCCTTTATCCTTCCCTGGCTGTTGCATCGTGAGTTCGGCAGATCTGCTGCCGGACAGGGCCTCTGACAAATGGAGTCCTGTGTGTAAAAAATAAAAGGTAAAAAGAAAAGAAAAAAGAACGACACACTTGAGATCCCCTGGTGTGGTTTAGCCGCAGTCTGGGTTTATCGTGGTCATGCCCCTCTCCCCATGCCCATGGTATCTTCAGAGCGTAATGGTGTACGCAAAGGACCTGCTTTAACGTTTCACAGGAGCTGGTGTTGGGGCCGCACTGCTACACGTGCTCGGAACGTGCCAGGTGGTCTTGTTGTAAGTTACTCCGGGCGCGCTTAGCTGTGTCCAGCCGCTTAATGGCCGGACTCGAGAATTGCCTTAAGAGGCTGCATTGCACTTTTGTCGCGAGAGCCGCTTTCCTCCGTGCAAAGAGAACGTTCAGTGTTTCCGTTGACCATGATGACTCCTCGAGGGCCTGGCATCTTGAGCTTGAGGTATGCGTAGTGCGGCACCGCGTTGAACTTTGCAAACGCAGTACGTCCGAGCAAGGCATGATAGCCGCTGCGGAACGGGACTATGTCGAAGATTAACTCCTCACTTCGGAAGTTATCCGGGGATCCGAAGACCACTTCCAGTGTAATTGAGCCTGTACAATTGGCTTCTACACCTGGTATGACGCCTTTAAAGGTCGTTTTGGTAGGTTTAATCCTTGAGGGGTCTATGCCCATTTTGTGCACTGTATCCTGGTAAAGCAGGTTCAGGCTGCTGCCGCCGTCCATCAGGACTCTGGTTAGGTGAAATCCATCGACGATTGGGTCTAAGACCAGTGCGGCGAATCCGCCGTGGCGGATGCTGGTGGGGTGGCCCCTCCGGTCAAAAGTGATCGGGCAGGAGGACCATGGATTGAACTTCGGGGCAACTGGCTCCATCGCGTAGACATCCATGAGTGCAAGCTTCCGCTCCCTTTTGGGTATGTGCGTTGCGTATATCATGTTCACCGTCCGCACCTGTGGGGGGAAACCCTTCTGTCCTCTATTGTTCGGCGGTTGGGTCTCGTCCTCATCATCTCTATGTAGCCCCTTGTCATTGTTTTCGGCAATTAACTTGCCTGCCTGCTTGAATACCCAATAGTCCCTGTTGGTGTGGTTAGCTGGCTTTTCGGGGGTGCCGTGTATCTGGCACAAGCGGTCGAGTATTCGGTCCAAATTGGACGGACCCGGAGTAGTTCTTCTGAATGGCTTTTTCCGCTGACCGAGTTTAGAGCCTCTGAATCCGGCATTGACTGCCGTATCCTCAATATGATCGCCGTTAATGCGGCGTTTGTTTTTGTTGCGATGCAGCCTACCATTTCGGTCCTTGAAGTCCGGACTACCAGAATTTTTGCTGAGGTTGTTACTACGTGCTAGCCAGTTGTCCTCACCTGCGCAGAAGCGGGTCATGAGTGATGTGAGGGCTGCCATGGATTTCGGCTTTTCCTGTCCCAGGTGCCGGGCAAGCCACTCGTCGCGGATGTTATGCTTGAAGGCCGCGAGGGCCTCCGCATCCGGACAGTCGACGATTTAGTTTTTCTTGGTTAAGAACCGTGTCCAGAATTGCCTGGCCGATTCGTCTGGCTGCTGAATTATGTGGCTTAGGTCATTAGCGTCTGGTGGTCGCACATAAGTGCCCTGGAAGTTATCGAGGAATGCGGCTTCCAGGTCCTCCCGACTCCCAATTGACTCTACTGGCAAGCTGTTGAGCCAATGCCGGGCTGGTCCTTTAAGCTTGAGGGGGAGGTATTTGATGGCGTGAAGATCGTCACCGTGGGACATGTGGATGTGAAGGAGATAGTCTTTAATCCAAACCGCGGGGTCTGTTGTGCCATCGTAGGATTCAATATTGACGGGTTTAAACCCTTCGGGGATTTGATGATCCATTACTTCATCTATGAAGCATAGTGGGTGTGCGGCGCCTCTGTACTGGGCGATATCACGAAGGAGCTCAAGGGAGCTTGGTCTATTTTGTTCGGCCCGGCCGGTCTTACTGTGTCCGGCGCGACGATTGTCGTCACGTATCGTGGGACGCCCACGCGATCCATAGATCGATCTTGATTGTCTTGCCTTATCCTCCAATATATCTCGCAAGTCCAAAGTGTTCCCCTGTGGCCGTGTGCTTTTCGAGCGATGCCGGGGTATGGGTCTGGTGAAGGGCCTAGAGGACACTCTGTCGCGACCACGGGGTGGTCGGTCAGCCGTATTGTCTCCTGGTGATGCAGGTTCATAAGCGTCATCCTCTAATCGGGGGAGCAGCTTGCGTTTAGGGTAGCTTTTGGAGGGGCATTCGAGCTCATGCTCTTCGGCCGTGAGGACTTCAGTCCATCTGTCGGCTAGCAGATCCTGATCAGCTCTAAGCTGTTGCTACTTTTTCTTGAGGCTGTTCGCCGTGGCCATAAGCCTGCGTTTAAAACGCTCCTGTTCGACGGGATCCTCAGGCACAACGAATTCATCATTGTCGAGGTTCACTTCGTCTCCGGAGGGAGGCGTATAATCCTCTGCCTCTTCTCCTGCCACTCCTTCATAAGGGCTGGGGTCTCCGTCCTCCTGCACTGCATCTTGCTGGAGCGGGTTGTCTTTGGCACTGTCTGGTGTATTATTGTCTCCGGTGCCGGAGTCTTCATTCTTGCTGTGGCGGGATTTAGAGCGGCGCCGCTGACGCTGGCGCTTGGGCTGCTTTTTGGAGGGGTCATCCTCCTCTGTTCCTTCGCCATTCCCATCTTTTGGGATATCCACCATGTATATGTCCATACAATGAGGTGGCTGTCCAGTGCCCAGTGGGCGCTGGTTCTTGGTCGTCTCCGGCGTCGTCGTCCATACCGTCGATGTCCTCGGAGTCGTAATCTAGCATGTCGGTTAAATCATCGACATCGGCTACCAAGTGGTTGGTGGGTGGGCTTTGAATTTCTTTGTCGTCTGCATCCCAACCGTCTTGACCACAGTCCGACCAGGGCTCTCCTGATAACGAGATATATTTTAGCGAACTCAAGATGTCGCCGAAAGGTGAGTGTTTAAAGACGTCTGCTGCAGTGAACTCCATGATCGGCGCCCAATCGGATTCGATCAGGGAGGGGCGGGAGGTTCGGAGTCCGGCGAGGAGTCCGGCACCTTGGAGTCATGAGCTTTATGAGGGACAAAGTCTGTGTTCGGCTCTATCGCCGTAGAGGTTGCAACACCCGAGGTGATGTCTAGCCATCCGTCCTTGATCTGTGTGGCCGGCTCCGAATTGAGGATCGGAGCGGGCTCGAGTGTGGCCTCCAGGGTACTGTCCGGCGGCAGAGCTAAATCATGCCCGACGTGACAGTGCGGCAAGCTCGGCTGTGGCTCGAATCCGTCGAAGATCAAGTCCCCGCCGATGTCAGCCGTGAAGTTCAAACTTCCAAATCTGACCTGACGGCCAGGGGTGTAGCTTTCGATCTGCTCCAGTTGGCCAAGCGAATTGGCCCGCAGTGCAAAGCCGCTGAATACGAAGATCTGTCCGGGGAGGAAGGTCTCACCCTGGACTGCGTCGTTGATGATGATCGAAGAAGCCATCGAGCCTATCGGTGACGACACAGAGGAACTCTCAATCAAAGCACCAATGTCGGTGTCAAAACCGGCGGATCTCGGGTAGGGGGTCCCGCACTGTGCGTCTAGGCGGATGGTAACAGGAGACTAGGGACACGATTTTTTACCCAGGTTCGGGCCCTCTTGATGGAGGTAAATCCCTACGTCCTGCTTGATTAATATTGATGACGTGGGTTACAAGAGTAGATCTACCACGAGATCAAGGAGGCTAAACCCTAGAAGCTAGCCTACGGTATGATTGTTGTTCGTCCTGTGGACTAGGGCCATCCGGTTTATATAGACACCGGAGAGGGCTAGGGTTACACAGAGTCGGTTACAAAGGTAGGAGATCTACATATCCGTATCGCCAAGCTTGCCTTCCACGCCAAGGAAAGTCCCATCCGGACATGGGACGAAGTCTTCAATCTTGTATCTTCATAGTCTTGGAGTCCGACCGATGATGATAGTTCGGCTATCCAGACACCCCCTAGTCCGGAACTCCCTCAGCAATGGATGCGGATGACTGCAGCTATGGTCGGCGCAGCAGTTTATATAAAAATGGTGTGCGGGCGAAGGGACGGACGTGTGATGCCGGAGTAGCCGCCTCGGCAACCGCGTATCATTAATGTGTGCGGCAGATGGACGGGCGGACGACACTTGTGTCGTTTGAAGGCGGAGCAATCGCCTGCACCGGGAAGCGGGGCGGCCGACGCTAACTATTTCGGGCGGAAAGCGCGTGCGGGCGAGGAGATCACTTTACTTGGATAGGATGACAATGGGGACCCACCAGGTCCATAGCCTCACGTACGCAAGTGCCTCCTTATTATATATATATATAACTATAATTTATTTTGCTTCCTCCTGGTTTCCTGACTTCACGGTCCCACACCATTGTCTACCTATGTACTCCCTCCTTTCCGGTTTATAGGGCTTATCTCAAAATTTTAGTTTTTCCATTTTATAAGGCTCAATTTGGTTGTTTTCCATCACATGTTCAGATTCCAAGGTGCATTAAATCATTGCATGCAAGTATTAAGAGAAAATTGACCAATGCATGTACTTTATGCATGCAGGCATTGCAATTAATGCATTGATAAACATAATTTTTTGAGGATTACAAGAGCATTAATTAGGTGCTTTTGCAAAACTAGAAAAAGTATTCCACCACTCGCCATCTACCTTGATTGGTGAGATTTTTGAATTGCGCATTATGAACCGGAAAGGAGGGAGTAGTCAATAAACGAGAGAATTGCATAAGAAGCGGCCGGCAGCTGGGACCAAGCATCTCGAGCAGTATTTGTGTTTTAGAGGTGTGAGCACTGCAGAGTTTTTCGATGTTTACCCCAGATATTAATTTTTCTCCTCCGAACAACAACGAAAACATCACTGCAGGTATTAACTGGGCGGTCTGTGGCCCGTCTAGCCCAGGCCAGATATCCAGCCCAGATATTAATTTTTTTCAAGCTGAAAATGGCTAGCCCAGCTATACTTTTTTAGGAATACCCAGGCAAGGTCAAGTTGTTATCCTCTGCCCCGCTGGGCTGCAAATCTTTCCTAGGAGGGATGCATTAGCTTAACAAGAAAATGGGCTTTAAGAAATAATAAATGGGACGTAATTATAAAAACTGGGTAGTAACTATAAAAAAATTCACCAAACAGTGATTACTTTATAAAATATTATTTTTGGAATATTGAAAATTTTAATTTCATTAATTGTTGCGAGCGGAATGTTTTGTTGGAATTTTATGCAATATAAATTTATATTGAAATTGTATTTAATCTGACTAAAATTTCAGGATAAAAATATTCGGATCCCATCAAAATGTGGGAAATTTTATTGAATTATGTTTTGAACGTTGGTTGAAACGGGCTGTACTTTTAACAAACTGTAAATGGGCTGTAGTAAATTCCATTAGAATTCAAAAATGGGCTACACATTCTTACAAATCTCAAATGGGCTATAAGTTCTCTACCACACACTTCTGGCCTTACTAAGTTGACGCGTCCCCTAAAAAAACAGATTTGACGGGTATGCAAGGCTTTGTCAACTTATAGTCAACACACGGTTCTAGCAGCAGTGGCCGTTGGATGTCCATTCAAAGGATGCCGTGCTTCTTCTTCAATCTCGGATATTCTAGCTTCACCCGCCCAAAAAATGATTCATCCCCCTAACATCTGGGGCGCACCATTTCGGAAGCTGACCTGTGGGCCTACTAAGTTGACGTACCAAGGGCTTTGTCAACTTAGTCAATATAAACGATTCTAGCTACAGTAACCGTACGATGTCCATCCAACAGCCGTCGTGCTTTTTCAACCTCTAGTCTTCTTGCTCCAGCCGCCCAAAGCAGCGCCGGTCGTGCCGCCTGCTCGTGCCTCCCGTGGCCGGCTATGCTGCCGCGGATGCCTCACCGCCCCCTACTCACCCACTGACGCACACCCCTGCGACGGCAGCGCAGCCGAACCAGTGAACCCTCGTACTCCTCTCCGTGTGTGCATCCACTTCCGCGTCTTCCCCGGCTCCACGTCGTCCCCTTCCTAGGCCTCGCCATCGTCCACCGCCGTGGTGCTCTCGACACGGCGTGGTCAATGTGGTCAAGGAATGAATTCCATCAGACGTGGACTGTACGTGGAGAGGCTGACAGCTGGGTCCATGGTAGCCGCAAGGAAGTGCCTCCTTATTATGCGCAAAATAATTATTCCTCCACCTGACAGCGGGGACTCACCGGACGGGCCACCGTATTTCGCGAAAAAAATGATTCGCCCCCTGACTGCTGGGACCCACGAGCTACATCTTCGCACGCAAGGAAGTGCTTCCGAAAAAAAACGATTCGCCCCCTGACTGCTGGGACCCACCAGCTACATCTTCGCACGCAAGGAAGTGCGTCCGGAAAAAAACCCGATTCGCCCCCCGAC
>NC_041385.1:476506653-476507356 GCF_002162155.2 Triticum dicoccoides
AAGGAAGTGCGTCCGGGCAAAAAAATGATTCGCCCCCCTGACTGCTGGGACCCAGGAGCTACACCTTCGCACGCAAGGAAGTGCGTCCGGGCAAAAAAAAATGATTCGCCCCCCCTGACTGCTGGGACCCAGCAGCTACACCTTCGCACGCAAGGAAGTGTGTCCAGGCAAAAAAAACGATTAGCCCCCCTAACTGCTGGGACCCACCAGCTACATCTTCGCAGGCAAGGAAGTGCCTGACAGTCGGGACCCACCTAGTCGAAGCGTACGTAGCGATGTCATCCTGGTCGCGAACGTGTACGTACATACTGGTCAATGTAGAGGCGCGCACGTGTCATAGTAGAGGTGTGCATGTGTCGTAGTAGAGGCGCGCACGTAGCATGTACACATACGTACAACGGCCAGGGTGCAAGAAATAAAATACGGTCACGTATGTGTACATACGCGCGGGGTCTCGAACGCCTAGTCGCGCATACCGCAAAGCAGAGGAAACGGACCTCCTACGGTCGAAACGGGGGTCCTGTTGATCGGGAGGGGTGTGGCGTACCGCAAAACAGAGGAAACAGACCTCCTACGGTCGAAACGGGGGTCCTGTTGATCGGGAGGGGTGTGGCGTACCGCAAAACAGACGAAATAGACCTCATACGGTCGAAACGGGGGTCCTGTTGATCGGGAGGGGTGTGGCGTACCGCAAAACAGATGA